>NC_041393.1:466072082-466073471 GCF_002162155.2 Triticum dicoccoides
GCTATTATTGTTGACATCACCCAAAGGTGAATATGTTGGGAGGCGAAACTATAAGCTCCTATCTTTCTCAGTGACCGATTGAAACTCCATAACCGTAAGTATTGCGTGAGTGTTAGCAATTGTAGAAGATTATATGATAGTTGAGTATCTGGACGTGCTGAAAAGCTCTATTTATGACTCTTTCCGATGTTATGATAAATTGAAATTGCTTCAATGACTGAGATTATAGTTTGCTAGTTCTCAATGAAGTTTCTGAATCATACTTGATATTGTGAATTGATTGTTACTTGAGTATAAGAAATCATATGCCAAAATCTATATATGTTACTGTTATAAGAATGATCATGATGCCCTCATGTCCGTATTTCTATTTTTATCAACACCTCTATCTCTAAACATGTGGACATATTTTTTGATTTCGGCTTCCGCTTGAGGACAAGCGAGGTCTAAGCTTGGGGGAGTTGATACGTCCATTTTGCATCATTCTTTTATATCAATATTTATTGCATTATGGGCTGTTATTACACATTATGTCACAATACTTATGGCTATTCTCTCTTATTTTACAAGGTTTACCATGAAGAGGGAGAATGCCGACAGCTGGGATTCTGGCTGGAAAAGGAGCAAATATTGGAAACCTATTCTGCACAGCTCCAAAAATCCTGAAACTCCATGGAAGTCATTTTTGGAATTAATAAGAATTATTGAGCGAAGAAAATACCAGAGGGGGCCCACACCCTGGCCAGGAGGGTGGGGGCGCGCCCCCTGTCTCCTAGGCCCCCTGTTGGCCCTCCGGTGCCCATCTTCTGCTATATGAAGGCTTTTACCCTGGAAAAAATCATAAGCAAGCTTACGGGACGAAACTCCGCCGCCACGAGGCGGCACTACAAAAAAAAAGACATAACCGTGACATTTTGGGCCGAATGAAATTTTTTCCTGTTATACATATGACACTTCTATGACGATAATTGTGACAAAACCCGGTATCATCATAGATGTGGTGGGCTCCTACTTCTATGACAAAAAATCATGACAGAAAATGGGCTTTTCGTCCTGGGAGGGCTGGAGACGCAGCTGCATGACATTCTTTGGGCCGTCCATGACGGAAAAAACCGTGGTAGAAGCAAGGGCGAGGAAAATTTTGGGGAGTTCCCGGTTACGGTGGGAGGTCGGGGGCCGAGCAATGCGCATTTCTCTCGTACACGTACGCGTGTGTGTGCGAGGCGTTGGCTCTAACTGAACCCGAGCGAGGCGTTGGGCTCTAACTGAACTCGAGCGATTGCAGTGCAGGCTACGCGTTACTGAACCCGAGTGGTTGATCGATGGTTGTTAACTGAACCTGATCGAGCGATTCCTTCGCTACTGCTGCTAACTGAAGTCGATCGATTG
>NC_041393.1:466074027-466097688 GCF_002162155.2 Triticum dicoccoides
GTACGCCACACCCCTCCCGATCAACAGGACCCCCGTTTCGCCCGTAGGAGGTCTGTTTCCTCCGTTTTGCGGTACGCCACACCCCTCCCGATCAACAGGACCCCCGTTTCGACCGTAGGAGGTCCGTTTCCTCCATTTTGCGGTACGCCACACCCCTCCTGATCAACAGGACCCCCGTTTTAGACGTGGCTGGTCGAACACAAGGCCGTTTCCTCCGTTCTACAGTACGCCAGGCCTCGTTTCCATCGCCTGTTCCGTCCAAGCCCTCCCAATGAACACGACCACGCATTCCGTTCCGACCCAGCCGGTTGGCTCCCACGCGCTCCGTTGCCTCCCGATGAACACGATGCATTCCGTTGCCTCCCCATGAACACGATGCATTCCTTTGCCTCCCCATGAACACGATGACGATGTTGTTTCTCCGTTCCGACCCAGCCATGTACATGAGCCCTGGCCGTACGTATGCGCGAGTAGGCGTTCGAGACCCCGCCCGCATGTACACATACGTGACCGTATTTTCTTTCTTCCACACTGGCCGCTGTACGTACGTGTACATGCTACGTGTGCGCCTCTACTATGACAGGTATGCGCCTCTACTACGACATGTGCGCGTCTCTACATCCACCAGTATGTATGTACACGTTCGCGACCAGAATGACAATGCTACATACGCTTCGACCAGGTGGGTCCCGACTGTCAGGCACTTCCTTGCGTGTGAAGATGTAGCTGGTGGGTCCCAGCAGTCAGGGGGGCGAATCATTTTTCTTCGGACGCACTTTCTTGCGTGCGAAGATGTAGCTGGTGGGTCCCAGCAGTCAGGGGGCAAATCGTTTTTTTGCCCGGACGCACTTCCTTGCATGCGAAGATGTAGCTGGTGGGTCCCAGCAGTCAGGGGGAAACGGTTTTTTCACAAAATACGGTGGCCCGTCCGGTGGGTCCCTGCTGTCAGGTGGAGGAATAATTATTTTGCACGTAATAAGGAGGGACTTCCTTGCTGCGGCCGTGGACCCAGCTGTCAGCCTCTCCACGTACAGTCCACGTCCGATGGAAGCCGTTCCTTGACCACGTTGACCACGCCGCACCGACAGCACCAGGGCGGTGGACGACGGCGAGGCCTAGGAAGGGGACGATGCGACAGTGGATGCCCACGCGTAGAGGAGTATGAGGGTTCACTCGTTTGACTGCGGTGTGAGGCTGTCGTCGCCGCAGAATAACACGGGGTGTGGGTTCATACGTCTCCGTCGTATCTATAATTTTTGATTGTTCCATGCCAATATTATTCAACTTTTATATACTTTTGGCAACTTTTTATACTATTTTTAGGACTAACATATTGATCCAGTGCCCAGTGCCAGTTCCTGTCTGTTGCATGTTTTTTGTTTTGCAGAAACCCAATATCAAACGGGGTCCAAACGGGATAAAAACGGACAAAGATTTTTTTGGAATATTTATGATTTTTGGGAAGTAAAATCAACGCGAAATGGTGTCCGGGGTGGCCACGAGACAGGGGGGCGCGCCCTCCCCCTGGGCGCGCCCTGGACTCTCGTGGGCCACCCGTATGGCAGTTGACGCTCTTCTTTTGGCGCAAGAAAGCTAATTTTATGAGAAAGATCAGGGCGAAAGATTCACCCCAATCGGAGTTACGGATCTCCGGATATTTAAGAAATGGTGAAGGGGTAGAATTTGAGAACGCAGAAACAGAGAGATAGATCCAATCTCGGAGGGGCTCTCGCCCCTCCCAAGCCATGGGAGCCAAGGACCAGAGGTGAAACCCTTCTCCCATCTAGGGAGGAGGTCAAGGAAGAGGAATAAGAAGGGGGCCCCTCTCCCCCTTGCTTTCGATGGCGCCGGAACGCTGCCGGGGGCCATCATCATCACCACGATCTTCACCAACACCGCCATCATCTTCACCAACACTGCCGTCATCTTCACCAACATATCCATCACCTTCCCCCATCTATATCCAGCAGTCCACTCTCCCGTAACCCGCTGTACCCTCTACTTGAACATCGTGCTTTATGCTTCATATTATTATCCAATGATGTGTTGCCATCCTATAATGTCTGAGTAGATTTCTTTTGTCCTATCGGTGATTGATGAATTGCTATGATTGGTTTGAGTTGCATGTTTTATTATTGGTGCTGTCCTATGGTGCCCTCCGTGTCGCGCAAGTGTGAGGGATTCCCGCTGTAGGGTGTTGCAATGCGTTATGATTCACTTATAGTGGGTTGCGTGAGTGACTGAAAGACAAACCCGAGTAAGGGGATTGTTGCGTATGGGATAAAGGGGACTTGATACTTTAATGCTATGGTTGGGTTTTACCTTAATGAATCTTTAGTATTTGCGGATGCTTGCTAGAGTTCCAATCATAAGTGCATATGATCCAAGTAGAGAAAGTATGTTAGCCTATGCCTCTCCCTCAAATAGAATTGCAATAGTGATTACCGGTCTAGTAACATAGTCAATTGCTTAGGGACAATTTCACAACTCCTACCACCACTTTTCCACACTCGATATATTTACTTTATTGCTTCTTTATCTAAACAGCCCCTAATTTTTATTTACGTGTTCTTTATTATCTTGCAAACCTTTCCTATCAGACCTACAAAGTACTTCTAGTTTCATACTTGTTTTAGGTAAAGCAAACGTCAAGCGTGCGTAGAGTTGTATCAGTGGCCGATAGGACTTGAGAGAGTATTTGTTCTACCTTTAGCTCCTCGTTGGGTTCGACACTCTTACTTATCGAAAGAGGCTGCAACTATCCCGTATATTTGCGGGCCATCAAGACCTTTTTCTGGCGCCGTTGCCGGGGAGTCATAGCGTGGGGTGAATATTCTCGTGTGTGCTTGTTTGCTTTATCACTAAGTAATTTGTATTTGCTGTCCTTAGTTGTTTTCTATCTTTAGTTATGGGTAGGAAATGCAAAATTACCAAAAAAATTAGTTGTACCTACTAAACCAGTGGTTGAAGAACCACTCAAAATCTATCACACCCCTGAAGCTTTTTACTTGGATCATCTTCGATCCCTTTGTGCTCGTGCTGAAACCCCCACTAGTTTAGTTGAGGGCAAATCTTTAGATGAGCATGCTTGTTTTGTGCGACACCATATATCTGAAAAAGGGAAATTATTATGGGATCAAATTCAACGTTTGCAATGCTATGCTTGGAATTTATGTGAAATATATGAGTTTACTTGTTGTTCTGAAGACCCTAAGAAACACCTACCCTATCAATGCTCGTTTAGTGATAATGGAATCGTATCTTCGTATGCTAAGGGTGTTTACAATTACTACGATGTTCAACAAATTGAAGAATTTGTTGCTTTTAAAGGTGCTTATGAGATTGCCTCTTTGATTGAAAAGTATGATGCTACTCTTTACAAATCTGAAAATTTTGCCATATTTCATTATTGTTATGATAATTATGCTTCTAATGCCTATGTTAAACCATATATTTAGGACTTCTCCGCTGTCCAAGAAGAGACTAATATTTTGCAGGAAGCTATGGAAGAAGAAATTGATGAAACAGTGAGCTCATTGGATGAAAAAGATGATGAGGAGAGCGAAGAACAAAAGGAGGAAGAGCAGATTAGCTACCCGTGCCCACCTTCTAATGAGAGTAACCCTCCAACTCATACGTTATTTAATTCCCCTTCATGCTTACCGAAGGATGATTGCTATGATGATTGCTATGATCCCTTGAATTTGTTTGAAATATCACTTTTTGATGATCCTTGCTATGCTTGTGGCCAAGATGCCAATATGAATTATGCTTATGGAGATGAACTTTCTATAATTCCTTATGTTAAACATGAAATTGTTGCTATTGCACCCACGCATGATAGTCCTATTATCTTTTTGAATTCTCCAAACTACACTATATCGGAGAAGTTTGCGCTTATTAAGGATTATATTAAAGGGTTGACTTTTACCATTGCACATGATGATTTTGATAGATATAATATGCATTGGCCTTTACTTGCTGCTCCTACTTGCAATTATTATGAGAGAGGAACTACACCTCCACCTTTCTATGTTTCCAATATGATAGAATTGCAAGAAACTGTTTATACTATGCATTGGCCTTTACTTGGTGTGCATGAATTGTTCTTTTATGACATGCCGATGCATAGGAAGAGAGTTAGACTTCGTTGGTTCATTATATATGTTACTTTGTGCTCACTACTAAATTACAAATCATTGTTAATTAAAATTGGCTTTGATATACCTTGGGATCCGGGTGGATCCATTACTTGAGCACTATATGCCTAGCTTAATGGCTTTAAAGAAAGCGCTGCCAGGGAGACAACCCGGAAGTTTTAGAGAGTCATTTATTTCTGTTGAGTTCTTTCATATAGTTTAAAAACAAAAAAATAAAGAGGGGAACCGAAAACTTTTCAAAAAGGAAAGCGAAAGTGAGAGAGACAAGCATTGTTGAAGTGGGAGAGCTCCTTGAACCTTGTTCATGCTCACGGAAACTTTGTGAATCTTGATTACAGAAACTTTTCATCAAAAATAATTACCCCCTTGTATAATTCCATTGTATTATAAAAATAATGTGCTAAGGTTTGCCTTTAGGATGTTTACAATGATTGTTGGTTTGTATGGTGCAGGACAGAAACTTTGGCTATAGTGGCGATTTTAATTTTTTAACTGGAACGTCAATTCGTTCTGATTCCTTTTGCACTGTATTGCTATACAACTTGTTTGCTTCTCCTAATTTTGGTAGAATTTTTGGGGTACCATAAGTATGGTGGATGTTCAGATTGCTACAGACTGTTCTGTTTTTGACAGATTCTGTTTTTGATGCATAGTTTGCTTGTTTTGATGAATATATCAATTTATATTAGTGGATTAAGCCATGGAAAAGTTATATTACAGTAGACAAAATGCAAAAACAAAATATGAATTGGTTTGCAACAGTACTTAGAGTGGTGATTTGCTTTATTATACTAACGGATCTTACCGAGTTTTCTGTTGAAGTTTTGTGTGGATGAAGTGTCTAAACGAGGAGGTCTCGATATGAGGAAAAGGAAGAGAGGCAAGAGCTCAAGCTTGGGGATGCCCGAGGCACCCCAAGTAAATATTCAAGGAGACTCAAGCGTCTAAGCTTGGGGATGCCCCGGAAGGCATCCCCTCTTTCTTCAACAAGTATCGGTATGTTTTCGAATTCGTTTTGTTCATGCATTATGTGCAAGTCTTGGAGCGTCTTTTGCATTTAGTTTTCACTTTTGTTTTATGCACCATGCTGGTATGAGATAGTCCTTGGTTGATTTATAGAATGCTCATTGCACCTCACTTAAATCTTTTGAGTATGGCTTTATAGAATGCTTCATGTGCTTCACTTATATCATTTGAAGTTTGGATTGCCTGTTTCTCTTCACATAGAAAACCGCCATTTGTAGAATGCTCTTTTGCTTCACTTATATTTGTTAGAGTGTGGGCATATCTTTTGTAGAAAGAATTAAACTCTCTTGCTTCACTTATATCTATTTAGAGAGATGACAGGAATTGGTCAATCACATGGTTAGTCATAAAATCCTACATAAACTTGTAGACCGCTGAATATGATATGTTTGATTCCTTGCAATAGTTTTGCGATATAAAGATGGTGATATTAGAGTCATGCTAGTGGGTGGTTGTGGATTGCAGAGACACTTGTGTTGAGGTTTGCAAGTCCCGTAGCCTGCACATATGGTAACCATTGTGTGACAAATTTGAAGCATGGGGTGTTTCTTTGATTGTCTTCCTTATGAGTCGCGGTCGGGGACGAGCGATGGTCTTTTCCTACCAATCTATTCCCCTAGGGGCATGCGTAGTAGTACTTTGCTTCGAGGGCTAATAAACTTTTGCAATAAGTATATGAGTTCTTTATGACTAATGTGAGTCCATGGATTATACACACTTTTACCTTTCCATCATTGCTAGCCTCTTCAGTACCGTGCATTGCCCTTTCTCACCTCGAGAGTTGGTGCAAACTTCGCCAGTGCATCCAAACCCCGTGATACGATACACTCTATCACACATAAGCCTCATTATATCTTCCTCAAAACAGCCACCATACCTACCTATTATGGCATTTCCATAGCCATTCCGAGATATATTGCCATGCAACTTCCATCATCATCATATTCATGACTTGAGCATTTATTGTCATATTGCTTTGCATGATCGTAAGATAGCTAGCATGATGTTTCATGGCTTGTATGTTTTTTTGATGTCATTGCTACGCTAGATCATTGCACATCCCGGTACACCACCGGAAGCATTCATATAGAGTCATATCTTTGTTCTAGTATCGAGTTGTAATATTGGGTTGTAAGTAAATAAAAGTGTGATGGTCATCATTATAGAGCATTGCCCCATAAAAAAGAAAAAGAAAAAAAAGAGAAAAAAAGGAAAGGCCAAAGAAGCCTAAATAAAAAAAGGGGGCCAAAGAAGCCCACCGAAAGAAAAAAAGAAAAAAAAGAAAAAAAAGAAAAAGAAAAAAGGGGCAATGTTACTATCCTTTTTCCACACTTGTGCTTGAGAGTAGCACCATGTTCTTCATATAGATTGTCTCCTATGTTGTCACTTTCATATACTAGTGGGAATTTTCATTATAGAACTTGGCTTGTATATTCCAACGATGGGCTTTCTCAAATGCCCTAGGTCTTCATGAGCAAGCAAGTTGGATGCACACCCACTTAGTTTCTTTTGTTGAGCTTTCATACACTTATAGCTCTTAGTGCATCCGTTGCATGGCAATCCCTACTCCTCGCATTGACATCAATTGATGGGCATCTCCATAGCCTGTTGATTAGCCGCGTCGATGTGAGACTTTCTCCTTTTTTGTCTTCTCCACATAACCTACATCATTATATTCTATTCCACCTATAGTGATATATCCATGGCTTGCGCTCATGTATTGCGTGAGGGTTGAAAAAGCTGAAGCGCGTTAAATAGTATGAACCAATTGCTCGACTTGTCATCGGGGTTGTGCATGATGGGAGCATTTTGTGTGACGAAAATGAAGCATGGCCAAACTGTATGATTTTGTAGGGATAAGCTTGCTTTTGCCTTGTTGATTTGAAAAGACATGATTGCTTTATTGGTACGCTCGAAGTATTATTGTTATTTATGTCAAATTATAGACTATTGCTTTGAATCACTCGTATCTTAATATTCATGCCATGATTAGACATATGATCAAGATTATGCTAGGTAGCATTCCACATCAAAAATTATCTTTTTTATCATTTACCTACTCGAGGACGAGCAGGAATTAAGCTTGGAGATGCTGATACGTCTCCGTCGTATCTATAATTTTTGATTGTTCCATGCCAATATTATTCAACTTTTATATACTTTTGGCAACTTTTTATACTATTTTTTGGGACTAACATATTGATCCAGTGCCCAGTGCTAGTTCCTGTCTGTTGCATGTTTTTTTGTTTCACAGAAACCCAATATCAAACGGAGTCCAAATGGGATAAAAACGGACGGAGATTTATTTTGGAATATTTATGATTTTTGGGAACTAAAATCAACGCGAAACGGTGTCCGGGGTGGCCACGAGACAGGGGGGTGCGCCCTCCCCCCTGGGCGCACCCTGGAATCTCGTGGGCCACCCGTAAGCCAGTTGATGCTCTTCTTTTGGCGCAGGAAAGCTAATTTTATGAGAAAGATCTGGGTGAAAGATTCACCCCAATCGAAGTTAGGGATCTCCGGATATTTAAGAAACTGTGAAGGGGTAGAATCTGAGAACGCAGAAATAGAGAGATAGATCCAATCTCGGATGGGCTCTCGCCCCTCCCAAGCCATGGGAGCCAAGGACCAGAGGGGAAACCCTTCTCCCATCTAGGGAGGAGGTCAAGGAAGAAGAAGAAGAAGGGGGCCTCTCTCCCCCTTGCTTCCAGTGGCGCCGGAACGCTGCCGGGGGCCATCATCATCACCGCGATCTTCACCAACACCGCCATCATCTTCACCAACATCTCCATCACCTTCCCCCATCTATATCCAGCGGTCCACTCTCTCGCAACCCGCTATACCCTCCACTTGAACATGGTGCTTTATGCTTCATATTATTATCCAATGATGTGTTTCCATCCTATGATGTCTGAGTAGATTTCTATTGTCCTATCGGTGATTGATGAATTGCTATGATTGGTTTGAGTTGCATGTTTTATTATTGGTGCTATCCTATGGTGCCCTCTGTGTTGCGCAAGCGCGAGGGATTCCTGCTGTAGGGTGTTGCAATGCGTTATGATTCACTTATAGTGGGTTGCGTGAGTGGCTGAAACACAAACCCGAGTAAGGGTATTGTTGCGTATGGGATAAAGGGGACTTGATACTTTAATGCTATGGTTGGGTTTTACCTTAATGAATATTTAGTATTTGCGGATTCTTGCTAGAGGTCCAATCATAAGTGCATATGATCCAAGTAGAGAAAGTATGTTAGCCTATGCCTCTCCCTCAAATAGAATTGTAATAGTGATTACCGGTCTAGTAACATAGTAAATTGCTTAGGGACAATTTCACAACTCCTACCACCACTTTTCCACACTCGCTATATTTACTTTATTGCTTCTTTATCTAAACAGCCCCTACTTTTTATTTACGTGTTCTTTATGATCTTGCAAACCTTTCCTATCACACCTACAAAGTACTTCTAGTTTCATACTTGTTTTAGGTAAAGCGAACGTCAAGCGTGCGTAGAGTCGTATCAGTGGCCGATAGGACTTGAGAGAGTATTTGTTCTACCTTTAGCTCCTCGTTGGGTTCGACACTCTTACTTACCGAAAGAGGCTAGAACAATCCCGTATACTTGCATGTCATCATGGGTGCGTAGAGGGATGGCCTGGCCAGCGGTGGTACTAGTAGGGGGTGGTGAGGCCTCCGCGGCATCACAGCCGGCCACGGGCGACAGGAGCAGGCGGCACGACCGACGCTGCTTTGGGCGGCTGGAGCAAGAAGACCAGAGGTTGAAGAAGCACTACGGCCATTGGATGGACATCGTACGGTCACTGGAGCTAGAATCGTTCATATATTGACTAAAGTTGACAAAGGCCTCCGTCCCAGTCAACTTAGTAGGCCCACAAGTCAGCCTCCCACCAAGGTGGGTCCCAGCTAGCAGGGGGTATTTATTTTTTTGTGCGTAATAAGGAGGCACTTCCGGTGGGCCGAGCTGACAGCGGGGGGAACGCTTTTTTCGCAAAATACGGTGGCCCGTCCGGTGGTTCCCAGCAGTCAGGGGGAAACGTTTTTTTTCGTGAAATACTGGTGGCCCGTCCGGTGGGTCCCTGCTGTCAGGTGGAGGAATAATTATTTCCTGCATAATAAGGAGCCACTTCCTTGCGGCTGCCGTGGACCCAGCTGTCAGCCTCTCCACGTATAGTACTCTTCCGTTGGAAGTCGGTCGTTGACCACATTGACCACGCCGCACCGAGAGCACCACGGCGGTGGACGGCGGCGAGGCCTGGAAAGGGGACGACGCGGAGCCGGGGAAGATGCGGCAGTGGAAGCCCGCGCGGAGAGGAGTACGAGGGTTCATCCGTTCGGCTGCGGTGTGAGGCTGCCGTTGCTGCAGAATAACAAGGGTTGTGGGTGAGTAGAGGGATGCCCTGGCCAGTGGTGGGAGTAGTATGGGGCGCTGAGGCCTGCGCGGCAGCACAACCGGCCACGGGAGGCGGGAGCAGGCGGTCCCGCCGGCGCTGCTTTGGCAGCTGGAGCAAGAAGATCGGAGATTGAAGAAACACAACGGCCGTTTGATTGACATCCAACGGTTACGTCTGCTAGAATCGTTTGTTGACGTATATAATAACTAAAAACATCTTGCATACGCGTCAACTAAATAGGCCCACAAGTCAGACCACTCCCTCTTTTTTTTAATAATTTATATATAGCTCATGGCAACTTCTTATGCAATTTATTGCAGTCTTTTTTTGGCTGGCCAGGGCCAATTTCGCATATTTTTGTGGGTTCCAAACTATTTTTAATACCGAAATCTCGAGCCACATTTAAAGTACTTTGAAGATATATTTAAATTAGGTTAATGCCCAGTGAAATAGGAATCTGAAAATGTGAAAAAATTCAGAAATTATAAAGTAATTGCCAATTTGTCATCTGTTTTTATATGTACAACCCATTTCATATTACTTTCAAGATTTGCAGGCATCTTGAAAGAGTTGCAGCCCATCAGGGCGTAGAAAAATAAGTAGGCATGGATTGGGTATTCTTCAAAAAAAAAAACTGGGCTCATTTTCACAAAAAAAATAGCTGGGCTAGTCACATGGTGAACATAAAATATAAGCCTGGGCTAGACGAGCCACAACCCAGTTCAAACCCTGCTCCTTCTCAACAATAACAAAAAAAAATTACTGCCCGAGAAGCTACGTCCCAGGGGTCAGCCGATCTTGCGCTGTTCTCTTGTCTATTGACTATATACGCTCACAATGTCGTGGGTCCTAGATGTCAGGAAAACACTAGAAGGAAGCATTTTATTTTTCCATACACTGACATGGTGGGCCCCTACTGTCATCCTCTCCACGTACTTCTGCCGATTCCTGTTGTTTATTGACCATGTTGACAACGCGAGAGGGCGGCACCACGGCGAGCGCACCAAAGCGCGTGGAGGACGTCAGTGTTAACAATTTAGGAGAGGGTGGGGCGGCGATGTGTGCGCTGAGGCGCAGCCAGCCGTGGGAGGCAGAAGCAGGCGGCCCCGCTGGCGCTGGTTTGGTTTTGGTGGCTGGAGGAAGACAGGACTAAAGAAACATGACAGACTGTAAAAGCAGCAGGAGTACTTAACAACCTTAACTAAAACCGGCAGGGACACTTAACAACCAAAGCTAAAAGCAGTATGAGTACTTATACAGGTTCAACCGTAAAAAGCATGCCTCGAACAGTGCTACTTTGCCTACAGTTAACCAAGGGTGAGGCTGCCAAGCCCCAGGACAAGGCCCAGGCGCCACCCCGCACATCCACAACCTTCTGAAAGCGGCTTCATCTCGCAATGTGGTCAATAAACATGATATTCGCTTTAGAGCCATGGAAAAGCATGAACATAATCTTTTGTCCTATTCCCCAAGATGGACGGGCCCTCATTATTTGAGACCACCCATGAATAAGCTCTTTTCACCTCCAAGGGGAATTGAGTAGGTCGACATAAACATCATGTTGTGACCAAGCGCAAGTCTGACCTGACCATGGTCATGCATCTGTATAGGAACAATAGAACTGGGCAGTTCCTGTTTCAAGAAGATCACAGCTGTAAAACTGTGTATAAGCAATAGTTTATGAACAACATATATAACAGAAAACAGCTCGTACAATAAGTTTCTCGACACAGTTGGACCTGTTTAACGAGTGCAGCAGTAGCACACATATCCCGCATGGCCTTCCACCATTGAAACGCCCTACAAGGGCCTCAAGACGATCAATAAAGTGTAGGAACTTGTGGATGTCGATCCAGTCAACTTCAGTGCCATCAGTAACAGCCGAGTTATTACAGAGTAACAAACGAGCAGACTGCTTAACTCTGAAAAACCTACACGTGCCACCAATTATAAGAAAATATTAGTTAGAAGTAGCATCTTCATGAGAGATTCGTTGCTACTTCTAAAGTTAAATTGTGATTAGTCAGACAGAATAGGTGGATTAAGAAGTAATCGAGGCAACAAGCAAGAACCAGATACAAAACTAACATGGATGAACAATTGGAACGACGTCGGGGTGGAAGATCGCAGTGAAGATGAGACCAGGTTCTGCTATTTCCATCAACATTCACGCGCCAACTTTCAGTCCGTAACACTTGAGAAAGTTTATCCAAGTTCGGCCATAAAAAAGCAGCGATCTTCTTGGTTCATGAACCCAACTCGGAACTTATATCCATGGCTTGTCTTCACTGTGACCATTAAACTAGTGTATTCAGTTATGGCAAGGCCGAGCATCTTGAGTACATGTGTTCTGGCAGAGCAAATAATACACTGCAGGTAAAATAATATGAGAACACAACATGTTCAAAGAAAACCCACCCTCTCGGATAGAAAAGAGGATTGTAGGAACATACTGTGCGTGTTTCAAAATGCTGTGTTAGGATGAGAAGGAACAAGTGTGGCGTCTTGCCAAGGGCGCAGAAACCTGTAGGGTACTCGCACTTTGGGCACTGCAAATGAAACACACTAGATTCAATAGGAAGAAAAATGCATCAACGGCGGCGACTGCCATCCTAGGATTACCTGCGACCAAGGGACTTGGATTTATCGGGGATGGATGAAGAATTCGTACCTGGTTCTCCATGAGAAAACCCTATGCAATCGCCGAGAGGGGTTTTTCTCTGAACAAGCAGACGAGGGAGAAGGGGATTCATGCCCAGTGAAATATTGCCGCTTCGTCCGTCCAGCTTACTGCTAAAGCTGGAAAGGGGGGGGTTGTGATTTGACGGTTCATTGGGCATTACTGCGGCGCTACGACCGGGGTGTGTCTACCATGAAGTTGTGCACTCTAATTTGTGCATATGGCACGTGGACCCCGTTGCCGGTTGCCCCACATATTAGCGAAAGGAAGTAGAAAGACATGAGTAACTAGTTACACATAAATATACTTTTTGACAGAGAGATACTCCCTCTGTAAAGAAATATACAAATCTTTTATATCACAGACAGGCTCACCTTGCCGAGAAATATACTCCCTCTGCAACACACGGGCATTATGGGGGTTCAGCTTTTTTATGGGGGTTCAGCTGAGAATATAATACTCAGATAGGCTCACGGTTCTAGACTTCGGGCCGTAGGCCGACCCTGCATGTTTGGGGGCCCATGTGTTCTACCTCAGCGCTTTTCATATTGTAAGCGATCGGTACGGCGCTGGTTTTAGATGCTGTCGCAAGGCGAATACACAAAATTGAATAAAGCACGACAGCTGTTGGAATGAAATCGAACGACAATTCCTAACCAGCAATCAAAGTTGCAATTCTATCAACGATATACCATGTGATAAATAATACTATCATACTACTTATACACACAGGACACTTGTTTCACCATACTAGATTATTACATCAAAATCTCTCGGAGAATAGATCAGTTCGGCAGTTGCGTGCTGCTACTGAAGAATTTCAAAGTTGATTTGGACCAGCTCTCCTTGCCGAGAAAGTTCGATTTTGACATCATCCCCTACCGCAAGATATGATTTAGATTTGAACCTTGACCATCCTTTAGCATCAATCATCATGCGACCATCCTTTGTACTTACGGTATATTGAGCAGGTTCATTCACACCAAGGCCGCATGGTAAGAGAAACTTGGCCGCGGTCGCCCGGATTGTTGAACGACTCCCTTGTTGCTCTAGGAATTCTCTGTTTGCAAATAAGAAGACATACCCAAACAGTTAGATCAACACAGTGAATCATGTCAAACAACATGGAAAGAAAAAAGAACGAAGCACTTGGGCGGCCAATGCTTACCAAGAAGGTGGACATCTCGGTTTTTGTAAGGACTTTGGTATATGAAGTGTGAACTGCAGCCCAGTCTGTTGCTAGTGCAACTGCACAGGCTGGAGCAGATGCAAGTGCAAGTGTTGGTACAGGTGCCGAAGCCGCCGCTGCTGCCAGAGATGGTGCTCCTTGTAGAGCTGGTGCCGGTGTCGGAGGAGGTGCCACTGTCGACGCCCGATCATCCGGTAGATCAGACTGATCCACTGACGTGGTCGGTGCCCAATCCTCAGTTGGATCAGATTGAGCTGCTGCCGCTGTCAGTGCTAGAGCAACTGCCGGTGCTCGATCCATTGCTGAAGGTGGTACTAATGTGCGAGACAGCGGCGATCGTGTCTGGTCTGCTATGATCAGCTTTCTAACTTGACTAGGATCCGTGACCGTGATCCAGTTTTTTTCTTTATTTCTTTTAAACGCGAGAAGGACTAATTGTGGCGTTTTTGTTAAACCAAACTGTAGTTTATCATAGGGATTCAGCTTGTACTCAGACAACAGGCTGATCCAATTTTTTCCAGTAATATAAGTGATGGACAGTGCCTTCATTACTGACACGACATATGAAGTGAAACCTACAAAAATAGCCATCGTAGAGCAAACCAAACGGTTTATTCTGTGATGAATGTCACATGGCAAAACCTGCATTGTAAAATTGCAGGAAAAGAAAGAAAACATGACATTAAATCAATAAGATTTAGACAGTAAATCAATAAGATTTACTAGATGTGACACGAGTGAATCCTTACCAGGAAATCACTATGTTGAAGTACTAAACAGAAGATTGATCATCCAACTACGCGTGGCATGCAGGGGCACTGCCTACTCCCACAAGCAGGACAGTCCAAAGGTCGTGACAAATCGTATGGACCGAACATCCATGGGACTGGAAATCCTGGTGGGTGCGATAAACCCTGCAATGCATACAGATATTGGAGTGTAACCATAATTGATAAACCGTCCTCACAAAAAACATGATCTGGATACTTCAAAATATACAGACTGAATTGAGTGGATAGACATTAACATAGACCGTTCTCAGGACTGACCACACACCAAAAGCGGCAGTACTAATAAACAATACAAGGTTCACAAACACAAATCAAGTACTGAACAATAGTACTTACTACAGACAAGCAAAGTTGCACTAACTAAACTCTGCAGACTATTTCTTGCCACCGACCTACGGGATGAACCCCGCATAATTGACTAGGCCATGGACTTCGTGTGAGATGTCTACATGCACCATCACCATCTTGTCAACCTTGGAGAACCTAACAGAGTGGTCTTTCCACTCATAAACATGATGATGAAGACATGCCGCATCAGATTTGTTGGGAAGCTTTACAAGAACCACACCCTTCGTAATCGAAGGCACAACCAGGAAATTATTGTGATCAAGTACAACCTCGGGAACACACATGACAACAAAGCTACATAAAACACTAGTTCAGGACATGTGGCGACAAGGACACAACAGCTGGATAGTTCAGCAGTAGAACTCATCATCAGGTCTTCCAGTTCACACGGCATGACTTTGAGAACTTCATCTCCACCGCGGACCTAGTTCTAATTCAAACAGAAACCATATTTTATTACTACCTCCGTTCAGAAATATAAGATGATTTTCGATATTATACTCCATATATGACTACATATACTCACAGAAATGAGTGAACAAAGACACTAGAACATGTCTTCAAAGGCATGAGAGCAGAGGGATTACTTGCAATATCCATAACACAAGTTACTGAGGCAAATATACCCTCTTAAAAGGTAGCATTGATGTTCATAAAGTACTCCCTCCGTCCCAAAATTCTTGTCTTAGATTTGTCTAGATATGGATGTATCAAGTCACATTTTAGTATTAGATACATCCGTATCTAGACAAATCTAAGACAAGAAATTTGGGACAGAGGGATTAGTTGAAAGTAATCTATAAGAAATCAGTGTCAACCTCTCGCATGTTTTGGTCAAAATAGGAATTTAGAACCGTCATTTGGCACACTAAAATCACATGCAAGATCACCCAGAAAGTTGTACTACCAGTACTAGTACTGCGTGTTGGATGAAAAAACACGATCAAGATCGAGAAAAAGATCGTCAACAAGAGACATTACCTGGACTTGCTTAATGAGGGATCCCGGAGAGGGGGGCTTAGACAGGGTGATGGCTTTGAGCTTGTCTGCGGTAGTCTCGGCAGGGTGCTTGCGCTTCTTCATACCATGAGCCTCGACGGTTTTGGCCAGAGCCATAAACAGCACATCGGCAGGTGCTCCAGTGTCCATCCAAGAGAGGAAGCCGAGAGAGAAGACTGAAAGGAGGAACGAGATGAGGGAGAAGCGAAGCAAGTGCGAGTTTTCTTCAAGAGAGGAAGCTGAGATAGAACAGTGAAATGATGGTTGCTTCGTCCGTCCAACTTACTGCTGGAAAGGAGGGGGTTTTGTGATTTGACGGCTCATTGGGCATTACTACGGCGGTTCGATCGGTGTAGTCTACCGTCACTCTACTATGGAGTAATTTAGTGCATGGCTGGTGGACCCAGGTGCTGGCTGTCCCACACATCGGCAAAAGTGAGTAATTTAGTGCATGGCTGGAGGAGGATCCGCGCGGTAGAGCGTGTCCACTATTTTTCTGAAGGAAAAAATTGATTACAGCAAGCGTTTCCACTCTTACGACGGAGGAGTGCGAAACACGGCAGCCACTTGAACATACACAGTGCTCCTACTACTAGGCATGTGCAGTGGTTCATACGTCAGTACTACACAATCTTGTTGCTAGTGTAGTAAGATATGACGATAACAAATGATGTTGTGTGCATGTCAACTACTCCTATATGTAACATAGTACCGCTTTTTCGACTGTCCGGTCGAGAATGAACGGTGTGATCAATGTTAACAGAACTAGGTCCACAGCGCACGGAGAGTATGGCCCTACAGTACTCCATGAAACATGAACCATATGAAGCACACATAGTGTTAGGCAGGGTGTATGAAGGGTGCATGGATGGGAGCAAAAGTTCCCTTCTCGACCCACTTTTGGGTGTTTGGCAAAGTGCATGAAGGGTGCATGAGTCCACACTAGTAGGTTGACAAAAATACACGAAGATGAAACAACTATATTGAGATGAGAATGCAACAAAACACACCCACATGCTTTGTGCTACAGTGATTGATCTGCATCGTCTGAGTTTGATCCAACGGCCATGTTGCGCCGAGACATGGACATGCCCATGCAGAGGGCACCTAAACACCACCGAAGTCCCTCTGCTTCTCGAGGCGCACAATGTTGGTGATGCAGGGTGCAACCGCCCGTAGAGCTAGCTCCCGGTCTATGGGAGCCAGCTCGTCAAAGACGGCGTCCAATGGCACAAATGGATTCCGGTGACGGAGCCCTGAAAGGACTTGCCCGGCAACAGCGACGGCAGTCTGCAACCCCTCCTTGTCCAGCTCAGCCCCCACCATCGTGCGGAGATGGCTCAGCTCCTCGGAGATATAGGTGAAGAAGGCGACCAGGTCAGGAAGCCACAACTCGTTGAAGTTGACCGGGTGGTCGAACGGGTTTAGCCCGACGGCCGGCATCGTCGCGCTGGCACGACAGTAGGCATCGCGCAGCCGCAACACGTGCGTGGCAACTTGGTTCACCAAGTGGCTGAGGCGATCCTGGACCTCATCACGATCGGCCCGCTCGCGCTCCAGCCGACTCCCCCGACGGCCTATCGTATCTCCCGCTTTCTGCAGCAACGCCGCCAACGCCTCGAGCATCTTTGTGGTGGACGCCTTCCGCATTTGAAGCTCCGTGAACTCCCGCACATAACGGAGGAGCATGGCAGTCCTCTCCTCCTTGAGCTCATGGAGCTCCACCTCCTTGGCCCTGAGCTCCGCATCCTTGGCATGGAGCTCCTGTGTCAGGCGCCTCACCTCGGACTCCGTGATCTGCTTCGCCGCCATGGCACCAGGTAGAAGCAATGGGGAGAGGAAGCAAAGGGGGCGAAATGGCTGAAAGGCAATGCAATCTATGGGAAGGCGGAGGGAGCTAGCCAAGGAGCGGGGAATCTTTTGGTTTTCACCACGGTAAAACACCAGTCGACGACTTCTCACATCAGGGAGCGGTGGATTTTACAGGCGGAGTCATCGTGACTAATTGCTGCCGCGCCTCCTCCCGTCAATCAAAAAATTAAAAATCCTGCTGCACCCAAACACCAGAGCAACGCCGCGGTGGATATTTAAATTTACCTGCCGACAAGTAGATAAAAAAGGGGTGGAAAAACAAATGTGGCGGCGGCCTAGCTAATCGGTCGAACTAGCCCAACTAGCTAGCCACCGTGCTTCACTGATGTACTCGGCGGGAAAGGTGGTCTTTCGTGATTTGATGACTCATTTACTTGCTTCGGCGCTATGACCGAGGAGGACCCAGAAAACGTGCGGTAGGGCATCCGATGTTAGGAAGAATATATGCGTGCACCACCCGGGAGGACCCCGAAACTGCACGGTAGGGTGTGCCATGTCTCGGCATTGAGGAAAAATGTGCGTGTAAAAATATACTGTATCAGACATAGTACCTATGGTTCGACCTCGGGACCCAGCCAGTCGGTCGAAAACACCCCACTAGCCACATAGCTTCATCATGCAAACATGGCACGAAGGATAGATGTGGTTAGCTCCATCTCGACCAGCCACAATGTCTCTTGTTCTAGGCGATTCTTATATTTTCCAAGTTTCTTTTAGCTCTAATAACACCACGGCAAGCTAGTGCCGCTCTTCGTGTGTGCCTGTGCAAAGGTTAGACGATGGAGAGAAGAGACATTGAGATCGCAGACCTGGGACCCACCAGTAAGTGAGACAACGGTCATGCACGTGTTGACGAGGCACTCCCTCTACTCTACTCCTAGTACCTTCAGATTTGTTAGTTTTAGGTCCAAAGTTGATTAATGACAATTGGGACCCTCGTGTGTTGTTCCGATATTTCAGTGTAGGATGGTTTTTTTGAACAAACACTTTGCGCAGTTAGACAAGTAACGGCATGAGTTACACGTATTTTGCAAGTTTACAAACAAAAATAAAAGTGGCATAGAATATCACATCCACCCCGCAGCTTAGATACTATGGTGATACGAGTTTTTACACCGTTGGAAGTGATATCCAATGGCTTGGGAGTAGTCTTTGTAATTATGTGCAATTTCCAAACTTTCCAAAGTTTTTTTTGCAAACAAAACATTCAGGCCTCGTGTGTGCCGCTGCATCTTCGATCCAAAGGCTCCCCGTTGCTCATATTAGGTGCTCCCCGTAGCTTAATTACCCGCTACGGTGATATGAGCATCTAGGTCGTATGATTAGTGATCAGATGGCACATGCATAGTACTTGTACTTTCTGCGCATTTCCCAAACTCTATCAGTCGTATATTGCAAAAACGTTCAAACCTCCTACTGTGGTCCATTAGATCTCAGTGAACTCGTATCACCATAGAATCTACGGTGTGGGAGCACCTCATATTCTCCTGTGCAAGAAAACATAAGGTGCTATCGCAGCTTGGATGCTAAGGTGATACGAGCTTGGAGGTCGTTTGATCTGAGATCCAATGGCATCTGAGCAGTCTTTGTGCTTGTAAGCAGTGGCCGAACTCTTTTGGGGCTTTTCTGCAAAAAATCATTCGAACCACCGAGGAGGTGTTGGGTCACAAATCCAACGCCTCCGAAGAGCTTGTATCACCAAAGCATCTAAGGTGTGGCAGCACATGATATTCTTACATACAGGAGAATATGATGTCCTCCTTCATCTTAGATGCTATGGTGATACGAGCTTCGAGGTCGTTGGATATGGGATCCAAGGGTATCTGAGTAGTTTTTGTACAAATTGTGTGCAATTCTCAAACTCATCAAGGTTTCCTGCAAAAATATTGAGACACATCATGTGAGCTGCTATATCTCAGATCTACAAGCTTCAAGCAACTCGTATCGGCATATAGCATCTAATGTATGGGGGCTCCGACAATCATAGCTCCGCCTAAACACAACATTTGCATGTACTGTAGTACTAGACTTAATATTCATGTTTCAGTTTCATGTTCATTTTAAATATTGAACTGAGGACCATGGATGTCTTACTTACTCCCTTCGTTCCTAAATATTAGTCTTTTTAGAGGTTTCAAATGGACTGGCACATACGGATGTATATAGACATATTTTAGAGTCTAGATTCACTCATTTTGCTCCGTATGTAGTCACTTGTTGAACTCTCTAAAAGACTAATATTTAGGAATAGAAGGAGTATTTTTGAATTTGTGTCATACATGCATGGTTTGGAAAAATAGATGCACTATACTTATTGGATTGTTGTTGTGTTCGTGCGTGTGTGTCTCTGTGTGTGTGTGTGTGGTCATATGCTTGATACATACAAAGTTTTCTCACCTCCATATTGTTCATCTTTTAAATTTGAATTTGCATTGGAAAACTTATTAGGGATACCATGAAATGTGAAATCCATGTTGATATCACTATATCACAAACTCACTCTAATTCAACAACTCATCATAAATCAATTACCACCTTGAGATTAGTATTTGCAAGGAAAATACGGGTATTGTAATACACAGATTCATTGGGCAATTTAAAAGGTTCCTTTCGTATTCTCGAATGGTAGGACCCAATGGCGTACCAGCCAGACCTTGGCTCGTATTGATACTAAAAAAATAAAAAAAATAAAAAACCCGGGCTCGTGTCCATTGGTGGCGTGCGTGGTACGCACATTAGGCAACCCCAACCAGTCGAGCCTCAGCGTTTCAAGTCGAAATATTTGGCGGCCAGAATTCCAGCCCTAGGAAATTCCCCTCATGTCCCTGGTCCATAATGACTACCGATGAACAACGGAGGGATGCTTTTGTAACTAGACAACGTTACCTACCGTGCTGAGCACGGTTCAATTCCCTCAGTCGCCGCTCGTCAAGGTCACCCGTCAACTGCATTGCCTAGTACTACTACTACTACACCAGGATGAGCACATAATTGAGCCCGTTTGTTCGTGCCTAGTACTTGAGTTAATATATCAGGCAATGCACTGGCACGGAGGGATTATCCTTTTACTCTGCATATATAACTTGTCTGAAGTCTAACTAAGCAAAATGTTTGGCCAAATCCTTTCTTAAGAAATACAACAGGACAGATGTACGGCTTGAAAATTTATTGCATGATGCAGGTTATGATATTGTTTCGAATCCTGGATCTTAAATTTCAGAAAATCCAAAAGTGAGCATAAATTCTTGAAACTGAGCATGGTCACGTGATATGGCACAAATATTACTTTGTAAGTTTTTTCTTCAATTTGAGACAAGCTGCTTATGACAAGTTGCACAAATGAAGAGCCAAGGTATTTTGGAACAAAGACCTGTCACGTTAAGGCAAACGCTTTCACTATTGAAACCGTGGGCGTTTACGTGCCGCCACGAGTCCCCGCTTCTCATCGGCAGGTGTCGTCCGAGCAAGTGTGTGAGTCGACGGGAGGCGTGCGAGCAGATCGCTGCGCCGACTGTCAGGGAGGCGTGTGAGCAGACCGCTGTGCAGGCTCACCGGGAGGCGAGCCCTTTGACCAGGCTCCGCTGCCCACCGTCGTCCCAACTGCTCCCACTTTTATTGTCACTGGCGCCGCAGTTTAAAATCAACCCCGCACTACCCGGTATCGCTACAATCTTCTCTCTTCCTCTCCGATTCTCCTGTCGTTTACCTCCAACTAGCCTGACCTAAACGTACGCCATGCCGCATCACGATGGTCTGCCCTTAGTGTTCTAGTTTCCTGAGGAAGACACCCAGCCGGAGTCTCAAGAACATAAGGCGCTTTGGGACGAGCTTGAACTAGCCTTGCGGGAAGACGCCACGCCTGTCCCCGCTCCCGTTCCGGCTCCCGTCGCCACGACAGCGCTAGCGCCCATCCCCGTGGCATTGATGGGCTAGGAGCCACACATTGTCGCTGAGCTTGATCCCACGGGGTTCCACGAGGTCCTTGCCGACTTTCACGCGCCCGTGCACCTGCCAGCGCATGCGCCTGCGCGTGCACTGACGCGCACGCCCGTGCCGGTGCCCGTGCACCTGCCAGTGCATGCGCCTGCGCGTGCACTGACGTGCACGCCCGTGCTGGTGCCCGTGCACACGAATGTCTCCGCCAGGCTATTGAAAGCGCCTGTCCATGCACGGGTGCCAGTGCCCCCCTCAGCGGCATGGATGGCTGCTGTCGACCGCTTCCTTGCACCGCCAGTCGCCTCCTCCCGCCAGTGACTCGCTCCGAAGTCCAGAACATTTTGGCCTTCCTTGAAGCTAGGCCAACGTCCAGGAGTCCGCCAACAACGACGCAAGACGCCACCGTCGCCGTCGGTCAGTGGCCCGACGACACACAAAGCACGACAAAGGAGCCGCTTCCCACAGCGAGACGCCGCCGCCGCCGCCGCATAATCTAAATTTGCCATGAAAAACGTTCGGATTTCCATGCTTAAAATCCGAACATTTATCATTTCCGTTTATTTTATATCGATCGTCGTATAATTTAAAGTCGGAGTCAGACTGAACGAAATCTATGGTTTGATCGATTGAATGTTCTGCTAGAGCCGTATCAAATTAAATATAAAACGTCATCAAGCCACATGTATTCCTTGTCACCCAACGACCTAGACTGCTTCAATGTCGAGTGTTCAACACGTTTAGCGTGCAGTTAATTTCATGCCAAAAATAGTGCTAATCACATAACAACACGCAAATTATATCCTAGTACTTAATATCCGCATGCACTTAATATACTTTCAAATTAACGTGCATTGCACGTACACACTGACTAGTGCTGCTAGTACGTGAAACTGGTGCCGTGACTTGTGAACGCGTCCATATATGGTCAACGGCAACATCGCCCGCGAGTTCTTCCTGTTTGCCCGTGCGTCTAAACGAAGGGGAGTAGAGAGAGAGCACACATGGAACCCACCAGTAGTACTAAAAATAATATTACATGTTATCCATTAATTAGGCTGTGGTAATATAAAAACATTATGTGAACAAAGGGGGTACAAGAAACATTGCTATTCTATGTATGTTGCCTATTGACGTGCGGCTTGAAGGCCTGGTCGCATGTTCGATCCTCATCCTTTATTTTTTAATTTGTATATGGGTCCAAATTTGTTTCATGACATGTGGGCCCCTCGGTGTGTAGTTTGTAGCACATTAATTTGTGGGTCGAAATTTGTTCCATTCCAAGTGGACTATCGGTGTGTAGTTTGTAGTTTATTTATAATAATTAAAGAGAACAACATAGTTTTTTCAATAATACCATGGTGCGACATTAAAGGCAAGAAAGGACATGCGAGAGAGCGATGACCGAGCCAGAGGGAAATCAACTAGGGGAGTTGCGTGGGTTGCAACAGTGTTTGGAGTAGTTGTGGGCCGAATGCTACGAAAATATAATCTAAACCGACCGGAATAAATGCCTACACAAATTAATCCAAGGTTGGAGTGGCCCTCGCAATGTAAATAGCTCCGGCTTTGCAAGGGATGGAGAGGTAGTAGCTTCAATGCGTGGAAGATACGGTGTGAGAAAGCGAGGTCAATCGAGAGACATATAGATAGAGAGACAAAGTGAGTGTGGGTTGACATTCATTGAACAAATATATATGCTCTGGAGAGATATTGTCCGATTGATCTTTTGGCAAGGGTGAGAGCTGTAAGATAGAGCTTGAGAGATGATCCAGTCACAGACGTGTAGATATATTTTGTGCGTGGGAGGAAGCAAGGTCAACCGATCACATAGGGTCGTCGTGCGATCGAAAGAGTGAGACGGGTTGGAGAGAGTGACCTAGATAGACAATGTGCATGAGAGAGTATACAATGTGAATAGGTCAAATTGGGCTCAAACATGGTGATATATCATTTTTGTCCGAGAAAGAGCGAGGTCAATCGAGACATACAAAGAGAGAGAGAGAGAGAGAGAGAGAGAGAGAGAGAGAGGGAGAGAGAGATTGAGTAAGCGTGGCCCACCATGAGGTCGAAAGAGTGGCGGTGGCTTGGATGGACTGACCTAGATAGACAATCTGCGTGAGAGAGTATAGAGTGTGTCGATCGAGGCCCGGACAGGGAGATATATCATTTGTGTGTGAAAGAAAACGAGGTTAAACGAGACTCAGATAACGAGAGCGAGATTGAGCGAGTGTGGCCCGCCGTGCGGAAGGAA
>NC_041393.1:466097880-466115391 GCF_002162155.2 Triticum dicoccoides
GGGGGGGGCTAAAAACAACATTTGAACGTACATAGTACGAGACTTAATATTGATGTTTCAATTCGGTGTACATTGTAAGATTTGAACCAAGGACCAGGCATACGGGTAATTATTTTGAATTCATGCCATACTAAGTTTCGAAAAGTTGACATTGACTCAATTTGTTGTGCTTTTTTGTAGGTCATATGTTTGAATCCATCCAAAAGTTTTCTCACTACCATGGTGTTCATCATATACATATGAATTTGTATTAAAAAAGTAGCATGGATACAGTGAAATGCGAAATCCACGTTAGAATTGGAGATCGCTATGTGACACACACTCTAATTCCAATAACTAATTATGTGACACACACTCTAATCCACATTAGCGTGGGTACCGTTTCGATATTTTTTCAAATAACTCCTCATTAATTAATTTATAGTACTCCCTCTATTCACTTTTATAAGATCTTGAAGACATTTCAAACAATGTGCAAAACAATTCATTTTAAGTTGTCTGAAACGCCTTACAAAAGTGAACGGAGGGAGTATCTCATTTCGAATGACTAATTATTGCAAGGAAAACACGGGCATGGTAAGACATACAGATTCGTTTGCAAATGAAAGAAGATTTGTTTGCATTCTCAAATGTAGGCGCACCAGGCAGACCAGGGTTGTGTCGGGGTGGACGCTGCTTCGGTGCCTTAAAGGCAACTGCCTTTGGGTCACTGACATGTTGGCCAACCACCTGTTGGGTCCACATGTCATGGACACAAAGGCAGGTGCCTGAAGGCACCGAAGCATAGTCATGTCGGGGTGGTCGCGTGTGTCGGACGGACACGTAGAACCCAGCCACCCCCTCCCCCAAAAATAGGACGACGACAAAATAAGTTCACGCTTCCACGTTTCGGATTGAAATATCTGGTGGCTCCAATTCCAGCCCTGCAAAATCTCTCTTCTCCACCATCCCCTTCCGCGCCTAGATTGCTCAAATCCCTAATTCGCCGCCAACCCAAGCAAAGTTCGAATCGCCACTCGTCTCGTCTCTTTCCCCACCGTTCCACACCTCTGTGCTAGATGACGACGACGAAGACGACGGTCGCGCTTCACCACCACACTGGAGCTACCTCATCTACGCACTCGTCCACAACACCGGGTGGTCCGCCGACAACGTCGGCCGCCGCAACCGACGTGCCTCACAGACACTAAGTTCCACCGCATCAAGTGCGCTTCGCCAACACTGTCTCCTAGCTCACCGGGGCTACTTCACCAAGCACATCGTCGCACCTCCGCCCACCGAGGCCGTTGGGGCTTCACCAACGGTCTCGTCCACCGCATCGTAGCGCTCCGCTGCCACTCAAGATCTGCATCCGTGCGCGGCCAGCCAACGCCAGCGCATCACCCTCAACGGCTCTGAAGTGACCCACACTCTAGCTAGTTGAGCATGCCCAAATGCCGGCCCGGACTAGGTATCCACACATCACTCCCTTGTGCACTGTTCCGACGATGTTTGGATATCCTTTCACTGCTCTCTTAGCTTACACGCCTATGCAACTCTGACTTTAACTCTTATTTATTCTGGAGATATCATCTGAAACAAGCAAATCCATTTTTTAGCGAAGCATGACGGCGCTACGGGATCTGGTACACATCCTGCACACCCGTATAACCTTGTAAGTATTTGTCCTCCGGTACAACATCAAGGTCGATTCCTCTTATTTGATCAACCATTCACCGTGTCAAAAATGCAGAGGGGGATGCAAGGAGCACAAGGCCTGCACATCCAAGCAAGTGGTAACATGGACTTGTACATGGAACATCCCAAGCACAAGCAGAGCTGCAGTGAGCCTATACAACGAGCTAGCGTAAGTCCCTGCATTTCATTTAATTCGTACTAGCATTCGTGTATGATTTGTGTGCAGTGGCTGATCCACGAATTCAAGTTACCAGGGGTGAACATTTAACTTAAAAAATACGAAGGCACTTGCACTCCGGAAATCAACATAACTTGAGAAATGTGAAGCTACATGCACTTTGAAAACCAGCTAATGATCCAAAGTAGTTCAGATTATAAACACTAAATGATGCAAGCACCAAAAAACACAAAATGCACATGGTGTACAAGGACTACAAACATGGTCTGTACCTGCTTGAATTATTCGTTCTCTGGCTAAAAATATCGAAGTGTAATTGCATGTATAACCAGTGCACAAACTGCATATCAATATATCTATCCTGCACAAGTACGCCAATAGTTTCAAACAACAGATTAGAAAAGTATTTATGCTATGTTGTCATGATACGGGGACTTTCTGGTAGATGGCCTCGACGTTTCCTCAAGCTATGAAAATGCACTATAATTTGCTTGTGATTAATGCCTGCAAATCTCTGTCTCTCTCAACATAGTAGATCATCATTAGACACTAAATCCTTCAATGAGCTTGCAAAATGCTTGCATTAGATCCCTCATTAGACACTATATGTTCATCACCAGGAGCATGTAAAATGTTTGCATCAAATCCTTCATTAGCAGTCTGTTCATTAGACACTTCAGGCTCAAGAACAACATGAGCTTGTATGTTTGCATAGGAAACTTGATTAGATACATCAGATTCAGTCAGTTCAGTATTGATTGGGGGAGTTATAAAATAAGTAGAAATTGATTTCATTTTCTCATAGATTGCCTACATACAAGCAATTTTACAACATCGTTAGGTTTAACTATTGGCCAGAAATTGAAGAGTTGAATTAGATATAATCAGGGATGTGATGTACTTGCTCGTTGTGCATGCTACTCTTGCAAGCTGCAATTGTCCGTTTGTGCAAGCTCGATGCCATACCCGTGCTGCCGCTGCTGCCTCCCATGCAGGCTACACCCAGGGTTGGATCTTCATCTTCTTGTCGTTCCGTCCGCTTGAAGCCCGGCGACCGCCCTCCAATGAGGGCGCGAGGAAGTGCTGTGTCAGTATGTCCAGCGGCGGCTAGGTTAGGAGCAAACTAGACTGGAGGCTGGAGCGAATGAATTGGGATTTTTCCTGCTGTCAATCGATATGGGAGGCGCTCGTTTGGGCTGCGAGCCTGCTATAGGGCCTGCCTTGCACTTATGTTATTGGCCCATCCAAATTGAAACATTTTTCTTCATTTTTTATATTGCCTGCTCGTGCGTTGGGACGAACAAAACTAGCATGGGCCAACCTGGATGACTCAAACTAGGTGCACACTTTCCAGCCACCTGAGGCGGCCGCCCATACCAGCCCCTATGGTGGCGTCGCCCCTTTTTGCGTGTATGAATGGATAGTGAAAATTATTCCAGTGGCGCTTTTGATTTACCCACAGAATGGTTGAATTTCTTGTTTCTATGAACTGAGTTTGCCAATAATGTGAAGGATGCCAGTCTTTTCATCCTATTGTAGATTGCTTAGATCTCGATATGCCAAAAGTAATCGCATGAAATATACAGTAAAAGCCAGTGTGATGTGTGTGGCTACAACTAGTCTGACTACACGTCCTCATATAACATGTCAAGGTCGCACCATCTTACCAGATTAACCATTCGACTTACCCATGCAATGTGGGAGGAAAGAAGTATTGGGACTGTGTATCTAAGCAATTGATGCCATTGACTCCTTCGTACAACCTTGTAAGCGAAAAAGAAGTTGCAGTGTGCCTGTACAAAGAACCAGCGTAAGTTCAGTTACCTACTTCTCGAAATTTTAGTTAGCCACTTATTGCAAAATTCTTCAATTATGTTGCTTGGCTTAATTTAGTTTGCTACTGATTACATAATGCCACAGCCTGTTAATCATATTGTAGACTACGCCTATCTATGTGTTTGATACTTACTGTTAAGAATTACCTGTTTGCCTTAACTTAAATATCTACTTGTTTGTTTAACTGCTTTGCTGCTGCAACAACGGGTTACAATGATGTTAATAACTACTTTTCAGCATCCAATTGAAACTCTTTAATTCCTTATTTGTTTAACTGGTTTGCTATTATAACTCCCAGTTGAGATGTTTTGCTAACTTCAACTTTTCTGAATCCAATCGTAACTTTAATGGCAAAACAGGTTAGCCCAAGATCAAAGAGCGAGGTCCCCATGGACGTTGCATCATCCCACAGCAGTGGCACCGACCCAATCATGCATTATGAATTGCCAATTGCTGATGCTCTAGAGGCTAAACTAGAGGTAGAAAGAGATTCTGCTTCTGCACTTAGAGATGAAGTTGACATGTTGAGGAAGCAAACAGCACAATCACAAGCAGTACTCAAGACAACCATTAAATATTTGGTGGATTTCAAAACGAAGCAAGCTGAGACTGACCAGATTGTTAAGGTCCTGAAGGAAAAAAGGAAATTAAATTCCTACTTTGTAAATCATAGGTGAAATGTTCTTTCCATCGTTGAATAACCTTTGTGTTGTCTGTTCATGTAATCAATCAAACCATTTGTTTTAGAGATCGTGTAATAATTGTTTTTTTTTGTTTTTTGGTTTGTAACTTTATTTGGGCACAAGTCTTTATTAATTGATAAGACTCGGAGACATTTCATTTGGATTGTTGTGCCAGACCTACAAATATGCCAATCGGGCTGAGTGTGCATTCAACAATAGTAGTAGTATAGATGGACCATAAGTGGCACGCATCGGAAAGGGCCAAGATGCTGGCTAAAAAAAGGATGTTGTTGTAGCCAAAAAAAGTACAGCGGCCTGACTTATGTATGTTAGTTAATATTATTGATCCATATACTCTATAAGTGTTTATATGTCTGTTAGTTCTGTACATTCTTGGTTGATTGACTCGGTATTTGAATCCTGATACATCGCTTGTGTACATATCTAAATGGGAGTACACATTATGCTGCGTGTGACATTTGAGTTGGACATGAAGTGTTCCAAATATTCGAATTCACCTTAAACTGGATTCTAGCTTCTGAATTTGAGTATCGGCATTTGTAAACCATATTCATATATGACAGTGGAATACATCTTTGTCATCCTTTTGAAGATATATAAAACACATAGAATGATTTATAAAGATTCATATAGGAATACAAAATGGATTCAAATTTAGTTGTCAGGGTAAACGTGGATGCTTATTGTCCCAACATTCGAAAGAAGCAGCAAAATGTCCACTCCCACGTCGGCTGCCCGAAGCCAAGTGTTTGGGAGATGGAAATTACTGTCTACCCATTACACGGATAATCCATCGGCCCGATTTCCACTGCTATAAATAGGGGTAGGTTACTAACTTCAATTAGACGTGACACGACCGCCTCTGAGCCCATTCCGACATGGTGGGCGTCAAACATGGGTGGCAAAACACATTTGATTCAAGCTCGTCCGAAAGACCTCTATTTCCCCCTCCATTCCCCATTCATAAACGGTGGGCGGCAAAACAAACTCGACTCGGCCGAAATAGATGTAGGCAAATATTTTCAATAGGGGCAGGTTTGTAACTTCACTTAGACGTGACACAACCGCCCTACCTGTCAGCCCCGTTCATACACTGTGGGCGCCAACCACCCTCTCCTCGCCTGAAATTGCTCTGGGCAAATATTGACGAGATGCGAGATTACCGTCCTATCCCCAACCGACGAGACGTCCTAATTTTAAACGGGGGCTAGGTTCGTAACTTTCCCATATTTCAGACAGGCATGTCCCAAAAACATGGTTCCCCGTACCTCTCCCTCCATTTTCCCATTCATACACCATCCATGCTAGAACACCCCATCCCCACACCAGCCTCCGTTCGCCACCCCATCCATCGCCGCCGTCCTCCACCACATCCATCGCCACCGTCCTCCACCATGCCGGAGCGCCTACCAAGACCGCGTCATCCACTGCTAGAGATGGACGTTTCTCATCCACGGCGACGGGCTAATAGCCTTGCATCGCGTCCTCTCGCTTCATCGGCGCCGTCGTCCTCTTTGCCGGGGCCGCTCACACGACCTTCTCTTCCACCGCAACGGGACTTATCCCCCGATGCACCCGTCTACCGTCGCAGATCTGCTTCAACGCCATTGACAGCCATCGCACCCCCGATGCCTACACGGTGCCGCAAGAGAGGTGGTACGTCATATCTCCTCAACTTTTGATCTCAACCAGAAAATAGATCTTAACTTGGTTACTATACTTTCTTTTCAGCTCTTAGAATTTAGTGCTTAGTTCGAAGCAAAAAATGGATGCTAAATATCATTTCTCCGGTTTGCAGCTTCAAATCTGACATGGCACAGCCATAATACGGTTTAATTGATCATGCTTAGGGTTTAATTGATCATGTTGGTTCCGTGGTGGTTTCTGTAATAGAAATCGGAGGGGAAACCCTCTTTTGCTAAAAAAATATGCCTAGAGTTTCCCCCTTTTATGATCACAATACGATCAGAATACATGCTTCATGTCATAATAACACTACTCCACCCATCAAGCTAAACAAGCTTAGTTGTTCAAATATGAATCTGATATTATTAAAACAGAGTTGTTTAATTGGTCAGCTAAATGTTCCTAAATTAGTTTCGAAAATGCATGTTCGCCGCTTGGGTGTGTATGTGCCCACGGTGGGCCGGCCCACCCTGGGATTTTGGGTCGTCCCAGGCCCCGATTCCCCTCTGTTCTGCTGCGTGCTTCCGATCTCTACTCGCCCCCAGCCGCCTGCCTCGCCGGTGACTTGCCATCCCCGGACGACATGATTCTAGGAGGAGACGCCGGACTAACAGGAGGCCAGGAGCCGCTCGGCCAACAGCGTCAACGCTGCCCGGGCGCGCCGCCGTGCCTACCTTCCCAGCCCGTTCAGGGCTCAGGCGTGCAACACCCACCAAGCTAACCCGATTATCCTGAGATACAGCCTCAACACTCAGCAGCCACTCCTCATCACCCATTTTCTAATTGATTCATTACTCATTAGGCAGGACTGTCATTAGGGTTTATTGTGTGCTCAGTGCTACCTATACTTAATGGTTCAGATGTATTTCGGTAATTTTTAGTACCTCTAAAGTTCATAGGGTTTTCAAAATTCCAGCCCTCAGAACAGACACTAGTCATTTTGGATTGTTGGTCGTAGTGACATTGACCCAGATTACTACTGCAAGCCAGGTTTGTTGATAATTTTACTTGTCTTTCTTACTCATTCGATATAATATCCAATAATTCATGTTGATTAGTTGCAAACAATAAGTGCTAGACAAACTTCTTCACTCAGATTTTGGACGGTCTCTTACTGCAGTTACAATTCTGCAAACTTGTCCTAGTAAGCTCACAAGTAAATGATTGATTCACTACATCTATGCTTGCCTTGTCATATTTGTTGTCAATATTCTTTTAGGGTGGACCACTCTGTTTCTAAATACTGGAACCGTAGACATGAGTGAATAGTATTTCTCTATGTGATCTCTTCCATCATGTGTGGGCAATGAACACTGCATTGTATACAAAGAAAGTGTCATTTCCAGCTTTTACATAGGTTTCAATCTTTTACATGGAATACAATCTGCCTACTTGCTTTGTGTCGCACTACCAACACTCCACCCTTGAAGCTAAACATTATGCCACTCATAATTGCTTAGTTTATTTGTTCAAATACGAATTTCATATGATTCTAATGTTCCTACTTCAGTTTTGAAATGTGTGCCTGCCTGTTATAGAGACATAAGGGGTTTGTATTTCTGTGTGTGGTCTGGTCAGCACTGTTGGGGAGGTGAACTTTGCATATGCAGGAGTTTATAGGGAGACACTCTTCGAGTTGAATCCGCAATACATTCCATAGATAATCTGACTACTTTTTATGTTTTCATGAATCTCAGATTCTGAACAACATCATAATGATTATGAGCTTGCGTGCATGAAAAGAATAAAGCAGAACAATGCCATGGCTGTCAAACTTGGCATTAAGGGATATGATCCTAACAGTGATTCTGAGCTAGAGGGAGACCTAAGTCAATGTAGCTCCCTAGTGGAGGAGTCACAGGAAGATGCCCTAACTTATTCACCCATCAAGGTACTTGCTCTAACTTTCCAAGGTTACATTGCTCGCACATATCTTGCAACTGATGCTTTGCATTGCTTCTACTTTGTTGAACTGCCGTTAGCTTAGTTTACACATCGTGTATATGAATACGCCCTACCTATCCATTTTCAGTACACATTCCATCTCTCATCATACCATATTTATCCATTCAAATGATGTTCTTGTGTATCATATGTTCAAAAGGAAGAGGGCGATTGCTGATCATGGAGGAGAACAAGCAAAGTATTTGGAAAAGGTAGTGGCACCTGATAAATCAAATAGCCCATTAGGTGTAGTTGCAATATCACCTGACCCACAAAACACCCCAACTCTAGCAGAGTCTAGCCCTACTACACTGGTCATTTCTAATGCCCCAACTCAGCAGACCCCAACTATAGCAAACAGTTGATTATGCCAGTTGACATAGCACCAGTTGTATGATGCAAAACCCCCATTCTAGCAAAGAGTATACCAAATCTAGTTGCCAAATCCCTTTTCGAACCAGAGAGAGCCCCAATTGCAGCAAATAGGACCCCTGTTCCATTTCTTCCCAGTTTAGAAGACGAAGCTTATGTTGTTGTCATGAACTTTGTGCGCATCTTTCCTTCATGGAAAGATTATACCGCAGACACAAAACAATTTCCAGTCTTCCTCTGCAACTTATGCGTAAGTAATGTACTAATGTTATTCATGGTCATTACTGCATATGTTTCTGCTAACAGAAGACACAAGATTTCATTCTTTTAAATAGGCGAGGAGCAAACTGGATTGTGATGACGAGCAAGGGTTGGTTGCGCTTTTCAAGCACTTGTTGATGAAGTATCGTTCCTACCTGAGGCAAGCGCACTTCGATGGCAAGCCTCTGAATGAAATTTCTGTAAAGTCTCCGGTGCTACATTTATCCGACGGTGACTGGAATAATCTTGTTACACATTGGTCTCCGCTGCAGTGTAAGGTACTATCTATGATATCACATCACAATTTGAACTACATTTCTGCATTTTCCTTAATGTCTCACTTGTACGAAAACTGTTAGCAGAAGAACATTCGTTCTCAAGGGACCACAGAATCTCACAACTATACTGCACACTACATTGCTCTTGTGAGTACCTCTTGCCCTGTATGACCATACTTACTTTCATAGTTGTTTGATTATGTAGCATCACTGCACATGTTAGCCTCGTAATCGTCCATTTGGTGGACATTATAAGATCCGTGTAGACTCTTACATAAATTTAGAATCAACCCAATGCTTTTGAAGAGGTTTAGCTCTGCAGTCCTCTTGTAAGGACTGAACGTGGTCTATCACTGTACTTACATTAACAGCTACTCCCTCCGTCCCATAATATAAGAATGTTTTGTACAGTACACCAGTGTTCAAAACACTCTTGTATTATGGGAAGAGGGGTTTGTTCATTTTGTAGCATTCTGCATCTTATCTCCCTCGCCCACCATTTACTAAAAAAGATCAGATCTATATTTAATCTTACCAACAAGTAGAATACACAGACAATGCCAGTGCAGAAGTGTAGCCCATTGCTCTTGTCAATACATTTTGTCCTGTAACGCTTGTACTTCCAGGGATTCATAGTTGATTATGTAGCATCAATATGCATCTTATCTTCATTATCCTCTATCCCTTCCAGTATTATCATATCTATAATTACTCTCTACAAAATGTAGAGTACAGACAATGCTTATGAAGAAGATTTTGTGCTGAAATTCTTGAGTTATCCTTCCCTTGACATGGAGAAGGGCATTATAAAGCCGGTGTTAACTGTTAATGTAAGTCAGTCCTTCTAAAGCCTTTATCCTCAACTGTTGTTTAATTTGCTCATATTCCCTATCGTTTACTGTTGTTTAGTTTGCTGTTTCTACCAAAATGCCTGTTTGCAAGAACCGTAAGTTCTAAGTTTTACTTGTAAAACCAAATTCCTTATTCATACCATGCACATTACTTAATACTCCCTATATGTATGCTTGCTTTTGTGGATCTATAATCCAGTCTGTGGTGAAGCAGCCCACGTTTGCACCTTGTCATCTCCTGTTTTATCTTACTGATGTGGCTGATGATATGAACAACATGCCATGCACATTATCCAAAATAGATACAATGATTTTCTTTGCCCTTCACCTATGCTTGTTATGTTGACATGGTAATCCAATAGTGTGGTGAAGCTCCCCGCATTATGAATAATGCCAAATTATGCTATTGATGTTTTGAACTTACTCTTTATTTTATAATTTGAAATTGGATGGAATTGACAACACAGTTATCATCTTTGTTTATGCACATGCAAAACCTGTCATCTCTCTGCTTTGTTTCAGGGTGATATGCCTGATGGCATGCACAAGTCTGCTGAACGGTGTGAGACAAACCCAACATATATTGCAGCAAAGAAGGCAAAACATCTTGAAGATAGCGAGACAACCCCAAAGTCTTGTCTTGATGCAGTGTTCAAGTTACTTGAGACTAACAGTCGGACAAGCTCACAGAATTCATTGTCTGAATCAGTTCGACTTCTTCAGTCCCAAGTTCTAGCAAAAAGGCATTCTACAACTCAACTTCGACTTGAAGTCCTATCTCTAAGAAAGATTACGGAGAACACCAATGAGAACCTCATCGCTAAACAGCTACACCTGGAAGCTATGACTGACATGCTAGGCCGGTCTCATAGCCTTGCTCAGCAGCTTGCGCAGCAGTTCCCCCGCAAGGCTAACCTTTCTTGAACTGCCTTGGAAGGTGCCCAGTTTTTGTAATCTGCTTCTTCGTTGCGCTTTATGATCACTGGTGGTGAACTTCGATGCCCAGTGGATGTAATATACCTTAAATCCTTTATTGTATAGTGTAGGCTTATTCTTAGTTACTATGCCATAATTTCTTTATTGTATAGAGTAGGTTTGTTCTTAATTCCTACTAGTTACTGCCATCATTCGCTATCTGAAAAAATCAGATGTAGTCGACCGGGCCGAAACATTCGACTCTAAGAGGCCAGGTTTTTAGCGGGCCACAATTGGGCCATCCTACGTCTTTCTTGGGCCCGAATGATTGGGGCCTTCACACATTGCGCGAGGCCCAAACTTACACCGGCCTATATTTTAGTTGGGCCTTTTGTTGACCTAGCGCTTAGTTTGGTCCAGGTAGCATTGGGCCATTAATAGGCTGAATATTGTACTGGCCTATTACGACCGAGATGAAACCACGGGCCTTTAGCAGGCCAAAATGCATGTTGAGCCTCAATTTTCACTAGTCATCGACTGGCCTTCAGCAGGCCGAAATGTAGACCGGGCCTTTTTGGGCCCAGTTAGCTCACGGGCCGTTACCAGACCGAAACATATCTCGGGCCTTAGTTGGCCCACTGATATCATGGGCCTTTAAGAGGCCGAAAGCTTAGTACAGGCATAAACGGGCCGAATTACGCGACAGGCCTTTAACATGCCCAAAGTCATGTTGGGCTTAACTGTTGCCACCTTTAGCACGGGCCGTTAGTGGGCCCGATGTCCCGTCGGACCATATATGGCCCATGGGCAGCACGGGCCATTCCGAGGCCGAAAGTCACACCGGGCTGAAATGGGCCCATGTCTACATCAGGCCGCTAAAACGCCGAAAGTTACTGGGCTGTAGTTGGGCCCAAATATTCGGCAAACAATTAACGGGTTAGATCTGGCTTTGGGCCGCAAATGGGCCCAAATATTGGGTGAACAATTAACGGGCCAGATCTGGCTTCGGGCCATAAATGGGCCTTTATTAAGCGAACCGTTATTAGGCTATCCCACTAGTACCTGATTAAGTACTACTGGCCTTTGATTGGGCCGGCCTTTTTAACCTATATGGGCCTCTGTTGGGCCCAACCACGTGTCGATGTATCATAGGCGTGTCTCCTCAAATGGACGAGCGACATTTGGCCCACTGACGAGCTGACAGGTGTTCCCTTCGGCCAATTAGAATTTTACACATGGAAATTTCCCATTGGTCCGGGCTGTAAACGGGTTATCGGATCGAAAATCCGACCCGATAGCTTAACGGTGTTCCACTACGGTGGATGCCACGTGTCGGTCACCCTTGACGAAAGCACTTCTGTGACGCGCGATTTATCGTCATGGAAATGGACACTTCCGTGACGATAATTTTGGTAATGTCATGGAACACTTCTACGACAGCACAGGTATGACTATCTTGATTCTGTCATAAAATCGTCATGGATGTACATGCATGACCAAAAACGTGACCTACTGTGACAAACACGTATCATCACGGAAGTGTATTTTTTTGTAGTGCGGAACCTTGGCGGAACCAATTTAGGGCTCCGGCGGAGCTGTTCTACCGGGGAAACTTCCCTCCGGGAGGGGGAAATCATCACCAACGATCCTCTCATCGGGAGGGGATCAATCTCCATCAACATCTTCACCAGCACCATCTCCTCTCAAAACCCTAGTTCATCTCTTGTATCCAATCTTGTATCAAAACCACAAATTGGTACCTGTGGGTTGCTAGTAGTGTTGATTACTCCTTGTAGTTGATGCTAATTGGTTTACTTGGTGGAAGATCATATGTTCCGATCCTTAATGTATATTAATACTCCTCTGATCATGAACACGAATATGCTTTGTGAGTAGCTACGTTTGTTCCTGAGGACATGGGTGAAGTCTTGCTATTAGTAGTCATGTGAATTTGGTATTCGTTTGATATTTTGATGAGAAGTATGTTGTCTCTCCTCTAGTGGTGCTATGTGAACGTCGACTACATGACACTTCACCATTATTTGGGCCTAGAGGAAAGCATTGGGAAGTAATAAGTATATGATGGGTTGCTAGAGTGACAGAAGCTTAAACCCTAGTTTATGCGTTGCTTAAGGGGCTGATTTGGATCCACTAGTTTCATGCTATGGTTAGGTTTACCTTAATACTTCTTTTGTAGTTGTGGATGCTTGCAATAGGGGTTAATCATAAGTGGGATGCTCGTCCAAGAAAGGGCAGTACCCAAGCACCGGTCCACCCACATATCAAATTATCAAAGTACCAAACGCGAATCATATGAGCGTGATGAAAACTAGCTTGACGATAATTCCCATGTGTCCTCGGGAGCGCTTTTCTCATTATAAGAAATTTTACAGGCTTGTCCATTGCTACAAAAAGGATTGAGCCACCTTGCTGCACCTTATTTACTTTCATTGCTTGTTACCCGTAACAAATTATCTAATCACAAAAGTATCTATTACCTACAATTTCAGTGCTTGCAGAGAATACCTTACTGAAAATCGCTTGTCATTTCCTTCTGCTCCTCGTTGGGTTTGACACTCTTACTTATCGAAAGGACTACGATAGATCCCCTATACTTGTGGGTCATCACACTACGCCTTCGTTGACCAGTAAGTTTCTCCTTTATCCTTGCTTGTCAGTTCTTGAAGTGGTGCTGAACGTATTCTCCCATTGTTAGGCAGCAGCCGTCGAAGAAGCAGAAGGAGGGTACGGAGATCGCCGCGGCCGCAAGCGATGGAGCGGCCTCCGCGGCCCTGGTGAAGAAGAGTGCCACCGCGTCCGCAACCCCAGAGGTGACGCCATCTCCAGAGGACTTGGATGCCCGTCCATAGGAGGTACCGGTGCCTTTGGCAGGCCTGACTGCTCCGGCACCCGGCCTTGTCATTGCTGCTGGGGGCAACCAGTCTTCGGAGCCCCCAGTCCTTCCTGAGTCTGAGGTTTCTTCTGTCTTGGCATTGAGGGCGTCTCCTCCCTTTCCCGGCGCGTGGCCGAGTCATGGTGTTCCTGCTCCCTCCGGGACCATGGAAGAGGCAAGGGCGGCACTGGACCTCCTCTAGGGTGAGCTTCAGGGCCCAGATTGTCGTTCGGCGCAAGGATGCCTAGGGCTGATCTCAGGTTGGCTCAAGGCTGATGTGTCTGTTCGTGCGGCCAGGGGCTCTACGGAGGAGGCCTAGAAGGCGCTTGGAGTGGCTGCCACAGTGAGCGACCTGGCGTGGAAGGAGGCCACAGAGGCTGAGAACCGGTGCCGTGTGGCGGAGGCTGATCTGAAGACTCTCTAGGACCAGCAGGCCACCCACGCCAGCCAGCTCCAGGAGCGTGAGGAGAAGCTGAAGGCCCAGGAGGCTACTGTCGCCAGTCGAGACGCCGAGGTGAAGAAGACAGCCCTAGAGCAGGCTGGAGAGCGTGATCGCTTGGTGAAGCTGAGGGAGGAGGCGGAGGCAGCCCATGCGGCCCTTTCCAAGGCCAAGAAGGTGGCCTCCATGGAGCGCGACACCCTCTCCTCCCTCGAGGCGCGCTTCCACAAGTCCCAGAAGGCGCTGTTTCGAGATGGTCCCTCGGGAAAGGCGGTGGTGACTATCGGCATTCTGGGAACGGGGGTCCCCAGACTTGCGTGCCTGCGGCCTGCGGCGTGGCTCTACCAGTGGCCCAGTACGGCCCGTCTTCATCAACCAACACTCAAGACCCTCGCGAGGGGCCACGCTTCACGGGGAGGATGATGCAAAGCTTCCTCAGGAGCGGCCTCACCAGGCAGGCTCGCGAGGGGGCGAAGAGATCAAGGCAAAGGGTACCTCACGAGGTTCACGTGACGCTAGCCATGACGACCAAGGCCAGGCGGGCGCCAGGTGGGCGCCAGTGTCCTCGTTTCCCCTTTGGTGCTAAGGGGGCAACCGCAGGCGCGGAGTACCGAGGCATCAGACAAAGGTTTCCATATCGGTGCAACAAGACCAAGAGCAGCAGGACGGAAGGACGGAGGTCATCGTGGATCCCAAGACGGTGTCAGCACCGGCGCCTTTGACAGGCGAAGACCACCTTTAGTAAGGATGGCTTGTACTAGCTGTCCCCTTTCAAAATGGCCTTTGTTGGATCCCTTCCCCCTCAATATTTGGGAAGAGGACCAGGGCCTCTATAAATAGGGCTAGCCACCACAGTAGAAGGGGATGGGGCAACTGATCTAGATCATACTCACCCACACAAGCTCGCCAACCACAAGAACACCTCTCCTCGCGAGGCAGTTCTTCCCTTGTACTGTTCATCATCAGCCCAAGAGGCAATCCACCACCACCACACAGGAGTAGGGTATTACACCACAACGATGGCCTGAACCTGTATAAATCTTGTGTCTCTTGTGCAATGAGTTCATCGTGCTAGCTTAGAGATCGCGGCGAGGCTGAGGGCGTGTTTCGGTAGGGGGAAATCTTCGTGCGTACCCTAGTGTTCGAACCTTAAGGGTTTTGCCAAAACCCGATATCCAACATTTGGCGCGCCAGGTAGGGGTGTGCCAAGGTCTTCCTTCCGCTAATCCACGTCCCGTCACCTCATCGCATCCATGTCTGGCAATCCGATGACCAACGCTGACCGCTGGGCGGCCTGGCTAGCCCAAGCCATGCCACCGGCCCAAGAAGACCTCAACCCCGTGCCCCAGGCAGCTCGTGTGCCGCAGAACGGTGCGGGACGAGGGCGGTGAGGGAGTCCTGGACTAGGGGGTGTACGGATAGCCGAACTATCATCATCGGCCGGACTCCAAGACTATGAAGATAGAAGATTGAAGACTTCACCCCGTTTCCGGATGGGACTTTCCTTGGCGTAGAAGGCAAGCTTGGCGATACGAATATGTAGATCTCCTACCATTGTAACCGACCCTGTGTAACCCTAGCCCTCTCCGATGTCTATATAAACCGGAGGGTTTTAGTCCGTAGGACGAACAACAATCATACCATAGGCTAGCTTCTAGGGTTTAGCCTCCTTGATCTCGTGGTAGATCTACTCTTGTACTACCCATATCATCAATATTAATCAAATAGGACGTAAGGTTTTACCTCCATCGAGAGGGCCCGAACCTGGGTAAAACATCGTGTCCCTTATCTCCTGTTACCATCCGCCTAGACGCACAGTTTGGGACCCCCTACCCGAGATCCGCCGGTTTTGACACCGACATTGGTGCTTTCATTGAGAGTTCCTCTGTGCCATCACAATCAGAAAGGATGCCTCTTCCCGTCTTTAAACACGGTACCATTGCCAAAGGAGCTTTGGCTACCGGCCAAACTATCCGGCTAGGTGGTTTTCTTATGACCGCCTGTTCGGCCGCTGCTCCGACAGCGACCTCTCGGGTCATCAAAAGCGATCTTCACGTCAACTCGGAACTCTCCGAGCAGCTATATCCGATGGAGCTTTCCTCCGTAAACGAGATCTTGGATCGCATCGCCGTCCTGGGAGTCGCTACAGATTACGATCAGATTGGGCTTAAAACCGATTTGAGAGAGATCAACTCTCCCCAGGCTACCCACCACGTCGCCGTGGTAGAGGAACAGCGCGACGACTCTTCTTCTATATTAAAGACCAACTATGTCCGGATTCCTGATCCCTCCTTGCCGGATTCCCTCGGAGGGATGGACGTCAGTCAAGTACTGAACCTAAAGTCAGGCAGCGGACCAGATTCGATGGACAACATCCAGCAATCCAAGCTTCCGAATCCGGAAACTCCTTGGCCCTTGAGCCTCAGATTGGGCGGGGTTCCGAATTTAATTCCACCTGCCCACCCAAACACAAGCGATCTATCTCAAATACGGCAAGAGCCCGATGAAACAGTACATCATTTCTGGGCCAGATTCCTCTTGGTTATGAACAGGATAAAGGACTGCCATGAGGAAAGTGCAATCTCAATTTTTTGCAACAATTGCACGGACAAGGGTATCCTCAACGCCGTAGGTCGTCGTGAAATTACACGCGTCGCTGACTTGGCGTCCATAGTACGAAAGTACTGTGAGATGGAAAGCACCTGGAAAACCAAAATCAATTTTTGGGATAATCCGGCCCTGAATACAACCCCAGTCCGAAATAAAAGGGTGCATCATCGCCAGGCACCTAGGTTAAATACCAAAAAGCAAAAACCCTTCATAGGGCATTGTAATGCCCCGAATTCGATGCGCCAGGTGTCCGCCAGTTATTCGCCGTTGTTGCCATGTCATTTTCTTGCATGTTGCATTTTGTCATGTCATCATGTGCATTTCATTTTGCATACGTGTTCGTCTCATGCATCCGAGCATTTTCCCCGTTGTCCGTTTTGCAATCCGGCACTCCTATGCCCTCCGGCGTTCCCCTTTTGTCTCCTGTTGTGAGTGGGTGTTGAACTTTCTCGGAATGGCCCGAGGCTTTCCAAGTGGCCTTGGTATAGCACCGGTAGACTGCCTGTCAAGTTTCGTGCCATTTGGAGGTCGTTTGATACTCCAACGGTTAACCGCGTAGCCCAAAACCCCCCTTTCTCTTTGCAGCCCAACACCCTTCCAAAGTGGCCCAAAACCCATCTAACTCCCCTCCATGCTCTCGGCCGTTCGATCACGATCGCGTGGCCAAAAACCGCTCCTCATTTGGACTCTCCTAGCTCCCTCTACCTATAAATATGTGCATCTCCCCCGAAATCCCGGTCTAACCCTAGATTTTCCCCTCCGCGCCGCGCCGGACATGTCCGTCCCCGGCCGGACGCGTCCGCGCCGCCGCCCCGGCGAATCCTGCGTCGCCATGTGGCCCGCTCCGCCGCCCCGCGCCGCCGGCCC
>NC_041393.1:466115706-466150079 GCF_002162155.2 Triticum dicoccoides
CCGGCCGGAGCGCAATGCCCGGCTCCGTGCCGCCTCTCCCGCGCCGCCTCTCCTTCGCCCCGGCCAGATCCAACCGCGGGAGGTCCGGATTCGGCGACTCCCATCTCCGGCCGCCTCCCCTCGCGAGCTCCGGCGAGCTCTCCGGCGATCCTCGTTATCCGTGCAGATCTGAAGGTTGCCCCCGTTTTCACTAAGTCCCGAATATTTTAACATTATCATGCCATGTTCGTAGCATCATATCTCTGCATCGGTAGCTCCGTTTTGTGCGTGTAATATGTCAAATTGTTCGCCTCGACGAGTACTTCATTTCATTGCATTGCATCATATTCATTTGAGTTCACCTTGATGCCTGAATCATCATTGCAAGAGTGCATGTTGCTGTTGATCTGCTGAAACTGTTATAACATGCTCTTTTGTCATTTTTGCCATGATTGATGTGTGTATCCTATGAGGTTTATGTCTACATGTGTTTTGAACTATGCCATGTCTTCTTTCAAGGGGTGTATGCCATGTATTTTTGTGATCAATGTGGTGACTAGCACAAGCATGTAAACTAGGCATCGTGATGTTGCTGATTTTAGTCCCTGTTCTGCTGTTATTTTGATGCCATGTAAACATGATGCTACAGAGAGATCCATGCATAATTTGAGATACTTCAGTAAGGGTGTTTTGAACATATGGTTATTGTCTATCCATTCATGCCTCTTTTTTCAATTATGGAGTAGTCTAGAATGTCATTTTCGTGCTCTACTTTTGCTTCAAAATGTTTCCTGGCAGATTGTTTACATGTTATTCAATTTTGCCAAGGTTGTTGTAGTTGATCCTTGCATGCTATAAACTTGTTCTTGCCTTGGCTTATTTCATAAACATGTCTTCTTGCTTATGCTATGCTTAGTTTATCTTGAATTGCTCTGTGGTGAGTGGTACAAGCTCATCTACATGGCTACTTATCGTTGTTTCTGCCATGTATGAATCTGTCTTATAACTTGCCATGTTTACGTGGGTGCCATCATATCTTCTGGTCCTTTTTCGCTCATGGTCAGTAAGGTACTTATGTTCTATGCAATTAGTAGATTCATAACATGCCTTTGTTTGCCATGATAAGTTCCTGTAACATGTGGTTTGATAGCTCTAAACATTGCAACCTGATGTTATTTCTGCTAAAGTCTGAAACTGTTATTATTTGCAATCTTGCCATGTGTGTTTGAGCATGTTCTAGTGATTTCTGGAGATAGCTCAGTGTTCATGTTTTATTATTCTTTACCTGTACATCATGCCCATGCCTTTTGTTTTCTTGTTGAGGTCATGTAGCATGTTGTTTTGATGCTTGCAATATGCCTAGTTGCTATTTTGGACAGCTTGTCCTTTAAACTTGTATAGAGTGCATGTGTTGAACCGTTGCTCCGTTTTGAGTGTGCTCTATATGAAACTTGCTTAGAATTGCATGTAGTTTCATATTATCATGTTGCATCCTTGTTTTGAGGTGTTTGCTTGATGTTTGGGTGCATTTTGCATCAATGCCATGTTTAACTTGTTTTGCTCATATCTTCTAGGCCGTAGCTCCGAATCTAATGAACTTTATATGTAACTTGACTAGAATCTCGTGTAGATCATCTTGGTGCATCTTAACTTGCTGTTTAACAACTTGAACATAAGGTTTATTCAGATCTGGACCAATTTCGAAATATGCATATGAGGACTTACCGGAATTGTTATATGTTGTTCCCGGCCTCATTTAAACTTGCCTTGATGTGTTGCTCTTGTTTGCATCATCTCTTGCCATGAGTAGCTTCATGTAGTCTTGTCATGCATCATGCTTGTTGTGCATCATGTCTTGTCTATGAGTGGTGTGTTTACTATGTTGTGTGCTTCTCTTGATAGTTCCCGTTTCGTGGTGATCGTGAGGATTCATTCGTCTACGCTTGGTTCGTCTTCGTGGCTTCATCTTCTTCATGGACTCGTTCTTCTTCCTTGCGGGATTTCAGGCAAGATGACCATTTCCCTGGATCTCACTACTATCATTGCTATGCTAGTTGCTTCGTTCTATCGCTATGCTGCGCTACCTATCACCTGTTTATCAAGCCTCCCATATTGCCATGAACCTCTAACCTTTGACACCTTTCCTATGCAAACCATTGCTTGGCTATGTTACCGCTTTTGCTCAGCCCCTCTTATAGTGTTGCTAGTTGCAGGTGAAGTTGAAGATTGCTCCATGGTGAACAGGATTATGTTGGGATATCACAATATCTCTTATATTATTAATACATCTATATACTTGGTAAAGGGTGGAAGACTCGGCCTTATGCCTGGTGCTTTGTTCCACTCTTGCCGCCCTAGTTCCCGTCATACCGGTGTTATGTTCCCGGATTTTGCGTTCCTTACGCGGTCGGGTGATTTATGGGACCCCCTTGACAGTTCGCTTTGAATAAAACTCCTCCAGCAAGGCCCAACCTTGGTTTTACCATTTGCCTCACCTAGCCCTTTTTCCCTTGGGAGTCGCGCTCTCGAGGGTCATCTTTATTTCACCCCCCCGGGCCAGTGCTCGTCGTGAGTGTTGGTCCAACCTGTTAGCCGCCGGTGGCCACCAGGGGCAACTCTGGGCTGGCCTACCGGAAGTTTGGACAATCCGGTGTGCCCTGAGAACGAGATATGTGCAGCTCCTATCAGGATTTGTCGGCACATTCGGGCGGCTTTGCTGGTCTTGTTTTACCATTGTCGAAATGTCTTGTAAACCGGGATTCCGAGTCTGATCGGGTCTTCCTGGGAGAAGGTATATCCTTCGTTGATCGCGAGAGCTTATCATGGTCTAAGTTGGGACACCCTTGCAGGGTATAATCTTTCGAAAGCCGTGCCTGCGGTTATAGGCAGATGGGAATTTGTTAATGTCCGATTGTAGATAACTTGACACCAGATCCGAATTAAAACGCATCAACCGTGTGTGTAGCCATGATGGTCTCTTTTCGGCGGAGTCCGAGAAGTGAACACGGTTTCTGGGTTATGTTTGACGTAAGTAGGAGTTCAGGATCACTTCTTGATCATTGCAAGCTTCACGACCGTTCCGCTTCCTCTCTTCTCGCTCTTATTTGCGTTGGTTAGCCACCATACTTTCTTAGTTGCTGCTGCAACCTCACCACTTTACCCCTTCCTTTCCCATTAAGCTTTGCTAGTCTTGATACCCATGGTAATGGGATTGCTGAGTCCTCGTGGCTCACAGTTTACTACAACAACAGTTGCAGGTACAGGTTGTGCGCTGATCATGACGTGAGAGCGATGTTTGCTTGTTTTGGAGTTCTTCTTCTGCTTCTTCTTCGATCAGGGGATAGGTTCCAGGTCGGCAGCCTGGGATAGCAGGGTGGATGTCGTTTGAGTTTCTGTTTATGTTTCATCCGTAGTCGGATGGTGCTCTTATGTATGATGATGTTGTACTCGTGTGGCATTGTATGCCTTTTGTATGTATCCCCATCTATTATGTAATGTTGATGTAATGATATCCACCTTGCAAAAGCGTCTCAATATGCGGGTCTATCCTTGGTGGGACCTTTGAGTTCCTTTTGGATAGGGTCGCATATTGGGCGTGACAGGCATGGAACCGTACTGGAGGGATGGCTCAATGGACCCTGCAAAATTCATAGCACAGAGGGCGCCACTCCAACTCATAGCTTTAGAGCATGTTGGATACTACGACAGGTGGCCAAAAGTGGCAAAGAGCTTCTAGCTCTAGAGCATCAGTCTAAGGATATCAGTACGGTATTAACCGTCTTCGAGACTTTAGCATCAAATAATATGCGGAAATGAACACTCCGCAGCCTTGCCGAAGTCTACCAGGTGGCAACAATAAACCCATGGAGTGACACGACTATTACCTTCAATGCCAGTGACGAACCTAAATTCCGAACAGCCCGAGCACCAGCCGCATTGGTCCTCAGTCCAATAGTGGACTTTCGCCTTACTAAGGTACTCATGGATGGCGGCAGCGGATTAAACCTCATCTACGAAGAAACCCTTCGAAAAATGGAAATAGACTGGAGCCGCATTGAGCGAAGCAGCACAACCTTTAGATGAATAATCCCTAGTCGAGAAGCACGCTACACAGGAAAAATTACACTGGATGTGGTGTTCGGCTCGCCGGACAATTATAGGTCCGAGGAGGTCACATTCCAAGTGGCCCCGTTCAGCAGCGGATATCACGCTTTATTAGGGCGACAGGCATTCACAATTTTTCAAGCTATACCCCATTATGGGTACATGAAGCTTAAAATTCCTGGGCCCAATGGAATCATCACTCTTGCCAGTGATCCGGACATAGCACTCCGCGCCGAGAATAAGACAGCCGCACTAGCCCTAGAGGCACTATCCGAAGCCCTAGTGGCAGACGAACTCACTGCGCTGCACTCCACGGTGAACAGGGACGATGTGATACTCGATAAGAGATCCAAGTCCACCTCTTTTAAGCCAGCGGACGAAATAGTCAAATTCCAAGTCCATCCAACGGACCCCACAAAGACGACCTCCATTGGGGCACAACTAAACCTTGATGTAGACGCCGCACTACGAGAATTCCTTTGGGAAAATTGGGACATCTTTGCCTGGCACCCTTCAGATATGCCAGGAATCCCACGCAGGTTGGCAGAACACAACCTAAACATCCTAAAAGGATTCAAGCTAGTCAAACAGGCTCTTCGGCGATTTTCCGAACCCAAAAGACACGCAATGGGAGAGGAGCTAGCCAAACTATTAGAAGCCGGATTCATCAGAGACATAAAACATCCGGACTGGCTAGCAAACCTGGTAATGGTACCAAAAAAGGACAAATCCTGGCGCCTGTGTGTCGATTTCAAAGACCTTAACAAGGCTTGTCCAAGGAATCCTTTCCCCCTTCCCCACATCGATCAAATCATCGATGCTACCGCAGGGCATGATTCATTGTGCTTCCTCGACACATACTCCGGCTATCATCAAATCAAGATGGCGGAGACAGACCAAGCCGCAATGGCATTCATTACTCCATACGGACCATTCTGCTTCAACACAATGCCCTTCGGGCTCAAAAATGCCGGTGCAACATATCAACGCATGATTCAGACATGTCTGGCAACCCAAATCGGCAAAACAGTGGAGGCATACGTAGACGATGTGGTCGTTAAAACCAAACACGTCGAAACTCTAGTAGACGATTTGAGGCTCACATTTGACAACCTCCGAGCATATGATATCAAGCTCAACCCGGAAAAATGCGTGTTCGGTGTACCAGACGGAAAGCTCTTGGGCTTCATCGTATCTGGTAGAGGAATTGAAGCAAATCCAGCCAAGATCCGAGATCTGTCACAGTTGGATATCCCAAAAGACCTCAAACAAATACAAAAACTGACTGGATGCGTGGCGGCTCTAAGCCGCTTCATCTCCCACTTAGGAGAAAAGGCATTGCCCCTTTATCGCCTCCTCCGGTGCACCGAACACTTCGAATGGACGGATGCTGCCACGGCCGGACTCGAAGAAATAAAGGCCATATTGGCAACAAATCCGGTCCTGGCCGCACCCAACTTGGGCGAACCAATGTTGTTATACATCGCAGCAACACATCAGGTTGTAAGCGCGGTGCTCGTCGTCGAACGAGAAACAGAAGGACACAAATTCCCTCTGCAAAAACCAGTATACTACGTATCCACTGTCTTAACTCCATGCAAGTCCCGGTATCCACATTATCAAAAGATAGCGTATGCGGTGTTCATGGCATCCCGAAAGCTGCAACACTACTTTCAAGAGTGTTCGATAACAGTAGCCTCCGAAGTACCTCTCAACGACATCATAAACAACCGCAATGCAACGGGCAGGATTGCAAAATGGGCCATTGAGCTCTTACCATTCGACATAACCTACAAACCACAGCGAGCCATAAAGTCACAAGTTTTGGCCGACTTCATCGCTGAATGGACCGAAGCTGAACTCCCTAAAGAGTGCGGCGCATACTCCAATTGGATCATGCACTTCGACGGCTCCAAAATGTTGGCCGGCTTGGGGGCTGGCGTCATCTTGACGTCCCCAACCGGAGACACAGTCCAATACGTACTTCAGATAATGTACATAGACTCCACCAATGCAGCCGAATACGAGGCCCTTCTACACGGTCTCCGGATGGCAATCTCCATGGGCATTCAATGCCTAGAGGTCCGCGGGGATTCAAACCTCGCAATATCCCAAGTAAATGGAGACTTTGACGCCAAGGATCCGAAAATGGCAGCCTATCGTAACGCCATCCTAAAAATGTCAGCTCGGTTCCAAGGACTCGAATTCCACTATGTAGCCCGGGATAACAACCAGGCGGCCGACGTGTTGCCACGCATCAGCGCATAACGTGACGCCGTCCCTCCAAACATCTTCCTGGAGCGGCTCTTTAAGCCATCCGTATTATGGGAAGAGGAGTCCGGAAATAACAACCTGGAGCCAACCGCACCTCCCAACATCGAACATTCTGACACAATCGGTGGCTTAGCCAATGAAATAACACCTTAAGCCCACGAAATAATGGTAATCATTGCCCCGTGGACGGAACCATTCCTAGCCTACTTAATTAGGAAGGAACTCCCCGAAGACCAAAACGAGGCCCGCTGCATAGTACGGCGATCTAAGGCCTACAAGGTCCATGAGGGAGAGCTTTATAAGAAAAGCACAACCAGAGTCCTTCAAAGGTGCATCTCCGAAGAGGAAGGGCGATCTTCTGGCGGAAATTCACATCGGACTTGGTGGGCACCACGCCGCAGCCCGGGCCCTTGTAGGCAAGGCCTTCCGTACAGGATTTTATTGGCCGACGGCCCGGGCAGATGCTCAGGACTTAGTCCAACGATCCGTCGGTTGCCAGCTCTTTGCTAATCAAAGCCACATGCCACCCACCGCCCTCAAAACTATACCCATCACCTGGCCGTTCACGGTCTGGGGGATTGACATGGTTGGCCCCCTTAAAGGGGGAACCCACAAGCAAAAATACCTATTTGTCATGGTGGACAAATTCACCAAATGGATAGAGGCCAAGCCAGTTAAAACGGCCGAATCCGGACCTGTGATAGACTTCCTATCTGGGGTGGTACACCGTTATGGCGTCCCCCATAGCGTCATCACTGATAACGAAACGAACTTCACGGCCGACGAGGTTAAACACTGCTGCAAAACAATTGGCATCAAGCTCGACTACGCTTCAGTCTATCACCCTCAAACTAACGGTCTAGTCGAACGAGCAAATGGTCTAATCATGAGCGGCATCAAACCCAGGCTAGTGCGCCCCCTCACGGAATCTAACACGCACTGGGTGGAGGAGCTCGACTCCGTACTCTAGGGGCTGCGGACTACGCCAAACCGCACTACCGGATTCACACCATTTTTTATGGTGTACGGCGCAGAGGTAGTTTTGCCCTGCGATATAATTCATGACTCACCTCACGTGTGCATGTACGAAGAAAGAGAGGCCGAGCTGGATCGGCAGGACAGTTTGGACGCCTTAGAAGAGGAGCGCGACGTGGCAAAAGCTCGTTCCGCATTCTATCAACAGCAGGCCCGAAGATATCAAAGCCGAGAAGTACGAGCCAAAACTTACAATGTTGGCGAATTAGTTCTACGCCTGCCGGACTAGAAAAAGGACAAACTCAAGCCCAAATGGGAAGGTCCCTTCATCATCGACCAAGTCCTGACCGGCGGAGCATGCCGTCTATGAAACACATCGGACAACCGACTCGAGCCGAACCCATGGAATGCAGCCCGTCTCCGAAGATTCTACGTCTAGTGCCGGACTCAGAGTTCGTCTCCTTCCTCCGTCCACATTTTATACTTTAGCTATCTTTTGTTTTTCTCTCTCTCCTTCCTTTTTTTCATAAAGCCTTTGAGGGCTGATCTGCGCATTGTGCACACACACTTGACGTGCGGCTCGCACTCATTATACCTGGGGGCTTCTTTAACAGAAGCTTATTTATAAGGGCTTCATGCCCAAAACATGTGTCACACTTCCACATGTACCTTTTATTCACCATTATATGCATCGATATGACTTAAGTTTTGGCCAAGCTGGGTTGCCCGGCTCCTGTGCTTACCCCTATGTTCCCGATTGTTCGGCTAGGAGGTAAAGGGAGCACCTCTGCGATTGTTACTGCCGGGCCAGCCGGATGTGTACCTCAGACTGGGTGAAGCCGAAAGCTAGCGTTCTTAAGGGAATATTCGGTCGGTGACTTGAAAGATGATTTCTTACTTATTTATTTATCTGCCCCCAGTCGTTTTTTTCTGCTCTTTTCGTAGTCCGGACATGCACTTTAGGGCATGCCTCCCAGGGAAAGGAAACCCTAACGGAACTATTCTCCCTAGAAGATGTTTCTTACTAACCATGTAATATAACATAACTAGTTGGGCACTTGTCTGATAAAGCACTAATGACCCCTACGCCTGGTCTCCATGCATGCCCCGGTTTTTATATAACCGTGAGGGTATTCAGACACACTCCGGACTGTTGGGTCCAGAGGTTGAAGCGAACAGGTCCGCAAAGACAAACGATCTACAATCCGGCTATAAGGCATTTTACATGTCATTTTAAATTACATCGTCAACTTGACTGATTGTACTCCTCTTCAATCCCGTCTAACAGGCTGTCTAGTTTATAGTCCCGTTGGGAATACTTCGCGGCCAACTCTACTTGGCCGTACATTAAGCTCACAGGGATCTCCTTCCCATCAGGCCCCACAGGTCCGACCTCGGCCATGTGGTTCGGATCTGCCTTTGTGTACCGCGTCTTCACCATGGCCCAGGCCTCCCTGGCGCCTTGACGGCAGGCCGATATCTTCCATAAACGGAAGAGCTGCCGTGCTCCCTAAAGCTTCTCCGCAAGCCCTCCAAGACCCTCGGGTAGGGAGATGGACGGCCATAAGGCCTGGGCAACACTGTTCATTGCCTGCCGAACACGTTCGTGCAGTTGCTGCAGATCGGGAAGTAGGTCACCCGTTGAACCGGGCATTTCCTCGCGGGACGACCTGTGAGCACACCTACAGACACATTTCTGTCAATCGACTTCCTCGCTGAACTCTTCTTTTCAAAAGAGTTTGCTCAAGCACTTACTGTAAATGCCGCGACGAAGTCGCCGATTCTCCTTCACGGAGTCAGACAGCTGGACCCGAACATCCTTTAGTTCTTCGCCCAGCTGGGTGTTGGCATCTTGGAGTTTGTTCCTCTCCTGCTGCACCCTCATAAGCACCTTCTCGCCGGCCTTCAGCTGGCGCAGTAGATGTTGCTTGTCCGGATCTAGTCCGGCACCATCTGCAATATTATTGCTAGACTTATACATACGCCGCACTTCATAAAAGGCTTATCTTTTCGAAGTATGCATTACCAGGGGGGGTCTCTGTAGCTCCCCCCGCGGCGGCTAGTGCGGCCTCAAGTTGGGCCTTGCACTCTTGAAGCTCCTGGGACAGGTGGGTATTCTTCTCCGTAAGATCCTGCATAACAAATGATCCTTAAATTAGTTATTCTAACTATTTTAAGTCACGGGGGCTACTGGTATATATAACTATTAAAATTCCTCACCCGTATGTCTTTCACATACTGCTCCGTGGCTCTGGTTAGACCATCTCGAGCGGCGCGGAGGTGCGCGTCTCCCGCATTAAAGGCATTCAGTGCCTCCGGGGAGAAACACGCGTCACGAAGAACTGTCCGGTGGCGCCTGTGATTCATGGCGCTCTCCACCTCAGACCTGGTGGCGGACAGCCTGTCGGCATCCTCCGTTGGAGGAGCATCCGGCTCATGCCTTGTGTTCGCCTCCCCCTCTGGACCAGGCGTTGCAGCATGGCTGGCGGAGGTTTGATTGGCAACCTCTCCGGACACTGTCCGCCGAGCGCTTTTTCTCCTGGAAGAATCATGAGCGTTAATATACCTCCTAGGAATTTTTCCTTAAAAACGATGATGCGCCATACCGTTGTGGCGACGTTTCGATTGACGCCGCACTCCTCTTTCGCCTGCTGGGCCGGACTGACCCTTGTTGATCAGCCGCCACGGGTTCGGCTTCCCGCCTTAAAAGCGCCTCCTGCGGAGCACCGTTAGTATACGGTGGTCAGAAATGAGCATGGATAAGCAATGATGTCAGGACTCCGGTCATAGTTACCTGGGAAGTCGGAGTTAAACCGGGGTAGTCGGCTGTAATGGCGACCAAAGCATTGTCCATGCTAAGTTGGTGGAACACCCCATCAATCAATTCCACCTTTATGTCCGGATCCTCTTCGAAGGCCGGATCAAGGGATCGTCCCGGATCCTCGGGCTGTGGAGTCAGGCTGTGTATGCCCTCTACGTCCCGGCGCAGCTCCTGCGTCGAAATCACAAAGTGATACACTTAACTTTGGGAATATGGATCGGATAGATAAACGTCCGCTTACCCAGCTCCGAGGGTTATTCATGGAGAATCCATTCAATGGACTCACACGGAGGAAGTCCTATTTCTCCCCCTTGTACAAGCCGGACATGATCTTCACGAGATCGTCAACCGATCCCGGCCCCTTGCGGCCATGCCGGGTGGCATCATCCTCCCCGTTCAAATCCCACATGGGGTGGCCCGTATATTGGAGCGGCTGCACCCCTCGCATGATGCACGTTGCCATGACTCCAATCATGGTCAATCCGGAATGGGCCAGTAACCTTATACGGCCCATCAGATATTGGACGCCCCTGTCATTCTCCCGTTGAGGGCTCCGCGGGCGCCAGCTCAGGCATTTCTTTAGAGGAGCGTTGCTAAACTCCGGGAGGCCGATCCGAACTGGGTCCGGCAGTGGGGCGTCTTCCATATAAAACCATTCTGAAGGCCAGTCTTCGGACGCCTTCTTCGGGGTTCCGGATGGATATCCGGCCCCGGCGATGCGCCATATTTCAGCTCCGCCCACTTGATATATCGACCCCTCGTGAGAACGGGGTATGAGGTAAAACAATCTCTTCCACAGCGCAAACTGGGCCTCGATGCCCAAGAATAGCTCGCAAAGGGCTACAAAGCCCGCGATGTGCAAAATGGAGGCAGGTGTAAGGTGGTGAAGCTGGAGTCCGTAGAACTCCAGGAGCCCCCGGAGTAACGGATGTATGGGAAATCCGAGTCCCCTTATTAGATAAGGGACGAAGCATATCCGCTCTCCTTTGGAGGGATTGGGGATGCTCTCCGCCTGCTTTCCACCCTTGTAGGTGGCCAGTCCGGCTCGAACCGGAACCATGAAGGCTGGGGGAAGATATCCCTCTGCTTGGAGCGTCACTAGCTCGCTATGCGGGACTGAACATCTCCTCCAATCTCCTGGCTGAGGGCTGGGAGCGCGAGAGGAGGAGCCGCGTCGACTGTCCATGATGGAATGGATTTTTGTCAGAGGCGCTCCGATGAGTACTTGTGGAAGGAGGATGGTGTGATTCGGATCTAGATCCACGCCTCTCTTATAGGCAGCTTATTCATGCGGCTAGGGGGTGAAACGCAAAAATACCCTGGCTTTTCGCATTCATACGACACATGGAAGAGGGCCATTATTGGACGTGGAAGCCAAGGAGCGCAACATTTATAAGAAAGCCGGACACTATTCGGCAAGCACATGGAATTTGAAGGAGAACCCGCCTTGCAAAGCCGAAGACGATATACGCGCCGGACTCATCGTCATTGAAGCCTGGTTCGGGGGCTACTGAGGGAGTCCTGGACTAGGGGGTGTCCGGATAGATGAACTATCATCATCGGCCGGACTCCAAGACTATGAAGATAGAAGATTGAAGACTTTGCCCCGTGTCCGGATGGGACTTTCTTTGGCGTAGAAGGCAAGCTTGGCGATGCGAATATGTAGATCTCCTACCATTGTAACCGACCCTGTGTAACCCTAGCCCTCTCCGATGTCTATATAAACCGGAGGGTTTTAGTCCGTAGGACGAACAACAATCATACCATAGGCTAGCTTCTAGGGTTTAGCCTGCTTGATCTCGTGGTAGATCTACTCTTGTACTACCCATATCATCAATATTAATCAAGCAAGACGTAGGGTTTTACCTCCATCGAGAGGGCCCGAACCTGGGTAAAACATCGTGTCCCTTGTCTCCTGTTACCATCCGCCTAGACGCACAGTTCGGGACCCCCTACCAGAGATCCGCCGGTTTTGACACCGACAGGCGGCGTTGTCACACACCGCCCGCCCTTACTCTACGGCAGGTGCGGGCAGCTGCAAGGGCCTCAAGCCACGCCACGACCACGGCGCCGCACACCCGGCAGGAACAAGCAAACATGAGAGCCGCGCTCACCGTGGCTCGGGAGCTGCTGTGATGCAGGTTGATGGAGAGCGGTCGGGACGCATTACTGGAACGCGTCGCCGAGCTCCTGGATGCCGCGGCCTCGGGGGCACCGCCCTTTTGCTTCCAGCTTGCACCCCGGGCCTCGGCCGGGCCACACGGCGGACCTCTCCATGCCCGCGCGCCCCCAAGCACGCCCCAAGGCTTCATCGACACCAGCTCAACGATAGGCGCCGGATGTTGGGTCGCACCCGCGCCACCATCGGTGAATGAGGGCATGCACGTTGCCGCCTACGGCCAGGGTGGGCCACTACCCTACCATCCTCAAGACGGCGCGCTAGGCCGAGCGACATGGAGTGTGGGGCACTACGGCAAAGCCTTCCAGGCGGCGGCCTCGGCGGCTTACATGCACCGCATGGTGGAGCGGGAGTATGCACTGGAAGACGACCCTGGCTCGTTCCTCGGGCCAGGCTGGGAAGAAGAGACGCTAGAAGCCGATCCCTTCCAGGAGCCTCAAGGGAGCCTCACCAACTGCGCCAACAACCATAGTTACCAGGTACCGTTAATTCCTCAGGAGCAAATTTATGCTAACCATGGGTCACAGGAGGGTCAGGTCGCAGCAGCGGGCGGCTGCTCCAGCTCGTCAGCCTCCCTTCCACCAGGAGGAGCGCACTGGGGCTGCAGGAGAGGGGTCGGGAGCCAGGCCCCTCCCCGCGACGCCTGGAGCAAGGCGTCCCTCGGAGGAAGGCCCTCTGCTGGGGAGGTGCTGCAAAGCCTACCCCCGACAGAGGATTCGTGGTCGCCGAGGGCGCCACTGGCGTCACCTTTACCCCCCTTTGGTGTCGTCCTGGTTTCTGGTCGCCGCCAATGGTGGTCGAGGGCAGTGCAAGGCGGGGCCCTCGTCTGGCAATATGAAGCAAGGCCTTGTGTCTGTGAAGAAGGCCTAGTGCCTGTGAAGCTCGGCGCCCGTGACACTCTCACGTAATAATGAGTGGGGTTGTACACGCCCCGGAGTCTCCGGAGTGCCGCCCTTGGGCCTCAGGGGCTCCCTCCCACGCCCAGTGGCAGCACTTAGCTCCGCGCTGGTGAGAAGACGTCGAAGACTAGACTAGGCGCCAGACGCGGCCTTTTTGTTTTTTGCCTCCCTTTCTGTGGTCGTGCTTCCTTGCTTCGGATTTAAGTTGAAGTTGAATTTGAATTTGTGTGTGCGGGGAGGGTATCGTTCGTGTGATTTCTTGTGTTCTGGCTTCTGCCTTAATTTGGAGTTCGCACCAGCTGCCTCCCCCTCGCGAGCCCCTCGCGGGCGGGGCTGGGCGAAGCGCACGTACGCTATGCACCTACCACACTATGGCCGTCCCTTGCTCTCGCAAGGCCCTCTCAACCAGGTCGGCAGGTCCCTCAGGGGATCCTCGGAAGCTCACGACCCCACGAGCTAGTTCAGGACCTGTCCTAGCTAAAGGTAAACTACAACAGCAAGCCCGCGCAGAGCCCGTAAGCTCATAGAAGCATATATTCAGCTTGGCTCTGAAAGCATGAAAACGACAATCTTTTTACATGAGGGGCATCCCCTCCCAAAATGCTCTTACAACCTTTGGGGTCGCGCCCGAGCTTTTGTATGCAGGGTAAAGAACAGAGAAACATGGGATCAGTCAGACATATTGCTCACCGCATCCTCCCGGCCACCTCTAGACGCATCGCTGGTGCCGCTGTCGCTGTCACTGGCATCACCATCACCGGCGCCACCGTCACCACCATCGACCACGTTGCCCCCATCCGCCGCGATTACCACCCCGTCATCATCGGAAGCGAAGGCCCTAACAAGCGCATCCACGTTATCCTCCACCCACCACGCCAGGTCGCCCCGGATGGCCTCGGGCACTGGGGCGATGACGGCGTCAAAGTCAAAGTCGAGATTGGTATTCTGAAGATGGCCGAAGACACGGGAAAACGTGTGTCCACACAGGCTGCAACTCCTGTCCTCAACAAGATGGTGAGCTCTCTCGGAGCAGTTCTCCAGGCACGTCACCACGTCAGTGAAGAAGCGGAGATGACTGGCATAGTTAGTCATGTGGGGACGTGGGGCATTCTCATTACAGATGTTGCCCAGGGCTGCAATTGGCCCTTTTCCTGAGGTCCTGAAGCATGGGGCCATGCACGTGCTCCAGCGTCTGCCGTTGAAGCACTTCCTCTCTATTCTGCCGTGCGATATACTCGGCGTCAGCAACCCGCTGCTGAAAAGGAAGTAGCTCGGCATGGGCGGAGGCCATCTCGGCCAGCGCCGAGACCATGGCGGTCACGGTGGCCTCTGCGCGCCGTTCCACTTTGGTTAGCCTGGACCTGAGGGCGGCAGCCCTACCCGCAGCCTCGGCTTCAACCAGCTTCAACTTCAGGTCATACCCGCATGCAAGATCTGCGCGAGCCTCCGCCACATGGTGATCGACCTCTTCCTGGACCCGGGCCTCTCGCGCGCCAACATCGTCCTCCGCTTGGGCAACCTGGCGCTCCTGTCGGATGTTGGGTTCCGGCAGACCCCTTAGGTTCGAACTCTGGGGTGCGCACGAAGATCTCTCCCCTACCGACCTACGTCCGATCGTCTCGTGAGATCTAAGCTAAAAACAATGAACAATACGAGGGACACAAGATTTATACTGGTTTGGGCCACCGTTGTGGTGTAATACCCTACTCCAATGTGTGGTGTGGTGGATTGCCTCAGGGGCTGATGATGAACAGTACAAGGGAAGAACAGCCTCGCGAGAGGTGTTCTTGAGCTGGTGCGATGAACTGCTTGGATGAGTTCGATCGCCTCTCTCTCTAATGAGCTCTCGATTCGTCTGTTTCATTTCGTTCCCCCTCTCTGTGGTGGCTAACCCTATTTATAGAGGCCCTGGTCCTCTTCCGAAATATTGAGCGGGAAGGGCGCCAATGATGGCCATTTCAAAGGGGAACATCTAGTACAAGTTATCTTGACTAAAGTTGGTCTTCGGCTGCCAAAGGCACTGGTGATGACGCCGTCTTGGGCTCCACGGTGACCTCCCTCCTGCAGCTCTGCTGGTCTTGTTCTCGTTGCATTGAAATGGCAACCTTTTCCTGATGCCTCGGTACTCCATGCCTGCGCTTGCCCCCTTTGCACCAAAGAGGAAATAAGGACACTGCGCAGGCTGGAGCCCGCCTGGTCTCGATCGTCATGGCTTGCGTCATAAGAACCTCGCGAGGTACCCTGCCTTGATCTCTCTGCCTCCTCGTGAGCCCGCCTGGCGAGGCCGTTCCTGATGTAGCCTTGCGCAGTCCGCCCCGCGAGGCTTGGCCCCTCGCGAGGATCTTGAGTCTTGTGCTGATGAAGATGGGCCGTACTGGGCCACCACTTGAGCCACGCCGTAGGCCGCAGGCAGGCAAGTCTGGGGACCCCCATTTCCAGGACGCCGACCATAGCCCCTGGGCCCAAGGCGCGCTCGGACTTGGCTTAGCGGAGAAGCGAAGGGGCAAGTGCGGAGCGCCGCGGGCCCCATTAGCCTGCGGCTTCGGGCGCCGCATGGCAGTTGATTGGACGTGGGCGTCTCTGCTTCCCCACGCCACCTCGACAACCGCTCGACTTGACAAGTCCCTACATGCAATAATGGGTCATGATTACCTGTGATCATGGAGGCCGATGGTTGGCCTCCACTGGTTATAAAGGCGGGAGAGCGCAAGCCTCCACTGCATATCTTCCTCCTCGCTTTCTTCTTTCTCCCCATCCCAGCTACTCGCCATCTCACATGGCACCACCGAAGAGTTTCTCGTCCGCAGAGAAGGGAAAGGCCCACCGGGAAGGGCCTGACTCTCCCCCGCCCAAGCGTGGCCGGGGTCGTCCCCGCATGTATCCTGCGCCGCCTATAGCGGCTCCTCACGGTCGCGGTTGCGATCTCCCGCATGGCGATGGGCGCCAGGTGGGTGAAGGTAGACGCGTCATGGCTGCGCGACCCCCCAGGCCGCGCTTCCACTTGGCGGAAGTGCTGCCGGAGTTCGTCGCATGGTCGGCGGACCCAACCAGCACCTGGCTCCAGCTTCCCCGCTTCTTTGTAGGTGAACTCCCGGTCGGTGCTCCTGGCGGCCTCTGGCTCCAAGCGGATGGGTGCTGCAGTAGGGCCTCCTGGGCTTCGCTGGAGATCTCCATCGCCGTCCCTGACCCGCGGCTGGCAAACGTTCGCCCGCGTGCGTGGCGTGAGCCGACGATTCACCCTATACTTCAAGTTTGATGGAGACGCCACCCTCTACGTGAGGGTGTTCAGAGAAGACGGGCCGCCGCCTTGGGTGCTGCCCCGAAGACGACGACAGCGGCCAGGCGCCCTGCCTCGGCGATGGCCGGGACGAAGATGAAGTCGAGCGCAGGGCCAGCGGCTTCCGCAGTTCGCCAAGCCTCGGTGACTCCCCTTCGGACGGTAGCTCCTCCAGCTATGGCCGCGACCAGCCCCCGTGCCATCGTGCTCGCCTTGAGGGAGGTAGCGGGTCAACCCGCCGCCACGCCTCGGTGAAGCGCGAGGAGGGGTCCGAGTAAGCTTCGGAGGCAGTATGAGCCCTCGCCACGAGTCGAGCCACGTCTTTATTTTGTCTTCCTCCCTTTCCTATGCAATGAAAGAGTATTGTATGGCCTCGCAGGGGCATGCTGGACTGTCGTTGTTAACTGTTATGCTATCATCGTCGCTCTTGTGCTGTGTTTCGGCACCGCATGCTCGCGTGTTGGGATTACTTAACTCCGGGGGGGGGAGCTTGCCGTAACCCTCGCTCCTCGAGGCTGGGGCCTCGTCACGTGCTTCGGGACCTGCAAGAATTGGTTAGGAGAGATACTTCCGGTTTTGGTCGCGAGGGCAACCGACTCAGGTCTTGTATTCGTGTCGTGATGCCTGTGGGGCACGGACTGGGAGGGGTACTCCCGTAGTGGACTTGGACAGGAAAACCTCACACGACTGGGGCAGAAAACACTCGCGAGGGCGCCCGCGTAGCCCCCTCACGAGACTTGCGCGAGAGAGAATGAGTCAAGCAAGCGAAATAAAGGCAGAGAGTCACAAGTCAAGGACGGCAACAGTGCTAAAAGCAACTCCAATAAAACTCCAAATCAGTACGAACGAGACAACTGCAGAAAGCAAATGGAAAAGCCGCGTTCAGCACCTAATCTAGTCTTCGATGTCTTCTCACCAGCACGGAGTTAAGTGCTACCACTGGGCGTGGGCGGGAGCCCCCGAGGCCAAAGGGCGGCTCTCCGGAGACTCCGAGGCATGTACAGCCCCAACTCATTATTACGTGAGAGTGTCATGGGTGGCGAGCTTCACAGGCATTGGCCTTCTTCAAAGGCTTTGGGCCTTTCTCGAGGTGATGAGCTTCACAGGCATTGGCCTTCTTCACAGGCACCGGGCCTTTCTTGGTTCGTTTAGCTTCACAGGCACTGGGCCTTCTTTACAGGCACTGGGCCTTTCTTCAGGGGTAGAACTTCCGGAGGTGCTGGATGTTCCACGCGTTCGGGATGGGCACCCCCTCCTGGGTCTCCAAGCGTGCGGCGCCAGGCCTAGAGACATGAAAAACCTTGAACGGGCCCTCCCACATGGGCGAGAGCTTGTGCAGCCCCTCCCTGGAGAGCACCTGTCTGAGCACGAGGTCACCTACCTCGAGGGTCCTGCGGTGGATGTTGCGGCAATGGTACCGCCGCAGTGCTTGTTGATATCTCGCAGCCCGAAGCGCAGCCTCCCGACGGTGTTCCTCCCCAAGCACGAGGTCCACCCCCCGCGTGGCGTCCTGCTGTGCTTCATCGAAAGACAGGACCCGCACGGAGTGATGCCTGACCTTATGAGGAAGGACCGCCTCAGCACCATAGACGAGGAAGAACGGGGTTTCGCCGGTCGACTTGGTAGCGGTGGTGCAGATGGACCACAACACGGACTGAAGTTCATCGTGCCAGCCCCTGCCGCAAGCCTCCAGCTTCTTTTTGAAGGTCCGAGTTTTGAGGCCCTTTAGGACCTCCGCGTTGGTGCGTTCAGCTTGGTCGTTGCTCCGAGGGTGTGCCACCGAAGCATAGCATACCTGCGTTCCAAGGTTTGCACAATATGTTTTGAAGAGATTGCTGGTGAACTATGAACCGTTGTCAGTGATGATGCGATTAGGTACCCCAAACTGGCTCATGAGGCCCCTGATGAACTTGACTGCTGAGCCAGCCGGGATGGTGCGGACGGCTTCCACTTCTGCCCACTTGGTGAACTTGTCAATGGCGACATAGAGGTAGCGGTAGCCCCCTGGTGCCCGAGGAAATGGGCCAAAGATGTCCAGTCCCCAAACAGTGAACGGCCATGAGAGGGGAATGGTCTGAAGGCCCTGAGCTGGTTGATGAATCTGCTTGGCGTGAAATTGACAGGCTTCACAAGCTTTCACCAGCCCGACTGCATCGTTGAGTGCTGTTGGCCAATAGAACCCGCTGTGAAACGCCTTGCCGATGAGCGTGCGCGAAGACGAGTGGTACCCGCAGTCTCCATCGTGAATGTCTGCCAGTAGCTCCTTCCCTTGCTCCCTGGAGATGGAACGTAGAGTAACGTCATTCGGCCGCTTCCGGTAGAGCTCTCCATCTTGGATGCAGTAGGCCGTGGCCTGCTGTGCCACGTGTTCCGCGTCCTCCTCCTTCTCTGGCAGAATCCCCTGTATCAGGTAGTCCTTGAATTCCACGGTCCAGCATCCCTCCTGAGGCGAGCTCCTGAGGTCGGGCCACAGGCTGGGGCTCCCGAGGCAGATGGTTGAGGGAGCTCCTCCCGAGGCTACGCTATGCTCGATAGTGACGGTGCCGCCGAAGGTTTGAAGAGTCGTTCCTCGAAGACGCCAGGCTCTTGAGGCAACCGCCTGGACGCCCTCCTGGCGATGTCATCAGCCTCTTGATTGGTGTCGCGAGGCACATGCTGCAACTCTAGCCCCCAAAACTGTTTCTCCATCCTGCGGACCTCCGCAAGATATGCTTCCATGTGTTCGTCCTTCGGCTCGTACACCTTGTTGGAGAAATTGACGAGGAGTTGTGAATCGCCCTTGATGATGAGGCGCTTTACCCCCAAGGCGGATGCAGCTTTCAAGCCCGCTATCAGGCCTTCGTACTCTGCTATGTTGTTGGAGACCTTCTCTCCATGCTGGAAGCAGAGTTGCACGACATAGTAAAGCTTGTCCTGAGTGGGAGATATGAGCACCGCGCCAGCCCCCGCGCCGTGCCACAAGAATGCCCCGTCGAAGTACATGATCCAGCCGTCCGGCGCTTCACTTCCTGGGGAAAGCGACCGATCCTCGCCTGCTTTGAGCCCTGGTGCCTCCGCCCATTCTGCTATGAAATCTGCAAGTGCGGCTCCCTTGATGACTCTGGTCATGCTGAATTCCAGCTGAAATGCTTGCAACTCGATGTTCCATTCAGCGACTCTTCCAGCTGAGTTGGGGCTCCTGAGTACCCTTTCCAAGGGGTATGCTAAGACGACCTTGATGGGATGGCCTTGAAAGTAGTGTCGTAGCTTGCATGAAGCCACTAGCAGCGCAAGGAGGAGTTTTTGGGGCATGGGGTACCGCGCTCTTGTGTCCAACCGTGCTGACGAAGTATACGGGATGCTCGACGAGGTTGAGGGTGCTAGTGCAGCCTGCGCCTTCCGGAGGTTGAGGCACCTCCTTAGACGATGGAGCCCCAACGATTGGTCACCTGGCGAGGCCTCTTCCGCTCCTGGTGCGACCCCTGCTGAGGGCGATCCCCGTCTGCTGCGGTCGTGGTCTTCGCGAGGCCCTCTTGGCTTTGCTTTGCCTCAGCCGAGGCCGCGTCTGGCGCGCCCTTGGCCCGGCGCTCCTCCCTAATCACCACCAGGGCTGCGCTGGCGGAGTAGGGTGTGGCTGCAAGGTAGAGCACCAAGGGCTCCCGAGGGCGCGGAGCTGCCATCACTGGAGGGCTGGTGAGGTACTTCTTGAGATCTTGGAATGCCGTGTCGGCCTCTTCAGTCCATTCGAACGGGCCCTTCTTCTTCATCAGCTTGAAGAATGGCAGTGCCTGCTCTCCAAGCTTGGAGATGAAGCATTCCAATGCGGTTACTCGCCCGGTGAGCTTCTGCATTTCTCTGAGGATCTTTGGTGGACTCATGTCTTCGACTGCCTTGACCTTCTCCGGGTTAGCCTCGATGCCCCAGTGGGATACGAGGAAGCCCAAAAAAAGCTTGCCCGAGGGAACTCCAAATACGCACTTCTCCGGGTTGAGCCGCAGATCCACTTCACGGAGGCTCGCAAAGGTTTCTTCCAGGTCCTGTATCAGGGTTTTTGCCTCCCGAGACTTTACCAAAATGTCATCGACGTAGGCCTCGGCATTCCTCCCGAGCTGCCGGCCCAAGGCGATGTGCATCAGTCGCTGAAAGGTCGCGCCTGGGTTGTGCAACCCGAATGGCATACAGGTATAGCAGTACACTCCACACGGGGTCAGGAAGGCTGTTTTCTCCACATCTTCTATCACCATCTTGATCTGGTGATAGCCCGAGAAGGCATCCAGTAAGCACAATAGGTCACACTCAGCGGTAGAGTCGATGATCTGGTCGATGTGAGGGAGCGGGAATGGATCCTGTGGGCAGGCCTTGTTGAGGTTGGTGAAGTCGACACACATACGTTCCTTTCCTCCCTTTTTTGGCACAATGACTGGATTGGCCAGTCATTCAGGCTAGCGAACCTCGTGAATGACGCCTGCTGCCTCTAACTTGCGGGTTTCTTGAACGATGAAGGCCTGCTTTTTAGTGGATTGTCGCCTTGCCTTCTGCTTCACGGGGCGCATGTTGGGGCACACGTTGAGATGATGTTCAATCACATCCCTTGGCACCCCTGCCAGTTGATTAGGTTCCCACGCAAACACCTTCTTGTTTGCGCGCAGGAAATTCACCAAGGCCTCCTCCTGCTCAGGATCGAGGTTGGCGCCTATGGTGAAGGTGGCGCCAGAGGGTCCATCCTCATCGACCGGTACCTGCTTGGTCTCCGCCTTGTCTTGGGTGAACAACTACTTCTTCTTGGCCGGTGCAGCCCCCTTGGGCTCAATGGTATCTGCGCTGGCGGGCTGTGCCACCGCGGCCGTCCTGAAAGCGAGCTTGAGCGCCTGCAGTGCGTCCCTCGTGTCTTCGGACACAGTAAGGACGCCGCTGCTCCCGGGCATCTTCATGAGGTTGTATGCCGGGTGAGTCGCTGCCATGAACTGGGCCAAGGCTGGGTAGCTGAGGATGGCGTTGTACGGGAGGCCGATGTGGGCGATGTCAAAGTCGACCAGCTCCGTGCGGAAGTTTTCGTGTGTGCCGAAGGTCACCGGGAGGCGGATCTGCCCCAGAGAGCCGGTGGAACTGCCCCCAACTCCCGAGAAGGGCTTGCTGGGCTGGAGCTGCTCTAGGGGCACGTGGAGGAGGCTGAAGGTCTCCACTGAGAGCACGTTGAGGCTGGCACCACCGTCAATGAGGGTCCTGGTGACGGCCACCTGGCAGATGGTGGGGGTACATAGCATCGGGAGCGTGCCCGAGCAGGCGGTGTTTGAGGGGTGATCGTCCGAGATGAAGGTCAAATCAGCCTTGGGTGTCACCCATCCCGGGGGGGCTTCTTGGCGCTTGAGGATGGCGCCGATCTAGCGAGTGAACGGCTTGATGTGGCGGCTCGAAGGTGGTGCCTGTGATCCGCCCAGGATGGCTACGATGACTAGGGGTGCCGGCGCAGCATGATGGGCGAGGAAGAGGTCACGCAACTCCTCCCAGGAGGCCACAGAAGCTGCTGGTAAGTGGAGTAGCCACATGAGCGGGACGCCAGTGAGGGCCAGGGGGAGCCAGTTTGCCATGACCTTGTCGTCGCCTCCGGCCTTGAGGACGGCTTCTTCATATGCCAGCAGAAAGGCCAGCGGGTCGGCCGCGCCATCGTAGTGCAGCGGCATGTCCGGCTTGAACTTGTTCGGCCACCGCACCTGTCGCAAGGCGGGGGCCAGGGCTCGGAGTCCCCTGGCTTCCGCGCCGGAGTCGACAGCCGGAGCAGACAGTGCATCAGCCGCCATGAGGGCAGAGCGCAGTGCTGATGGGGAGCGGGTCGACGGAAGGGAGAGCTCCGGTGCACCCCTACCTGGCGCGCCAAATATCGGATGTTGGGTTCCGGCAGACCCCTTAGGTTCGAACTCTGGGGTGCGCATGAAGATCTCTCCCCTACTGACCAACGTCCGATCGTCTCATGAGATCTAAGCTGAAAACGATGAACAACATGAGGGACACAAGATTTATACAGGTTCGGGCCACCATTGTGGTGTAATACCCTACTCCAGTGTGTGGTGTGGTGGATTGCCTCAGGGGCTGATGATGAACAGTACAAGGGAAGAACATCATCGCGAGAGGTGTTCTTGAGCTGGTGCGATGAACTCCTTGGATGAGTTCGATCGCCTCTCTCTCTAATGAGCTCTTGATTCTTCTGTTTCATTTCGTTCCCCCTCTCTGTGGTGGCTAGCCCTATTTATAGAGGCCCTAATCCTCTTCCCAAATATTAAGCGGGAAGGGCGCCAACAACATCCATTTCAAAGGGGAACATCTAGTACAAGTTATCCTGACTAAAGTTGGTCTTCGGCTGCCAAAGGCACTGGTGATGATGCCGTCTTGGGCTCCACGGTGACCTCCATCCTGCCGCTCTACTGGTCTTGATCTTGTTGCACTGAAATGGCAACCTTTGCCTGATGCCTTGGTACTCCACGCCTGCGCTTGCCCCCTTTGCACCAAAGAGGAAACAAGGACACTGCACAGGCCGGCGCCCGCCTGGCGCCCGCCTGGTCTCGATCGTCATGGCTTGCGTCATAAGAACCTCGCGAGGTACCCCGCCTTGACCTCTCCGCCTCCTCGCGAGCCCGCCTGGCGAGGCCATTCCTGATGTAGCCTTGCTCCATCTGCCCCGCGAGGCTTGGCCCCTCGCGAGGGTCTTGAGTCTTGTGCTGATGAAGATGGGTCGTACTGGGCCCACCACTTCAGCCACGCCGCAGGCCACAGGCAGGCAAGTCTGGGGACCCCCGTTACTAGGACGCCGACAGCTCCCTCATCTCCAACCGCTCAAGATCAAGACTGCGCTCGGCGGCCTCCAGTGTCAGCGCTTCCTCGCGCTTCCGGAGCTCCTCCTCCTCGACAAGCGTCCCCCTCAGTGATGCGAGGGCAGCTTGGCGCAACTCCACTTGCTGCTCCAAGGAGGCGCTCCAGGCTTGGAGCTCCCACGCATGCTTCTCCACGACCTCGCGACGACGATCTGCTTCCCGGGCCTCCTCCAAAGCTCGGGAGCAGGCCTCTCGCGAGGTCTCAAGGGACGCTTCGGCCTTCGTGTTGTCAAGCTTGCACTGGTGGCGCGTGAGGTTGATGGCCACCTTCAATTTATGTTGTTCCTCAATCAGCCGCAGGCCTTCGGCTTCAAGGCACGTGTCTACGTCCGCAAGCTCTCCAAGCTGGCCCATCACGTCCAACGCCTTTTGGAAGAACTCGTGTCGGATGACGGTTCATTCACGCACGAGCTTGAGCACGCTGCTAATGTCGTCCCCCGTCTCGGGCACCGTCGGCGGGATCTGAAGCGGTTCGCCCCCTCTCGGCAGGGGGCTGGGGGCTGGCGCCCCCATGATCATTGGCGCATGCCCACCACTTCAAGAGGGGCCCAGGATTGACGCCAACCAGCTGCCGTCCACAACCAGAGGAGGAACTCTGGGTAAGCCAGCCGCGCTCCAGGCAAGGCTGCAGAGAAAAGGCGGCAAGGTCACGGGCTCAAGACACCCTGCAGGCAGACTTGCTTCTCCGGCTGACCCCACATCAGGGGTGGCATGCAGGCTTGGGGCGCACAATGCTAACAATGAAGGCGAGGCCGGAAGAGGCTGCTTCTTGGGAGACTCCGCAGGTTTGGCAGGAGGGGCCCTGAAGAGCCACAGTTAGGAAGAGAAGCAGCGATTGGAGAATCACAAGGATAAGGTACTTACTCGTCAATGGTGATGTACTTTCTATACTTCAATGGCCGGATGGTGCCACCACTGCAACTCGAAGACTCCTTCCTCTTGCAGAGCGGGGCGAAGTCCACGTGGAACCGGCCTAGGTGCTAGACGTGGGGGCCAGCACGGCGCGTGGCTGGAGAGGCACCCAGGCGATCGACCTCAGGAAAGCCAAGCTGAGAAGAGCAATCGGGACCCGCCTCATGCTGGCTTGCCGAGGTCTCAAGTGGTCCGGCCTCGGGAGCTGCAGACCGCATCTTCCCCTCAGCGACCGTCCCAGGGCGAGCCTCACGGGTTCCGGAGGATTGCGCCTCGGGAACCCTAGGCGGCGTCGGCACCTTGACACCCGGCCTCCAACCTCAACTGATGCTTCCCTCCCTGCGACCACTCTTGGGGCAAGCTCGGTGCTGGCGGCAAGGAGGGAAGCCATGACGACAGGATTCTCGCGAGGCCCCACAAGGCCAACCGGACGCAACCCCCATTCGTCGAAGGAAGGCAACTGTCCCGCGAACTCAACCCTCTTCGAGCAGAGATACAAGAGGCTACCCTTTTGCGGCATATCGCCTGGCGGGGGTTGCCAGTTAAGACTTCAAGCACAGTCCTTTGCGCTTCGAGCGAAAGCTCCGACTCCTGAAGCCTCATGCCATCCTGGTCACCGGTTAGGGCCCACATCGGCCGGGAATGGCGCTGGAGAGGGGAAATGCGACACCGGAGGAACTCCTTCACCACCCGGGGCGCAGTCACGCCGAGATCTCTCAACCTCTTCAACCGGAGCCAAACGAAAGAAAGGCGAGGGCTCACGAGCCTCTCGTGGCCCCAGCCGGGGTTGGGGACAGCGGGCAACGACGGAGGCGAGAGCAGGGGGCTGAGCACCCTGACATCCACATACACCCACCGCGTCCGGGACCCGCTCATGGGCGGCGGGAGATCAAAATCAATCCCTGAGGCGGCCGTCTCTGCCACAGCCTGGAAGCGCACGCACCCCGAGCGCTGCAAGGGGTCGGTCAGTTGCAGCGAGAAGAAATGGTGCAAGAGGGCGACGGAGGGAGCAATGCCCACCATGGCTTTGCAAACAAAGGCGGAGACGGTGAGAAGGGCAATGGATTGGGGATCAAGATGCATCATGTTGATCTGATAATGGGAAAGCACTGCGTTGAAGAAGGCAAAGAAAGGGGGAACCATGCCGGCCCACAGGGCGTCGACGAAGAACCGAACCTCGGTGATTGTCCTGTCAATGGAGGCGCGGGATGCTGGCCAGGCCACCGTCTTTCCCCACTCGTTGAAGCTGGAGGCAAGCGTAGGGAAGACCTTGCCCATGGCCTCCAGGTTGAGCACCCGCAACCGGCCAACGGCGGGCTCGGTTGTCGGAGGTGGGTTAGCTGCAGACAGAGGGTTCTTCCCCTTCTCCGTGCTAGTCGGCGCCATGGTAATGGAGGGAGCAGAGCTCAATTCAGATTGGGAGCGGAAGCAAGGGCTCGAGGCAGAAGGGAGAATAGGAAGCACGCCTCCTGCAAGGAGGAAATACCTGTGTAGGGCGCCATGGCCGCCTAGCCAGGCGGATATTGGGGCAGCGTGGGAAAGCGGAGACGCCCACGTCCAATCAGTCGCCACGCATCGACCAAGGCCGCATGCTGTAGGGGCCCGTGGCACTCCGCACTTGCCCTTTGACTTCACCGCTAAGCCAAGTCCGAGTGCGCCTTGGGCCCGGGGGCTACTGTCGGCGTTCTGGGAACGGGGGTCCCCAGACTTGCCTGCCTGCGGCCCGCGGCGTGGCTCCACCAATGGCCCAGTATGGCCCTTCTTCGTCAACCAACACTCAAGACCCTCGCTAGGGGCCAAGCCTGGTGGGTCGACGATGCAAAGCCTCCTCAGGAGCGGCCTCACCAGGCAGGCTCACGAGGGGGCGGAGAGATCACAGCAAAGGGTGCCTCACGAGGTTCCCGTGACACAAGCCATGACGACCAAGGCCAGGCGGGCGCCAGCCCGCGTAGTGTCCTCGTTTCCCCTTTGGTGCTAAGGGGCAAGCGCAGGCGTGGAGTACCGAGGCATCAGGCAAAGGTTCCCATATCGGTGCAACAAGACCAAGACCAGCAGGACGGCTGGATGGAGGTCATCGTTGAGCCCAAGACGGCGTCTTCACCGGCGCCTTTGACAGGCGAAGACCACCTATAGTCAGGATAGCTTGTACTAGTTGTCCCCTTTCAAAATGGCCGTTGTTGGATCCCTTCCCGCTCAATATTTGGGAAGAGGACCAGGGCCTCTATAAATAGGGCTAGCCACCACAGTAGAAGGGGACGGGGCAACTGATCCAGATCATCCTCACCCACACAAGCTCGCCAACCACAAGAACACCTCTCCTCGCGAGGCAGTTCTTCCCTTGTACTGTTCATCATCAGCCCAAGAGGCAATCCACCACCACCACACAGGAGTGGGGTATTACACCACAACGGTGGCCCGAACCTATATAAATCTTGTGTCTCTTGTGCTGTGAGTTCATCATGCTAGCTTAGAGATCGCGGCGAGGCTGAGGGCATGTTTCGATAGGGGGAAATCTTTGTGCGCACCCCAGTGTTCGAACCTTACTGGTTTTGCTAGAACCCGATATTCAACAGTGACATCCCCGAGGGAGAGCCCTGCTGCTCTGCTTCCTGAAGTCGTGGTGGTGCTCGAAGATGTTGTCGATGGGTATACATGCTTGGTGGAAAGCGAGGCACGCTAACTTTCTTCCTCGGCTCTGACGTGCGTCTTCAACCATCTTTATCTCCAGGATGCCAGCTTCAACCTCTCCTCCTTCATTACTCCGGTGGACGCTGACTCCCGAGACGCTGCTGCTACCGCCGTGAAGAGCTTCGTGGATGCCATGCTGAGCAAGTACATGGTGGTTGGTCCTCCAAGTGAAGCCGGTGGGACGAGCGACCGCCTGGCGATGAGGCTCCGCCGGCGAGCAGTGGTGATGCCCAAGTCTGAAGAGGTGGCTCGGAGATTTTGCTTTTGCCTGTTTATCCTGCACCATGCGACATGCCTCGGGGAGGCGTTTAAAACTATTTGCTTGGAACAATATGTCTTGTAATAACTAAATTATGCTCCGTCAGCTTTTTCGTTTGCTTTGTTGTTCTGCGTCGGCAGAGCCCGGCCCCGCGCGTACCTCAGCCGTCGTTGGGGCGTGTGGATCACCAGGACAAGCCCAAGAGGTAAGGGGCTACGTGACCAGTTAGGCTCCTGAGTCACGATGCTCAGGAGTCCTCCTTGACATGCGAACAACTTAGGAAAAGATGCAGGGACAAGACTTGATGTTCTGCGTTGGCAGGGCCCGGCCCCGCGCATACCTTAGACGTCATTGAGTCGTCCGGATCACCAGGACGAGCCCAAGAGGTGATGGGCTATGTGACCAGTTAGGCTCCAGAGTCACGATGCTAAGGAGTCCCCCTTGGCGTACGAATGGCTTGAAGGAGAAGGGTGACAGCCAGGTCTTGGCGTTCTACTTCGGCATGACCTGGCCCCGCGCGTACCTCAGCCGTCGTTGGGTTGTCCGGATCACCAGGACAAGCCCAAGAGGTGAGGGGCTATGTGACCTGTTAGGCTCCTGAGTCACGACGCTCAGGAGTCCCCCTTGACGTACGAACAAACCATCCTACCTTTCCCTCGCCGAGCTCTCGCTTGGGAGGAGTGCATGAAGAGCAGCGCGGTGAGGCTATTCACTGAGCCGCGAGGCCACCCCCAGTTGTTTATCACCAGCACGGAGCATAGCGCTTCAGCTCTTGCACGGGCATAGCCGCTCCTCAGTAGTGCCGACGGCCAGCACAGAGCATGATGCTTCCACTGATGCGTGGGAGGGGGCTCCCTCTGAGGAGAGCCCCCGGGGCATGTACAGCCCTGCCCTAACATGTGGCTTGCACGACAGGGCTGGAGGAGGTGTATATGGGCACCCATGAGCCAGCGCGGGACTCACGAGGCCATACCTCAAGGCGGGTTGCGCCTGGTCTTCATTGGGGATGCTTGAATTGGTCCTGTGAGATGGTTAAGAAGCATGTGCCGAATGAATTTCCTGAGCCTATTGCATGAGAAGGCCAGACACCAACGACCCCAAGAGGTGTCGTGAACGGGGCCGGCCCGCCAGACAGAGCTCAACCACTGGATTTATTGACGCTGCAGGGACAGACCCAAGCACAGACGTCGTGCCCAGTCTTCTCATGCAAAGATCCTGAAGAAAAATAGCCGGCGCATGGTTCCCGTGGCCACAGGGGCACCATGTCGCATGCCCTCACTCATCCACTCACGATTAGCTCATGCGAGAACAAGGCACCAAGAGCCACGGGAGGTGACGTACATGGGACTGGCCCGTGAGCCAGAGCTCAGCTACTTGGGTTTAGCAACGCTGCAGGGACGGACCCGAGCACACATGTTGTGCCAGTCCTTAATCATGAGGCGATCATGGGAGGGCTTGCAAGGGCGCGAGACATTCTTAGCGATGAAGCATCGGTCAAGCAGTCAATAATTCAAAAGTAGTTTGCAAAGGATTGTAGCTTGCTCTGATAAAATGCAAAAGGGGATACATGCTGTAGGGATGGAGCTACACGGCCTGGGGATGATGCAGCCCGAGGGGCGCCCCCAAACTGAACGAACTAGGGAGATGTCACCTGGTACCGTTGCTGAAGAGTTGTTGAAGTAGCCAAAAAACACGTGCTGCTGAAGCCGCTCCTCATGAGCCACTCCGGTGCCGAGCCTTGGGAGGATCGGAGGGGCCGGGAGGCTCCTAAAGGTGCTCCTCCATCTCCGCCAAGATCGCCTGGTGCCTGGCCTTGCAGGCCGCCTGAGCGTCCCTCATGCAGCGCTGGAACGCCTCAGCCGCGCCCGCCAGGCCGAAACGCATGCAGATGTAGTTGTGAAGCAGTCCCTCGCATCGGCCGACACGATACAACCACATGAGCTGCCGAGACGTGGCCCTGTTGAGCCCAGGGATGTCGATGCAGACGCGGAACTCTTTATCCTCGCTAGGCAGCGAGCTCCACCTCGTGGCAGGCGACGATCGCCTTGCAGAACCCTTCCTCCCTGAATCTCCCTGATCGCCTTGCTGATGAACTCCTAAACGCCTGGTGCCTCACGCCTGCTGCCTTCTCCTGGGAAGGCGCTCTGAAGAGCGCCTCCACATGGTGCCCGAGAACCACTCTCGTGACATTGGCTAGGTCTGAGGCCCTCCAGAGGAGAGCCCCCGAGCCCAGCTTGAAAGCGGCACCGGGCGCGCCTTCCTATGCGATGGGTGAAGGTGCCGCGTCCGGGGACACGAGGCTCAGCGCCACGTCCTCGAGCGATGCTCCCTCACGAGACCCCCGGCCCAGCTGCAGCTTCTTCGTCTTGGGGGCGACCTCAGGAGGGAGGGCACCGTCTTTGTCTTCTGGGTTCTCAACCGTTGCAGCCTGGAAAGCACGCTCGAGGGAGCACACCGCATCATTCTCTTGGCAGGCGACCGTAATGATGCCGTCGCTCCCTAGCATCTTGAGGACGTTGTAGCCGTGGTGTGTGGCCGCCATGAACTTGGCCAGTGCTGGGTACCCAAGGATAGTGTTGTAGGGCAGGCGGATGTCAGTGAAGTCGAAGTCAATGAGCTCGGTGCGATAGTTGTTGAGCTCGCCGAAGGTGACTGGGAGGCAAACCTGCCCGATCGGGTGTGTTGATCCGTCGGTCACTCCTAAGAATGGCTTGGTGGGGTGCAGTTGGTAGTATGGCACCTAGAGCCTGTCGAACGTCTGAACGGAGAGAACATTGAGCCTTGATCCGCCATTGATGAGAGTCTTGGTGACGGTCACGTTGCTGATGACGGGGGAGCAGAGCATGGGGAGCATGCCAGCAGTGGCCGCGCACTTGAGCCGGTCTATGGAGTCGAAGGTGATGGCGCACTTGGACCACTTGAGAGGGCGAGTTGCTTCAAGCTTGGGGAGCGCTGCATTCACCTCACGCGGAAACTGCTTGAAGACACAGTGGGAAGCTGGGGCTTGTGAGCCTCCCAAGATGCAGCGGCTCCTGGAAGCCCCCAGCCCCCTCGTCTTGGTGCTGATCTTCGTTCCTTATTGGTGGTGGAGGTAGAGGAGGTTGCTCCCTCCAGTTGCTGTTGCGAGGCTGGTCCTGCCAGTGGTCCTCACGAGGCTGGTCGTGCCACTCCTGACGGCGGTCGCGTCCATCCCAGCGTCCTCCACCTCGGCCACCTCCGCGGTCGTAGCCCCGGTCATTACGCTCAGGGCATCGACCAAGGTGCCGATCGTGGAGAGCCCTGAGCTCCTGGCAGTCGCTGGTGTTGTGGTTGTAGACATTGTGGAAGGCACAGAACGACCGCTTACCCTTGGATGAGTCAGGGTGGTCGCAGCCGTGCTTGGTCTCTGGCTTTGCCGCCAGCACTGCTGGCCCTTGCGCTTCGTGTCCTTGGCCTTGGTCTTCTTGACTTCTGGGTCAGCATCAGGGAGCTCGAGGAGGAAGAGGCGTCCCTCCTTAGCCCTCGCACACTTGTTTGCCATGTTGAGCATCTCCAGAGCGGTACAGAGGTCCTCGTGGATGGCTAGCTCTTCCTTCATCTTGACATCGCGGATGCCATTGGTGAACGCGGTGATGATGGCCTCGTCAGACACCTTGGGAATCTTGAGGTGGACGTTGTTGAAGCACTAGATATACTTATGCAGGGTCTCTCCAGGCTGCTGCTTGACACGGTGTAGGTGGCGTGCCGCAGGCGGACGGTCATGAGTGCCCTGGAAGTTGGCGATGAAGCGGCTACACATCTCCTCCCAGGAAGAAACCGACCCCTCGGTCAGGTTCATGAGCCAAGAACGCGCGCCATCCTTGAGGGCCATTGGGAACCAATTTGCCATGATCTTCTCGTCGCCGTTGGCCGCCTTGATTCTCAGCTCGTAGAGCTGTAGGAACTCGGCGGGGTCTGCGTGCCATCGTAGCGTGGAGGCAGGTCAGGCTTGAACTTGCTTGGCCAGACGACGTTGAAGAACTCTGCAGTGAACACACGACATCCTGCCGTGGCCACCGGTGGTCGTCGAGGGGGTGGAACGTGGTCCTGGTGCACGCGCACCGCCACCTCCTGTGGCAGCTCGCGAGCCTGGTGCTGGCGTGCTGGGAGCACGCGCGCTTCTCCTTGGGGACTTTGAACCACCTGGCAGCTCACGTCGTCCCGAGCCAGCGCCGGGCGCTGCAGGTCGTGTCGTGGAGCCATATGCCTTGGCTCTGTGACGCCTCCGATTCAATCGTACACTAATCATACACGCAAACGTGTACGATCAAGATCAGGGACTCACGGGAAGATATCACAACACAACTCTAAAAATAAAATAAGTCATACAAGCATCATAATACAAGCCAGGGGCCTCGAGGGCTCGAATACAAGTGCTCGATCATAGACGAGTTAGCGGAAGCAACAATATCTGAGTACAGACATAAGTTAAACAAGTTGCCATCAGATGGATAGCACAAACTGGGATACAGATCGAAAGAGGCGCATGCCTCCTGCCTGGGATCCTCCTAACTACTCCTGGTCGTCGTCAGCAGCCTGCACGTAGTAGTAGGCACCTCCAATGTAGTAGTCGTCGTCGACGGTGGTGCCTGGCTCCTGGGCTTCTGGTTGCGACATCCGAGAAGAAGAGGAAAATGAGGGAAAAGAGGGAGCAAAGCAACCTTGAGTACTCATCCAAAGTACTCGCAAGCAAGGAGCTACACTACATATGCATGGGTATATGTGTAAGGAGGCCATATCGGTGGACTGAACTGCATAATGCCAGAATAAGAGGGGGATAGCTAGTCCTATCGAAGACTACGCTTCTGGCAGCCTCCGTCTTGCAGCATGTAGAAGAGAGTAGATTGACGTCCTCCAAGTAAGCAACACATAGCATAATCCTACCCGGCGATCCTCCCCACGTCGCCCTGTGGAAAAGCGATCACCGGGTTGTCTATGGAACTTGTCTGGGTGTGTTTTATTAAGTATCCGGTTCTAGTTGTCATAAGGTCAAGGTACAACTCCGAGTCGTCCTTTTACCGAGGGACACGGCTATTCGAATAGATAAAGTTCCCTGTAGGGGTGCACCACATAACCCAACACGCTTGATCCCATTTTGCCGGACACACTTTCCCGGGTCATGCCCGGCCTCGGAAGATCAACACGTCGCAGCCCCACCTAGGCACAACAGAGAGGTCAGCACGCCGGTCTAACTCCTATGCCTGCAGGGGTCTGGGCCGATCACCCATTGCACACCTGCATGTTGTGAGGGCGGCCGGAAGAAGACCCAGCAACCTCCATTACAAAGGAAGTAACATTACGCGGTCCAATCTGGCGCGCGCCGCTCCGTCGCTGATGTCACGAAGGCTTCGGCTGATACCACGACATCGAGTGCCCATATCTTTCCCGCATAGTTGGTTAGTGCATATAGGCCAGTGGCCAGACTCAGATGAAATACCAAGATCTCGTTAAGCGTGTTATTATGAAGTAACCGCGGACGCCGACCAGGCCAGACCCACATCTCGCCTAGGTGGTCTCAACCTGCCCTGTCGCTCCGCCACATAGTAACAGTCGGGGGCTATCGGGAACCCAGGCCCACCTCTACCGGGATGGAGCCACCTGTCCTTTCAGCCCCCACATCGGAATCACTTGCGGGTACTCAACGAGCCAACCCGACTTTAGTCACCATCTGTATAGTATGTATATATGTATAGTATATACCCGTGATCACCTCCCAAGTGATCACGGCCCGATAGTATAGGAAGGCAAACTGACAAGAATGTAGGGCCAGTGATGATAAACTAGCATCCTATACTAAGCATTTAGGATTGCGGGTAAGGTATCAACGACTGTAGCAACAATGACAGGCTATGCAAAAAAATAGGAGTAACCAAACAGTAACATGCTACAGTACTCTAATGCAAGCAGTATAGAGAAGAATAGGCGATATCTGGTGATCAAGGGGGGGGCTTGCCTGGTTGCTTTGGCAAGGAGGGGTCGTCAACACCGTAGTCGAACTGGGCAGCAACAGCATCGGTCTCGTAGTCTATCGGGGAGAAGAGGGGGAAGAAACAGTAAATACAATGCAAACATAAGCATGACGATGCAAGACATGACAATGAGCGGTGTTAGGTGTGCCCTAACGTGGTGGTAGGTGATACCGGCGAAAGGGGGAAACATCCCGGAAAGTATCCCCGATGTTTCGCGTTTTCGGACAGGTGAATCGGAGGGGGAAGTTGCATGTTCGATATGTTAGGGATGTGTGGCGGACGAACGGGCTGCGTATCCGAATTCGTCTTGTCGTTCTGCGCAACTTTCATGTACAAAGTTTTTCCATCCGAGTTACGGATTATTTAATAATAATTTTAAAAGGTTTAATCAATTTTCAAGAATTAACAGATTATTTTAATTCAATTGCATCTATGACGTTAGCATGACATCAACAGTCAACTCTGACTGTTGACTGGTCAAGCTGACACGTGGGTCCCATTTGTCATAGACTAAGACTAACTAAACAGGGTTAATTAGTTTAACTAAGTGATTAGGTTAATTAATTTTAATTAGATTAGTTAAATAGGATTAATTAACTTAATTAACTAATTAATTAATTAATTATTAATTTATTTATTTTAACTATTTTTTTAATTCGTTCTGGGGTGGGGCCCCGTATCATTTGGCCAGGGGGCTTAGCAGGCGCGGGCGCTAACGGGTGCGGGTTAACGGGGGGTGGAGTGGAGCAAAACCACGGGGCTTGCGGGCGCGAGCGCCGACAGCCAGGGGCCGCGCGGGCGACGACCCGAGCAGGGACGGGGCAGCAGCACCACAGCAGGCAGCGAGGCGGCCAAGCAGCGCCATGGCGCGGGCGCGGCCAGGCCACCATGGGGGAGGGGGTTCGGCACGACGAGTAGCGAATGGCTGTGGGTAGGGGAGCGCGAGACGCAGCCGGTGCGGCGCGGAGCGCGGTCGTGCAGGGATGGCCACACACGGGTGGTTGCGGACGGGGGCTTGCAGGGAGCGTGTGCGATGGGTTGCAGAGAGTCGCATGGGGGGTCGCCGGGCGCTGTGAGCATGCGCTGGGCGCGATGAAGTACGGCGCCGGTGCGCGTGCAGGACATGGGAGAGAGGGGAGGGCGTGGCCCTCACCGGCGTTGGCGGGCAAGGGGG
>NC_041393.1:466150435-466158411 GCF_002162155.2 Triticum dicoccoides
AGGCCTTCGGGAGACGGCGGACGAGGCGCTGAGCGCGACGAGTACGACGGGGATGAGGTGGTGCTGGAGGAGGCAAGCGATGACGCGGGTGCGGTGTTGGGCGCCGCTCGATCCCGATCCAGAATGGGGGGGAGTGCGAGGGGGATGTGGGGGTTCAAGGGTTAGGGTTTCTGGGGGTAGGGGTGTAAGTAGGCCGCGGTTGGGCCGGCTGGCCAGTTGGACCACATGGGTGTCCAGCTTGGTCTGTTGGCCCAGTTGGCCAGGGGTCTTCTTTTGTTTTTATTTATTTTTATTTAATTTTCCAATTCTTTTCTATTTTATTTTTAGTTCCACATTATTTTTATTTAGTATAATATGATAATAGTTCCTAAAATAATGTTTCAAAATAACCCTCTGCCACAAAAGGTTTTAACCCAAAATAAAATAGTTTAGTATTTTATAAAATACCAAAGGCATTTAATAATGTTTTAGTTACCGCTTAAATCATTTTAGAGCATTCAAACCTTTTATGAACGTGTGGTTTCTCCACCATAATTACCTATGCATTATTTGGCACAACCCGAACATTTTAGTTTTAATATTTTAAAACCATTATCGTTTGACTTGATTTTGAATTTGAATTTGGAACGGTTTCGAATCAACGCGAGTTTATCAACAGTAACCGAGGTGGCATGGCATCATTAGAAGAGGTTGACTATAGCTTAATTATTCGGGTGTCACAATTCTCCTCCACTACAAGAAATCTCGTCCCGAGATTTAAGAGGGGAGTAAGGGGAAAAGTTCTCGTTACGAAATTCTAACGAGTGTTTTCGGCCTTAGTTGCTCTTCCGAAGTTGATCCATTACATTGATATCTTCATTCCACTGCTTCAGGTCATCATTATTAAGTTGTCATCCTTTCTTCGGGGGTTCCATCGTACTTACCATAGAATAAGGGGGTATTCTAGGAGAACAAACCTCTACAAGGTTGACCATCGGGTCGATAACATTGGGGAAGGTGGCGGAAGGTAACTCTCGAATTGAAACTTAAGAAAATATCGAGAACAAGGTAAGAAGGTATCATGGGCGGTTTTGAGCGAGCACGCAATCGTTCGATGCCTGAAACAGGGCATGAAAGGGGCTCAAAGCAATCGGAATAAGTATTGCGTCCGGTAACAGATTAGATAACTAGGCAGGTGGTCTGTGAATTACATATGAAGTTAAGCGCGAGGAACAACCTTGGGAATAGGGGGTGTATAGGAGAGTCAGCTTTCGATCCTGTGGAATTGTGGGTTATGGGCCCACCATATGGGATACAAAGTAGGGAGGGCGCTTTCATCATGCACGATCATGATAGCAAGGCATGTTAGAGAATAGACTGTTAGTTATGTCGGCAACAATATCGGTACCAAGGGCGAGGGCCGAAGAGAACCATTTTCCTGCTCGTTGAAACGAGGTGGACCAATAGCCAAAGTTCTCGTCCATCGGTGGTTACCGGAATGTCATCAACATTAGTAACAGGGTCTTGCTGACAGAATTGTACACCGTGGTGTTTACATAAGCAGGAGAATATTACTGCTTAGATCACAAGAAGGTTTAAACAAACCAACGGAAAGGAAAAGTGGTTATCAGGTTTAAACAGAACAATGGAAGGGAAAATGTGTATACACACAAATTTTGGGGGTATATCCTTCCCAAGGACAAGCAGAGCATGATATCCATGACAGGATAGAAAGTAGAAAACCATTTAGGTAAGGGGGAGGAACCTCATGATATTACCCATACAACGGTGTTAGGATAAATGATAAAGAAAAATTAGCATTGTGCTTCAAATGCTCTTATTGAAAATCAGAATACCATAAACATGCTTCGAGATAGCATTGACATGGTCATCAGCTGAAGATTAGATTTTGGAAACACAAATCCATCAGGAATAACTTATAGAATAAGTCTTACGATTTCCTCATGGAAGAATCGCTAACCTTGCTAAAAGGGGAACTATAACAATAGGTCCTACGGCCAGGTGTGCTAGGCATGCCATCATCTTACCGGGTCATATAAAAGACCAGTGTTATAACTCTTTGAAATATATTCCAACCATCATATCTGACCGAGGTTGAGATTCGATTGGCATCAGGATAACTCAGACTCAGGATGCCTGAGAAGAAAGGTGCAACACAAATTGTCGAGATGACATTGTAAGATTCTCGGGAATCGAACTATGGAAGCAAATTTCGAAACAAGAGTTCATCAATAAACCAAGGAGAGGATGAGGAGGTGGCTGATGGACTCAGCGACAATTCATCAAGATTTCCAAAAGGATGGATTACCAAAATTAGGTGAACAAGGAGATAACATTTCTCAGATCAAATGATATAATGATGTATGCTCGAAGAAAACATACACAATTAAACATTGGTCGAAAAGTGCACACGAAAATCTGGACTAGGTAGCACGATCAATGTTTGAATGATGATTCAATAAGAAATAGACTTAGAATGAAGCTATCGACCATTAACGTCAAAGCAATAAGGTTGCTAGAATTTTTGAATTTTACACATCGTAGACCATTTGTCGATATTCCGGTTAGAAACAACACGAGAAAGAATGGTGATGGTGAGAAGTACCACTATACCAAGAATTCTTAAGAGGTGGTGAAATTCTCGCTACATTCTTGACATAAAAGATGGCAACACTTCAAGGTAGAACATAACATAAGTTGGGTAGCAAGGAACTCGAGGTACAACACAGAACAACAACAAGTTTGTGTTGGAGGGAAGGCAATAATGTTGTCGATGATAACACAATTCATCGAGGGGCAAGGATGGTATTTCTCAACATGAATTCGATACATATCCTTGAAGAGCTCAGAATGTTGATGATGATTACGACAAATTTTTGCCGAGAGGTTTAATGAAGATGTAATCGATTAGCGACGACATCAAGCAAAAGCAATGGTGAAGCGAAGGGTTATTGGAACCATGGACATGACACAAACTTGGAATCAAGCTTGATGTTCGAGCTGAAATGATAAGACAAGGAACATCGACGTAAGCTTAGCTCATCGTCGAAAATTGTGCTCCGGGAAGAAGGACCAGGTACCACAGTTATAATTAGCACGATAATGAGGTAGCCGATCAGGCTAGGAATGACGTGATGGAGTATTAAACTTCTCAACAACAAAGTACCGGAAGACTGAATCACAGTGTTGATTTGATTCACAAATCGGTGTTCTCGCTTGACGACAACCCAGAACCCGTGGAGTGACTATGACGGGGAAAGGTACTACCTCATCAGAAATTCATAAGATGTAGTGTAATGGGTTGATATCCTCGAGATACCATGGGGTAATACTCGAAGGTAGATCAAAAATAGAGGTTGGGAAGGCGTACTAATCTGAAGAAAGCAAGTACTTTAACTTGTCTGAGAAAAGGAAGTAATGAGTAATAATATGGTCGAAACCATGATTGCAAAGGACAAAATCATAGATACAAGTTCAAATTATGCTAAGTGAATAATTATTTGTTACGAGAAGCTATCATGATAAGCTCAACATCGTTTCCATGGGCATGAACACAAAGTTCAATGTCGACTCCCACTTCTCCAAATGTATAACCTTTCATTCACTTCTCGCCTTCAATGAAGTTGTGGTGTTGAAATTTTATCTGACATACACCAGTAGAGTATGACCCGTAGTAGTTTCCGGGTTCACACAGATTAGAAAAGGCATATGTCCAACCCATCGGGGCCTCTTAGGAACATATACCACAAAGTTCAGGAGTAAATAACACAAGCTTGAAAGTAGAGCATGGTTGACAAAGCAGAGGATACAATTTACCAAAGGCATTACGTATCCGAGAAGGGACTCACAAAGTTATTGAATATGAAGGATGTCGTCGGATAAAATCTAATAAAGGTTCTGGTGTCCCACAAGGGATCTGATGTGAGCATCGGTACTCAACCAGAAGAAGAAAGAAAGCAATGAGATCAGATTATCAAAACAACTGACTAATTCAAAGCTCAAATGCAAAGGAATTATAAGCTCCAAATCAAGGGATTAGAAGCAAACACTCTGATCAAGGATGGATAAGTTGAGTAGGCTTAAGGGTACAATCGATGGTAATTTCATTGGTCGAGATCCAACTCATGTTTAATATGACGTCTAAGCCAGAAGGATGAATTCTAAGATCTGATTGAGGATTGCGAGCATTCACAACATATTGAATCAAGGGACTCGAAATGATAATGACAAAGGATGTCAATAAGATTACTAGACTTATGGGATTAACCCTAATGCAAGTAAGCAAGAATTTCAAGAGCAAAAGGCTCCTAAGGATTTTCGGAAGATCGAATGGTATTTTGAAGACTTTTGTAAAACACATGAACAACTGGGGATGAACGAATCCCCAATAAGTGTGAGGAATTATTCATACATGTATTCATGAGGAAAAGGTGTTGCAAGGCAGTAAGCACAAAGGATTCCCGGGATAGCGGGAAGTAGTTCAGGGTATCTTGTACTAACAAAAGTAATCGAGAATGAAGGTATGGATGGCAAGTATAAGTAGCTATCCATAGGGATGTCTCGGTGGTAGTGAATTTGAAAAGGCGGTAGGCACAAGTGTCTCGGTAAAACATCGAATAGCATCTTCAGAAACTTTTGGTGCAGCAGGCGATCATCTGTAATAAGGGGTTCTCCGGGTGGAAGTAATTACGAGAACCTAGAGTCAGAGTAAGTAAAATCGTTTAACCGAATAGAAGAGATGTTAGAGTCCCAGAGTATAGGTCGAGAAATAAAAGATCCTAATACCACCCAATGGCGACGTGGGCCCGTAAGCCGCAGAGCCATGTTAGTAAAAATTCGTTTTCAATGACTAGACTCAACTTCGGCCAAGGAGTGTGGAAGGGGGATTCCTATAGGCAGTCGGCTCTGATACCAACTTGTGACGCCCCTGATTCAATCGTAAACTAATCATACACGCAAACGTGTACGATCAAGATTAGGGACTCACGGGAAGATATCACAACACAACTCTAAAAATAAAATAAGTCATACAAGCATCATAATACAAGCCAAGGGCCTCGAGGGCTCGAATACAAGTGCTCGATCATAGACGAGTCAGCGAAAGCAACAATATCTGAGTATAGACATAAGTTAAACAAGTTGCCCTAAGATGGCTAGCACAAACTGGGATACAGATCGAAAGAGGCGTAGGCCTCTTGCCTGGGATCCTCCTAACTACTCCTGGTCGTCGTCAGCAGCCTGCACGTCGTAGTAGGCACCTCCAGTGTAGTAGTCGTCGTCGACGGTGGGGCCTGGCTCCTGGGCTCCAATGTCTGGTTGCGACATCCGAGAAGAAGAGGAAAACAAGGGAAAAGAGGGAGCAAAGCAACCATGAGTACTCATCCAAAGTACTCGCAAGCAAGGAGCTACACTACATATGCATGGGTATATGTGTAAGGAGGCCATATTGGTGGACTGAACTGCAGAATGCCAGAATAAGAGGGGGATAGCTAGTCCTATCAAAGACTACGCTTCTGGCAGCCTCCGTCTTGCAGCATGTAGAAGAGAGTAGATTGAAGTCCTCCAAGTAAGCAACGCATAGCATAATCCTACCCGGCGATCCTCCCCTCGTCGCCCTGTGGAAAAGCGATCACCGGGTTGTCTGTTGAACTTGTCTGGGTGTGTTTTATTAAGTATCCGGTTCTAGTTGTCATAAGGTCAAGGTACAACTCCGGGTCGTCCTTTTACCGAGGGACACGACTATTCGAATAGATAAGCTTCCCTGCATGGGTGCACCACATAACCCAACACGCTCGATCCCATTTGGCTGGACACACTTTCCTGGGTCATGCCCGGCCTCGGAAGATCAACACGTTGCAGCCCCATAGAGAGGTCAGCATGCCAGTCTAACTCCTATGCGCGCAGGGGTCTGGGCCCATCGACCATTGCACACCTGCATGTTGCGAGGGCGACCTGAAGCAGACCTAGCAACCACCATTAGAAAGGAAGTCACGTTACATGGTCCAATTTGGCGCGCACCGCTCTGTCGTTGACGTCACGAAGGCTTCGGCTGATACCACGACGTCGAGTGCCCATATATTTCCTGCGTAGTTGGTTAGTGCGTATAGGCTAGTGGCCAGACTCAGATCAAATACCAAGATCTCGTTAAGCATGTTATTATGAAGTAACCGCAGACGCCAACCAGGGCCAGGCCAACCTCTAGCCTAGGTGGTCTCAACCTGCCCTCTCGCTCCGCCACATAGTAACAGTCGGGGGCCATTGGGAACCCAGGCCCACCTCTACTGGGATGGAGCCACCTGTCCATTCAGCCCCCACATCGGAATCACTTGCGGGTACTCAACGAGCCAACCCGACTTTAGTCACCATCTGTATAGTATGTATATATGTATGGTATATACCCGTGATCACCTCCCAAGTGATCACGACCCGATAGTATAGCAAGGCAAACTGACAAGAATGTAGGGCCAATGATGATAAACTAGCATCCTATACTAAGCATTTAGGATTGCGGATAAGGTATCAACGACTGTAGTAACAATGACAGGCTATGCAATAGATAGGAGTAACCGAACAGTAACATGCTACACTACTCTAATGCAAGCAGTATAGAGAAGAATAGGCGATATCTGGTGATCAAGGGGGGGGCTTGCCTGGTTGCTTTGGCAAGGAGGGGTTGTCAACACCGTAGTCGAACTAGGCAGCAGCATCGTCGGTCTCGTAGTCTACCCGGGAGAAGAGGGGTAAGAAACAGTAAATACAATGCAAACATAAGCATGACGATGCAAGACATGACAATGAGCAGTGTTAGGTGTGCCCTAACGCGGTAGTAGGTGATATCGGCGAAAGGGGGAAACATCCGGGAAAGTATCCCCGGTGTTTCATGTTTTCGGACAGGTGAACCGGAGGGGGAAAGTTGCGTGTTCGATATGTTAGGGATGTGTGGCGGATGAACGGGCTGCGTATCTGGATTTGTCTCATCGTTCTAAGTAACTTTCATGTACAAAGTTTTTCCATTCGAGTTACGGATTATTTAATAATAATTTTAAAAGGTTTAATGAATTTTCTAGAATTAACAGATTATTTTAATTTGAAATTGCATTTATGATGTCAGCATGACATCAACAGTCAACTCTGACTGTTGACTGGTCAAGCTGACACGTGGGTCCCATTCATCATAGACTAAGACTAACTAAACAGGGTTAATCAGTTTAACTAAGTGATTAGGTTAATCAATTTTAATTAGATTAGTTAAATAGGATTAATTAACTTAATTAACCAATTAATTAATTAATTAATTACTAATTTATTTATTTTAACTCTTTTTTAATTCCTTCTGGGGTGGGGCCCCTTATCATTTGGCCAGGGGGGCTTAGCAGGCGCAGGCGCTAACGGGCGTGGGTTAAGGGGGGGTGGATTGGAGTAAAACCACGGGGCTCGCGGGCGACGACCCGAGCAGGGCTGAGGCAGCAGCACCACAGCAGGCAGCGAGGCGGCCAAGAAGCACCATGGCGCGGGCGCGGCCAGGCCACCATGGGGGAGGGGGTTCGGCACGACGAGGAGCGAATGGCTGTGGGTAGGGGATCGCGAGACGCGGCCGGTGCGGCGCGGAGCGCGGTCGGGCAGGGATGGCCACGCGCAGGTGGTTGCGGACGTGGGCTCGCGGGGAGCGTGTGCGACGGGTTGCAGAGAGTCGCAGGGGGGGTCGCCGGGCGCTGTGAGCATGCGCTGGGCATGGTGAAGTACGGCGCCGGTGCGCGTGCAGGACAGGGGAGAGAGGGGAGGGCGTGGCCCTCACCGGCGTTGGCGGGCAGGGGGGTCGGCGTGGCTCGGTGGAGCCATCGAGGGGGAGACGAGGAAGGGGCGACGAACAAGGCGGAGGAGCTCCGGGCGGCGTTGACGAGCAGCGGCGACGGGGTGGTCCGTCGATGGGGAGGCCTTCGGGAGACGGCGGACGAGGCACCGAGCGCGATGAGTAC
>NC_041393.1:466158583-466180135 GCF_002162155.2 Triticum dicoccoides
GGGTGTAAGTAGGCTGCGGTTGGGCCGGCTGGCCAGTTGGGCCACGTGGGTGGCCAGCTGGGTCTGTTGGCCCAGTTGGCCAGGGGTCTTCTTTTTTTTTTTTTTTTATTTAATTTTCCTATTCTTTTCTGTTTTATTTTTAGTTCCACATTATTTTTAGTTAGTATAATATGATAATAGTTCCTAAAATAACATTTCAAAATAACCCTCTGCCACAAAAGGTTTTAACCCAAAATAAAATAGTTTAGTATTTTATAAAATACCAAAGGCATTTAATAATGTTTTAGTTACCGCTTAAATCATTTTAGAGCATACAAACCTTTTATGAACGTGTGGTTTCTCCACCATAATTACCTATGCATTATTTGGCACAACCCGAACATTTTAGTTTTAATATTTGAAAACCATTATCGTTTGACTTGATTCTGAATTTGAATTTGGAACGGTTTCGAATCAACGCGAGTTTATCAACAGTAACCGAGGTGGTGTGGCATCACTAGCAGAGGTTGACTGTAGCTTAATTATCCGGGCGTCACAGGCTTGATGATGGTGCCACGGGCCGGAGGCGGAGGAGGAGCCCCGTGCGCGACATTACCCACTGCAAGTGGTTGCTGAGGCAGCGAGCGAGCCAGCCCGTCGGAGCCCCCGTGCGCGACGCTGATGAGCTCGGCTATACGCTCGAGCCACTCCTCGTAGAGATCACCCACGGGACGGTAGCGAAGGAGCTCCCGCGCCGTGAGGAGAGCGGCCTGTGCGTCCACCTGACCGTGGCGCGCGTGGGATGACGAAGCTGCTGGAGTCAGTGATGGTGTAGCGGTGCGACCGTCACGGCGCATCGACGGGTGCAGCGATGAAGCTTGCTGCTCGTGGCCAGCAGGGCCCGTGGCGGCGTTGGCCACCGGAGAAGGAGCGCGGCGTGCGTAGCCGTCACCCGCAAGAGCCGTCTGAGCGACACGGGCGGCGACCGCGGCTCGACGCTCGGTGCAAGCCCTGCGCGCGTCGGTGATGGAGATGTTGGAGTGGAGACGGATCAAACGACGGAAGAGAGGATCTGATGCACCCCTACCTGGCGCGCCAAATGTCGTATTTCAGGATCCGGCAACCCTTGAAAGGTTTGAACTCTAGGGTGCGTGCGGAGATCTCAACCTGTCCAACCTGCCTACTCGTGATCCTCCCTAGCCTAGCGCGTAGAGCTCACAGAGACACAAAGATACAGAGATTTATACTGGTTCGGGCCACCGTTGTGGTGTAATACACTAATCTAGTGTGGTGTGGTAGATTGCCTCGAGGGTCTATGGATGAACTAGTACAAAGGATGAACAAGCCTGAGGAGGAGAGGTGTTCTTGAGCTGGTGTGGTGCTCGGGGTGGAATCGATCTCTCTCCACTATGGTGGTGGCTAAGTCCTATATATAGTGGCCTTGGTCCTCTTCCCAAATATGAGCAGGAAGGGATTCCACAATGGCGGGATTTGAAAGGGGACAAGTAGTTCAACCTATCCTGACAAAAGTGGTCTTCGCCTGCGAAAAGCCTCTGGTTGTGACGCTGCGGTGGGCTCGGTGATGATCTCTGTCCTGCCGTCCTAGCGGTCTTGGTCTTGTTGCATCAGAATGGAAACCTTTGGCTGATTCCTCGGGACTCTGCGCATGCGGCTTGCCTCCCTTGCACTGAAGAGGAAACCTGCACTCTGCACCCGCCTGGCCTTGGTCGTCACGGCTCACGTCAGCTGAGCCTCATGAGGTAGCTGCATAGAACTCTCCGCCCCTCAGGAGCCCTCCCGAGGAGGCCAACTCGCGAGGCTTGGCACCTCGCGAGGGTCTTGCTGTGTTGGTGTTGAAGCTGGGCCATACCAGGCCGTCGATGGGGCCACGCGGTGGGCCGCATGCAGGCAGGACTGGATACCCCCAAGTCCAGGACGCCGACAGTAGCCCCCGGGCCCAAGGCGTGCTCGGACTTGGCTTCTAGGCGAAGCCAAAGGGCAAGTGCGGAGTGCCGCGGGCCCTAACCGCCGCGGCCTTGATGACGCGTGGTGATTGATTGGACGTGGGCGACTCCGTTTCCCCACGCTGCCTCGGCAACTGCTCCCATCTGACAAAAGGGGTGCCGCCTGCCGCAAGACTTTCATTGCTCCTTCTTCGTCTTGCTCCAGATCCCCTTCTCCCCTAGTGGAAGAGCTCATCAGATCTGCCAATTTCCCACCAAATATCCTACATGATGGCCGCCGAGAAGACCACGGCTTCTTCCTCGGCTGGCGGCTCCGCCTGGTACGAGCCAAGGCTGCTAGCGCCTTGCGTGACCTGGGAGAAGCTTCAGACAACGCTCCTCCTGATGGCGAGCGACGACAATGAGTGGGGGAAGACCACGCTCCGAGTTGCCACCGTTGCCCGGGAGCCCACGGGCAGCAACTTCTTCCTCTTCTTCATGCACAACGTCTTCTCCGGGCTGGTACCTCCGTTCTCCCCTTTCTTCTTCTCCATCCTTCACCACTATGGTCTTCAAGCGCTCCACATCCATGCCAACTCCATCCTCCTTTTGTCCCTCTTTGCCTTCTATTGTGAGGCGTTCATGGGGGTGCTGCCCTCCGTTACCATGTTCCACCATTTCTTCTATCTTCGCAAGACTGGCAACAATCCGGTCGGGTGCATCGATTTCGTCGCGGTGCGGGGTGGCAAGGCAGTCTCCCGCGCCAGGAAGAAGGTGGAGGATGCCGTGAAGAGGTGGGTGATGATGGATGCCAAGATCTCCCAGAGCTCGTTGAAGCTGCCGACCGCATTCCCCGTCACCGACAAGTGGTGGAAATCTAAGAAGATCACCAACCATGCCTTGACGCCGTTCGTGAGGAAGATGGATAAGGAGCTTAAGAACACGAAGCTGACGGGGGCCATGCTCATCAGGGAGTTCTTGAAGCAGCGCGTCGCGCCGCTTCAAGAACAAATAAATTATGCATGATATTGCACCTGCTGAGATAGAAGAAATTGATGTTACAATTAAGCTTGCCAATAGAGATACTATTTCACCAGTTGGGATTGTTAGAGATGCTGAAGTCTTGTGTGGGAAAGTTAAATATCCTGCTGATTTTCTTGTTCTTGGTTCCCCACAAGATAGCTTTTGTCCCATTATATTTGGTAGACCCTTCTTGAATACTGTTAATGCTAACATAGATTGCGAAAAGGATGTCATTACTATTGGTTTGGGGGATATGTCTCATGAGTTTAATTTTGCTAAATTTCGTAGACAACCCCATGCCAAAGAATTGCCTAGTAAGGATGAAATTATTGGTCTTGCTTCTATTGCCCTACCTCCTAATGATCCTTTAGAACAATGTTTGCTAGACCATGAAAATGATATGTTTATGAATGAAAGAAGGGAGATAGATGAAGTATTCTTTAAACAGGGACTTGTTTTCAAACACAACTTGCCTGTTGAAATCCTAGGGGATCCTCCACCACCCAAGGGTGATCTCATGTTTGAGCTTAAACCATTACCTGATACTCTTAAATATGCTTATCTTGATGAAAAGAAGATATATCCTGTTATTATTAGTGCTAACCTTTCAGAACAGGAAGAGGAGAAATTATTGAAAACTCTGAAGAAGCACCGTGCTGCTATTGGATATACTCTTGATGATCTCAAGGGCATTAGTCCCACTCTATGTCAACACAAAATAAAATTGGAGAAAGGCGCCAAACCAGTTATTGATCACCAACGACAGTTAAATCCTAAGATGAAAAAGTGTTAAGAAAGGAAATACTAAAGCTCCTAGAGGCAGGTATAATTTATCCCGTTGCTGATAGTCAGTGGGTAAGCCCTGTCCATTGTGTCCCTAAGAAGGGAGGTATTACTGTCGTTCCTAATGATAAAGATGAATTGATCCCACAAAGAATTATTACAGGTTATAGGATGGTAATTGATTTCCGCAAATTAAATAAAGCTACTAAAAAGGATCATTACCCTATGCCTTTTATTGATCAAATGCTAGAAAGATTATCCAAACATACACATTTTTGCTTTCTAGATGGTTACTCTGGTTTCTCTTAAATACCTGTGTCAGTAGAGGATCAAGAAAAGACCAGTTTTACTTGCCCTTTCGGTACTTTTGCTTATAGACATATGCCTTTTGGTTTATGTAATGCATCTGCTACCTTTCAAAGATGCATGATGGATATATTCTCTGACTTTCATGAAAAGATTGTTGAGGTTTTCATGGATGATTTCTCTGTTTATGGATCTTCTTTTGATGATTGCTTCAGCAACCTTGATCGAGTTTTGCAGAGATGCAAAGATACTAGTCTTGTCTTGAATTGGGAGAAGTGCCACTTTATGGTTAATGAAGGCATTGTCTTGGGGCATAAAGTTTCTGAAAGATGTATTAAAGTTGATAAAGCTAAAGTTGATGCTATTGAAAAGATGCCATGTCCCAAGGACATTAAAGGTATAAGAAGTTTCCTTGGTCATGCCAGTTTTTATAGGAGGTTCATTAAGGACTTCTCTAAAATTTCTAGGCCTCTAACTAATCTATTACAAAAAGTTATTCCTTTTGTCTTCGATGATGATTGTGTAGAAGCATTTGAAATACTTAAGAAAGCTTTGATTTCTGCACCTATTGTTCAGCCACCTGATTGGAATTTACCCTTTGAAATTATCTGTGATGCTAGTGATTATGCTGTAGGTGCTGTTCTAGGACAAAGAGTTGATAAGAAACTAAATGTTATTCGATATGCTAGTAAAACTCTAGACAGTGCTCAGAGAACTTATGCTACTACTAAAAAAGAATTCTTAGCAGTTGTATTTTCTTGTGATAAGTTCAGACCTTATATTGTTGATTCTAAAGTAACTGTTCACAATGATCATGCTGCTATTAAATATCTTATGGGAAAGAAAGATGCTAAACCTAGACTTATTAGATGGGTTATCTTGCTACAAGAATTTGATGTTCATATTATTGATAGAAAGGAAGCTGAGAACCCTGTTGCAGACAACTTGTCTAGGTTAGAGAATGTTCTTGAAAACCCACTACCTATTGATGATAGCTTTCCTGATGAAGAATTAGCTGTCATAAATGCTTCTCGTACTGCTCCATGGTATGCTGATTATGCTAATTACATTGTTGCTAAATTTATACTACCTAGTTTCACATACCAGCAAAAGAAAAAGTTTTTCTATGATTTAAGACATTAGTTCTGGGATGACCCACACCTTTGTAAAGAAGGAGTAGATGGTGTTATTAGACGTTGTGTACCTGAGCATGAACAGGAACATATCCTACGCAAGTGTCACTCCGAGGCTTATGGAGGACATCACGCTGGAGATAGAACTGCACATAAGGTATTGCAATCCGGTTTTTATTGGCCTACTCTCTTCAAGGACGCCTGTAAGTTTGTATTGTCTTGTGATGAATGTCAAAGAATTGGTAATATTAGTAGACGTCAAGAAATGCCTATGAATTATTCATTTGTTATAGAACCATTTGATGTTTGGGGCTTTGATTATATGGGACCTTTTCCTTCCTCTAATGGGTATACACATATTTTAGTTGCTATTGATTACCTTACTAAGTGGGTAGAAGCTATTCCAACTAGTAGTGCCGATCATAACACCTCTATTAAGATGCTTAAAAACGTTATTTTTTTCAAGGTTTGGAGTCCCTAGATATTTAATGACTAATGGTGGTTCACATTTTATTCATGGTGCTTTTCATAAAATGCTTGCTAAGTATGATGTTAATCATAGAATTGCATCTCCATATCACCCACAGTCTAGTGGTCAAGTAGAACTGAGTAACAGAGAGCTTAAATTGATTTTGGAAAAGACTATTAATAGATCTAGAAAGAATTGGTCCAAGAAACTTGATGATGCATTATGGGCTTATAGAACTGCATATAAAAATCCTATGGGTATGTCTCCATATAAAATGGTTTATGGAAAATCATGTCACTTACCTCTTGAACTAGAACATAAGGCATATTGGGCCATTAAAGAGCTCAATTATGATTTCAAACTTGCCGATGAGAAGAGGATGTTTGACATTAGCTCACTTGATGAATGGAGAACCGAAGCCTATGAGAATGCCAAACTGTTTAAAGAAAAAGTTAAAAGATGGCATGACAAAAGGATACGAAAGCGTGAGTTTAATGTAGGTGATTATGTTTTGCTATACAACTCCAGTTTAAGATTTTTTGCAGGAAAACTTCTCTCTAAATGGGAAGGCCCTTACGTTATCAAGGAGGTCTATTGTTCCGGTGCCATAAAATCAACAACTTTGAAGGCACAAGTCCGAAGGTGGTGAACGGTCAAAGAATCAAACATTATATATCAGGTAATCCAATAAATGTTGAAACTAATGTTATTGAAATCGTAACCCCGAAGGAATAGATAAGGGACACTTTCCAGAACGTTTCAGACTCTGAAAAAGAATAGGTATGTGGTACGGTAAGTAAACAGACTCCAAAACAGTTCTAATAGCAATTTTTCTCCATTTTAGAATATTTAAGAAAATAGGAAAATAAGAAGTAGTCCGGGAACGACACGAGGCATCCATGAGGGTGGAGGGTGCGCCCCCCTACCTCGTGGGCACCTCGTGTGATCTCCGGACTCCGTTTTCTTGCATGATACTTCTTTTTGTCGGTAAAAATTCATTATATAATCTCCCGAAGGTTTTGACCACCATATCACACAAATATCCTCTGTCTTTGTTTCGAGCTGTTCTCTATCAGGTTTGTCAAGGCCGGGCATCATGTCATCACCCTCTTCCAACAATGAAGGCAACGATGCTTGGCTAATGAAGATGGAGCTGAAGAGAGAAGAACCCCGAGAGACCAACAAGGATGATAGGATCAAGAAGGTCATGGAGGACCAAGATCCGGCGGCAGAAGAAGAAGACATCCTTCAACCTCATCACAACCTCTTTACCCCAACTAAGATTGAAGCTTTCAAGATGATTGAGTTAGATCGCATACAAAACAAGTATCCGACACGTGAAAATATTTTGTTGAAGGATCATATCATCGCACTCAAGGGCATTATCCGCAAACTGGAGGAGCTCCTACGCTCGATGTGCGACTATCCATCATCACCACCACCTTCTTCACCTCCAAAGAAGGATACATAAACACATGGGTATGGGCACTCCCCTTGGCAACTGCCAAGCTTGGGGGATGTGCCCCGGTATCGTATCACCATCACACTCCTATCTTTACCGTTTTTCTTAGTTTGATCCTTTTAGTAATATCTTGATCTAGTATAATAAAGTCTTTTGGTATGAATTAGTTTTGAGATTTGCCTTATGATCCTTCTATGTAATCGAGTCTATGAGCTATATATAATAAAGATTAGTGTTGAGTCAAGGGCTTTGCTATCTTACTATGATCTTGAAAGAATAAAAAGAAATAAAGAGATCATATTGATCTTATGGAGAGTAATGACTTCACATAAAGAGTATGATGAATAAAAGTTGTTGAGGGTTGGCAAACATAGTTTTGGTCATCGTTGCAATTAATAGGAAGTAATAAAGAAAGAGAGGTTCTCACATATAAATATACTATCTTGGACATCTTTTATGATTGTGAGGACTCATTAAAATATGACATGCTAAAGAGTTGATGTTGGACAAGGAAGACAACGTGATGGGTTATGTTTTCTTATATCCGAAATAAAGTATATTGTCATGGATCATCCAACATGTTGAGCTTGCCTTTCCCCCTCATGCTAGCCAAATTCTTTGCACTAAGTAGAGATACTACTTGTGCTTCCAAATATCCTTAAACCCAGTCTTGCCATGAGAGTCCACCATATCTACCAATGGATTGAGTAAGATTCTTCAAGTAAGTTGTCATGTTGCATGCAATAAAAATTGCTCTGTAGATATGTATGACTTATTAGTGTGGAGAAAATAAGCTTTATACGATCTTGTGATATGGAAGCAATAAAAGCGACGGACTGCATAATAAAGGTCTGTATCACAAGTGGCAATATAAAGTGACGTTCTTTTGCATTAAGATTTCGTGCATCCAACCATAAAAGCACATGACAACCTTTGCTTCCCTCTGCGAAGGGCCTATCTTTTTACTTTTGTCTTATACATTATGCAAGAGTCAAGGTGATCTTCACCTTTCCTTTTTACATTTTATCCTTTGGTAAGCACCTTGTGTTGGAAAGATCCTGATATGTATATCCAATTGGATGTAAGTTAGCATGAACTATTATTGTTGACATTACACTAGAGGTAAAAGGTTGGGAGGCAACACTACAAGCCCCTATCTTTCTCTGTGTCCGATTAAAACTTCATAACCATAAGTATTGCATGAGTGTTAGCAATTGTGAAAGACTAAATGATAGTTGAGTATGTGGACTTGCTGAAAAGCTCTTATATTGACTCTTTCCGATGTTATGATAAATTGCAATTGCTTCAATGACCGAGATTACGGTCTGTTAGTTTTCAATGAAGTTTCTGATTCATACTTGACATTCTGAATAGATTGTTACTTTAGCATAAGAAATCATATGACAATATATATATATATATATGTTGCTGTTATAAGAATAATCATGATGCCCTCATGTCCGTATTTTATTTTATCGACACCTCTATGTCTAAACATGTGGACATATTTTTCGATTTCGGCTTCCGCTTGAGGACAAGCGAGGTCTAAGCTTGGGGGAGTTGATACGTCTATTTCGCATCATGCTTTTATATCAATATTTATTGCATTATGGGTTGTTATTACACGTTATGTCACAATACTTATGCCTATTCTCTCTTATTTTACAAGGTTTACATGAAGAGGGAGAATGCCGGCAGCTGGAATTCTGGGCTGGAAAAGGAACAAATATTAGAGACCTATTCTGCACAACTCCAAAAGTCCTGAAACTCCATGAAAGTCATTTTTGGAATTAATAAAAAATATTGAGCTGAAGAAGTACCAGAGAGGGCCCGCACCCTGGCCACGAGGGTGGTGGCGCGCCCTACCGCCCTGGGCGCGCCCCCTGCCTCGTGGGCCCCCTGGCAGCCTTCCGGTGACCATCTTCTGCTATATGAAGTCTTTTACCCTGGAAACAATAATAAGCAAGCTTTCGGGACGAAACACAACCGCCATGAGGCGGAACCTTGGCGGAACCAATCTAGGGCTCCAGCGGAGCTGTTCTGCAGGGGAAACATCCCTTCGGGAGGGTGAAATCATCCCCATCGTCATCACCATCGATCCTGTCATCGGGAGGGGGTAAATTTCCATCAACATCTTCACCAGCACCATCTCCTCTCAAACCCTAGTTCATGTCTTGTATCCAATCTTTGTACCAAAACCTCAAATTGGTACCTGTGGGTTGCTAGTAGTGTTGATTACTTCTTGTAGTTGATGCTAGTTGGTTTATTCGGTAGAAGGTCATATGTTCAGATCCTTTATGCATATTAATACCCCTCTGATTATGAACATGAATATGATTTGTGAGTAGTTATGTTTGTTCCTGAGGACATGGGAGAAGTCCTGCTATAAGTAGTCATGTGAATTTGGTATTTGTTCGATATTTTAATGAGATGTATGTTGTCTCTCCTCTAGTGGTGTTATGTGAACGTCGACTACATGACACTTCACCATTGTTTGGGCCTAGAGGAAGGCATTGGGAAGTAATAAGTAGATGATGGGTTGCTAGAGTGACAGAATCTTAAACCCTAGTTTATGTGTTGCTTCGTAAGGGGCTGATTTGGATCCCCATGTTTCATGCTATGGTTAGGTTTACCTTAATACTTATTTTGTAGTTGCGGATGCTTGCGATATGGGTTAACCATAAGTGGGATGCTTGTCCAAGAAAGGGCAGTACCCAAGCATTGGTCCACCCACATATCAAATTATCAAAGTAACGAACGTGAAACATATGAGCGTGATGAAAACTAGCTTGACGATAATTCCCATGTGTCCTCGGGAGCGCTTTTCTCTATATAAGAATTTGTCCAGGCTTGTCCTTTGCTACCAAAAGGATTGGGACACCTTGCTGCACCTTATTTACTTTCATTGCTTGTTACCCGTTACAAATTACCTTATCACAAAACTATCTGTTACCGATAATTTCAGTGCTTGCAGAGAATACCTTACTGAAACCACTTGTCATTTCCTTCCGCTCCTCGTTGGGTTCGACACTCTTACTTATCGAAAGGACTACGATAGATCCCCTACACTTGTGGGTCATCAGTACCCAGACATACTAAGTATGTGTTCACTGACAAAAATGTTCTCCTCCATCTTACAGCTAAATAACTTGTTGGAGACTTCATATCTCTCAATCCGGGCATTAGCTTGAAATATGAACTTCAGCTATTGGAACATCTCATATGCTCTGTGGCGTTTAAAACACTTTTGAAGAACCGATTCCAAGTTGTAAAGCATGGCACACTGAACTATCGAGTAGTCATCAGATCAAGCCTGCCAGACGTTCACAGCGTCTGCATCAGCTCCAGCAGCAGGCCTGTCACCTAGCGGTGCATCATGGAAATGATTCTTCTGTGCAGTAATCAAGATAACCCTCAAGTTATGGACCCAGTCCGTGTAGTTGCTACCATCATCTTTCAACTTAGCTCTCTCTAGGAATGCATTAAAATTTGAGGGAATGGTAGCATGGGCAATTGATCTACAACATAGATTTGCAAAGATTATTATGACTAAGTTTATGATATATTTTAGTTCAAATAATCAAATTATTAATGAACTCCCAATTAAATCAACACCCCTCAAGCTGTCGAAGTGATACATGATCCAAATCAACTAACCCATGTCCGATCATCACATGAGATGGGCTAGTCTTCAATGGTGAACATCTCCATATTGATCATATCTGCTATATGAATCATGTTCGACCTTTCGGTCTCCAGTGTTCCGAGACCATGTTTGTACATGCTAGGCTCGTCAAGTCTAACCCAAGTATTATGCATGTGCAAAACTGGCTTACACCCATTGTATGTGAACGTAGAGTCTATCACACCTGATCATCATGAGGTGCTTAATTTGAAACGACGAACTTTCACAATGGTGCATACTCAGGGAGAACACTTTTATCTTAAAATTAAGTGAAGGGATCATCTTATAATGCTACCATTGTTCTAAGGAAAATAAGATGCATAAAGGATAAACTTCACATGCAATCAAAAAAATGTGACATGATATGGCCAACATCATCTTGTGCTTTTGATATCCATCTCAAAGCAACAACATGATCTCCATTTTCACCGGTGCGACACCTTGATCTCCATCGTTGCGTCGGGGTCATCTCGAACTATTGCTTCTACAACTAATGCTAATGCATAGCGATAAAGTAAATCAATTACATGGCACTTAGTGATTGACACGCAGGTCATACAATAATCAAAGACAACCCTAAGGCTATTGCCTGTTGTTGTACTCATCGACATGCAATTCGTGAACTTATTACAAAACATGATCATCACATACATCAACATACATTGAATCACATCTTGACCATATCACATCACAACATACCCTGCAAAAACAAGTTAGACATCCCTCTACTTTGTTGTTGCAAGTTTTACGTGGCTGCTACGGGCAGCTAGCAAGAACAGTTCTTACCTACGCAAAACCACAATGGTGATTACCAAGTTGCAATTTAACCTTCTGCAAGGACCACCGTAGTCAAATTAGATTCAACTAAAGAATGAGAAACAGACACCCGCCAACCACCTTTATGCAAAATAAGTTGCATGTCAGTCGGTGGAACCAGTCTCATGTGCGTGGACATGTATGGTTGGTCCAAGCCACTTCATGCCACAATACCGCCGAATCAAAATAATACATTAGTGTTAAGCAATATGAACATCACCGCCCACAATTCCTATGTCTTCTACTCGTGCATATCATCGACGCATAGACCTGGATCTGATGCCATTGCATGGGAACGTTGCATGGAAAACAAAAAAATTCTACGTACACGCAAGATCTATCCATGGAGATGCATAGCTACGAGAGAGCATCTACATACCTGTTGGGATCTACGGTAGGGTGCGTCGACTGCAAATAAAAATTTCCTACGTGCAGAACAACGAAGAACATGCTACGGGAGATGGATCACAATTCGTTACCACTAGACGCGCAGTGCCGTGCAGCGGAAGAAGAGTTGGGGCAACGCGTCCGCGTGGATCATCTCCTCCTCGTCCGATCTCCCTCAAACAGCCGGTCGTCCGATACCACGTACAAGTTCGCCGGAGCGGCGCAAGTGCACCGCCTCTAACGGTATTCGCGCGTGCAGGAGGAACACCGTGCGATGGACTGCTAGGTCCGATCACAGAGTCGGCAGCGAGTGGAGGTGGCTATTCGCAACACATGCAAACCCTAGTCGCAGCGCCGAAGCGATCATTCGCATGAGTGTGCCGCACCTCCACTTTATATAGGCACCCGTCGCGGGCTCAACACTTGGGCCTCGCACGGACCCTAAAGCCCACAAGTCTACTTGGCCACAATCCGAATATAGCTCAGATCACATCCGACCAGTGTCCTCGGATCCGACCTTGTAGGTTCCTTCCCTTAGGCGCGCGACCCCTTAGGTTCGAGTCGGCTTGGTCGCAGTTCGGATCACCACCGAACTGCACGGTTGGTAGCGGCCTCTAGCAAGGCATGCCGAACACCAAGCAGACCATGAAGCTGGTTAGGCGAACCTATACAACGTGTCACACTTCTATTCCCTTTGCCTCACGATATATGTTGTCGGGCTCAAGGCGAGACTGTCATCCTTGTGCTAGCCCGACCTCTTTCTCGTTCTAGTGATACCAACCACAAACCGGATTATCTCATAATCCCTGTCGCGTGGCCATGCTTATCTTGGTCGGATCACACAAGGGGGCCAAAGTATATCTCTCTTGATCAGAGGGGCAAATCCCATCTTGCTCGACCATGTCTCGTAGCATGGGACTGGACAAACCCGAAACCTACATTTGTAACTACCCAGTCACGGAGTAGCGTTTGGTCGGCCCAAACCAAGTCTGTCACCATCTCGAGTACATGCATCAGCTCAGGTCTTAGGACATAGAATGTATGTTGTACTAGAGACTCACAGATGACATATCGCTGCATCTCATAGTTGGGTCTGTCCAACTTGGACCTTATCTCGACTCGGATCCGACTATGTCAAATCCGACCAGACCTTTCCAAGTCCATATTATCCGGTTAGCATCCAATGCTCCATGGCTAGTGAGACCAAGCCATCGACCGTGTCATATGCTAGTCTAGTCGGTTGCGCGTCCACACAGCCCTTTCGACTAGGGACCTTTTAGGACAGTCATCATACAATGCATAGTCCCACAAACAAGTCACGTACTTGCTGATACACATCATTGATAATGTCCAAGGACTATCTGTATTCATAAACACATAGGAAATGTCATCATACATGATTGCCTCTAGGGCATATCTCCAACAATACCCTAGTAGATCACTAAGTGGAAGCGTTTATCAACGCGATTGATGTACTCGTACAACTTCATGATCTGTACCAATCAAGCACCGAACGCATGACACCTCTGCGTTCAGCACATGTCTAGCTCGATGACGTCCTTGCCTTCTCGATCCAGCAAGAGGGGCAAAGTAGTACAGGAGTTCCGGCAGCATGACGGCATGGTGATGGTGGTGGTGAAACTATTTCTGCAGGGCTTCACCAAGCACAACAGATTTAGAGCAGAAGAGATTAGAACCACACTGGGCTTCTAGTTATGAGGATTATAGGTAGCTAGGGCTAGCTCTAATTAGTCAACTAGGACCAACTAGAGGAGGTTCAAAAACTTGTGTTCTAGGGGCTAGGCCTGCTCCTCTATTTATATGTTGAGACTTGGGGTCGTAACTTGGGGAGAGGGCCTCAACAAAGTCGGTTTGGAACACAAAGAATAGTCCTTCTCGGACTCCAGGGCCAAACGCCATGGTTCCCGGCGTTTACCTAAGTGCCACGGACTACATCGTCTGGACCAGGAGGTAGACACGAGGAACCTTGGCGTCTAGCCCCTTCCCTTCGACAAAACCCCTTTGTGCACTTTCTTAAGGCCTCGTGGGCCTTACCCCTTGGCGCAACCATATCATCCTATATATCTTTACCTCCGGACCATTCCGGAGCTCCTTGTAATGTTCGTGATCTCATCCGGGACTTCGAACAACATTCGTTCACCAATATACATAATTCATATAATACTATATCATCAACGAACGTTAAGCGTGCGGGCCATACGGGTTCGAGAATGATGTAGACATGACTGAGGCACTTCTCCTATCAATAACCAATAGCTGGACCTGGATGCCCATATTGGTTCCTACATATTCTACGAAGATTTTTATCGGTCGAACCTTTATGACAACATACGTAGTTCCCTTTGTCCGTCGGTATGTTACTTGCCCGAGATTCGATCGTTGGTATCTCCATACCTAGTTCAATCTCGTTACTGGCAAGTCTCTTTACTCGTTCCGTAATACATCATCTTTTAACTAACTCCTTAGTCACTTTTCTTACAAGCTTCCTGTGATGATGTATTATCGAGAGGTCCCAGAGATACCTCTCCATCATACGGAGTGACAAATCTCAATTTCAATTCATGCCAACTTAACAGACACCTTTGGAGATACCTGTAGAGCACCTTTATGATCACCCAGTTACAAAGTGATGTATGATAGCACACAAGGTATTCCTTAGGTATCCGGGAGTTGCATGATCTCATGGTCGAAGGAATATGTATTTGACATTAAGAAAGTAGTAGCAAAAACTGAATGATCATATGCTATGCTAACAGATGGGTCTTGTCCATCACATCATTCTCCTAATGATGTGATCCCGTTATCAAGTGACAACACATGTCTATGGTTATGAAACCTTAACCATATTTTGATCAATGAGCTAGTCTAGTAGAGGCTTACTAGGGACTTAGTATTTGTGTATGTATTCACACTTGTATTTAAGCTTTCGTTTGAAAGTGCAACTAATCTCCGGCTGGTTTTGGTAATTCATAACAACATATAGCTCATTGAACTAATATCCATTCAAATTAAACATTTCAAAAAGTTCAATGAATGGCATGGCATGGACTAGAGATGTGGACCTCTCAAAATGTTAAGGATACATATTGGCAAAAGCTCAAAACTCTTCATTTACATTTTAGTGATCCAAGATCACATTGAGTCCATAGGAAAGCCAATACTATTAAAAGGGGATGAGGTGTTTCTTAATGGTCTACTTGCTCAAAGTGCTTAGTGATATTGCTCCAAAGGCCTCAACCACTTTCTCATTTCCAAATATTTCTGAAACTCAAAGTCGAACTCGGCCCCACCGAAATGATCTATCCGGCGCCACCGAGTTCACTTGACATAGCCACTGCCAGAAACCATAACTCCTCAGTCACATAGATATGGATCTCGGTCTCACCGAGATGGCCTTGCAAACTCCCTGTTGCATATTATAGTATTTCGGTCTCACCGAAATGTGTAATCGGTCCCACTGAGTTTGCTTGACATCCCCTCTGTTACCTTATTGCTTCACTTTGGTCTAACCAAGTTGATGTTTTCCCTAAGCCCTAGCACGTTGGTCCCACTGAGTTGTTCCATCGGTCCCACTGAGATTCCTAATGTTCACATTTTGAACTAAATAGGTCTAATCGAGTTCTTCTATTCGGTCTGACCGAGTTGGGTCAAATGTGTGTAACAGTTGGATTTTGTGTGGAGGTTATATATACCCCTCCACCCCTTCTCCATCAGAGAGAGAGAGAGAGCCATCAAAACGTGCCTACACTTCCGGCCTACATTTTCTGAGAGAGAACCACCTACTCATGTGTTGAGATCAAGACATTCCAATCCACCCACAAGAATCTTGATTTCTAGCCTTCCCCAAGTTGCTTTCCACTCAAATCATCTTTCCACTGTATCCAAATCTGTGTGAGAGAATTGAGTGTTGGGGAGACTATCATTTGAAGCACAAGAGCAAGGAGTTCATCATCAAAACAACATCTATTACCTTTTGGAGAGTGGTGTCTCCTAGATTTGTTAGGTGTCGCTTGGGAGCCTCCGACAAGATTGTGGAGTTGAACCAAGAAGTTTGTACGGGCAAGGAGATCGCCTACTTCATGAACATCTACCCTAGTGAGGCAAGTCCTTCGTGGGCGATGGCCATGGTGGGATAGACAAGGTTGCTTCTTCGTAGACCCTTCATGGGTGGAGCACTCCATGAACTCGCGCAACTGTTACCCTTCGTGGGTTGAAGTCTCCATCAATGTGGACGTACAATAGCACCACCTATCGGAACCACGCCAAAATCTCCATGTCATCATTGCGTTTGCACTCTCCAAACCCTTCCCTTTACCATCATATGCAATGCTTTACTTTCCGCTGCTACACTCTTAGAATTACATGTGTAGGTTGATTGCTTGACTAGTGCAAAGTTACTAAAATCTGCCCACAACTAAAATTGGGAAAAGTTTAGATTTTAATTTGGTCAAGTAGTCTAATCACCCCCCTAGACCTACTTTCGATCCTACAAGTGGTATCAGAGCTAAGATCTCCATTTGCCTTGATTTCCATAGCTTTGGTGATCGTAGCCTTGGTTTCACACCCTAGGAGAGTATGGTGTCTAGCGATGGAAATTATCACCGTAGAGGTCCTTACTTTGATGGTACTAATTTTGCTAGTTGGAAGCATAAGATGAAAATGCATATTCTTCGTTATAACCCCGCCATTTGGGCTATTGTGTGCATTGGATTGCAAGGTGATTTCTTCGAGGACAGAAAAGAACCGGATCGTGAAGCATCCACGAAAGAAATGAAGATGTTGCAATACAACGCTCAAGCATGCGATATTCTCTTCAACGGATTGTGCCCCGAAGAATTCAACAAAATCAGCCGCCTTGAGAATGCAAAGGAAATTAGGGATACTTTGGTTGATATGCGCGAAGGTATTGAGTCCGTCAAGGAATCCAAATTGGATGTGCTTCAAAGTCAACTTGACAAGTTTAAGATGAAGGATGGTGAAGGAGTCACTGAGATGTACTCTAGGCTTGATCTCATCACATATGAGATTGCTAGCTTAGGAAGCAAAGAGACGACCGGCAAATTCATCATCAAGAAGATCCTAAGAGCCTTGGATGGAAAGTATGATACTGTGTGCACCATGATCCAAATGATGCCCAATTACAAAGATCTCAAGCCCAAGGAAGTCATTGGTAGAGTTGTTGCTCATGAGATGTCACTCAAGGATAAGGAGGAGCTCCGCAACAGCTCTAGTAGTGCTTATAAAGCTTCAAGTGATTCTCCTACAACATCAAGTGAGAAACAAGTCCTCAATGAAGAATTGAGCTTAATGGTGAAGAACTTCAACAAACTCTACAAGAATAGAAGCAAAGAGAGAAGATCCAAGTCAAGATCCTACAATGACAAAAGATCTTCTAGTCGTGATCGTAATTGCTACAATTGTGGAAGACCCGGACACTACTCCAATGAGTGTACGACTCCCTACAAGAAAAGAGAAGATTCACCTAAGAGGAGAAGTAAAAGAGATGAATCACCACCAAGAGAGATAAGGAGTAGAGATGATCTTTATGAACGAAGACCCTCTCATAGAAGCAAGGATTCATAAAGTAATGACAAGTCATCAAAGAGCTATACAAGACGAAGACATCAAGCTCATGTTGGTGAATGGGTATCCGGTTCCGACTCTGACAACTACTCCGAGAGAAGCTATCACTCCGACTCTGAATATACTCAAGATGAAGGTGTTGCTGGTCTTGCACTCGTGTCATCCAACTCCTACGACATATTTGACTCACCAAATGAAGGAATTGGAAGATGCTTCATGGCTAAAGGCCCTAAGGTATCACACCCCGAATATGTTGATTTCAATAGTGATGAAGATGATTTGCTAGGCGATGATGATTTACTTGTTGACAACACTAGTAATGAAAACTATAATGAACTTTCTATCAATCATGCTAATCAAGATGAAACGAATGGCAATGATAAGAAGGAGATTGAGTGTCTAACTAAAAAACTAAACACTCTTAAGTTAGCTAATGAAATAACTCTAGAGGATCATAGATAGCTTCTAAGAACTCATGAGAAGCTATGCTTCGAGAAGCTAAATTTAGAGAAAGAGCATGGGTTCCTAAAAGCAATCAATGATGATCTTTGAAAGAAGAGTTCTTCTTACATTGCCAAGCATTTACTCTTGTCTACTTATATGCCACAAGTAAAATCTAACAATAATAACAAGAAGGATTCTTCCTCTAGTGGTAACAATAATCATGTTAAATCTAATATTGTTGCTTCTAGTAGTTCTCTTGATTCCACTAATAATTCTCTTAGCCAAGTTACACTTGAGCAAGAAAATAGCTTATTGAAGGGAATTATAGAGAAAGGTGTTTACAAGAGCCTTGCCGGAAGTAAGAAATTTGAGGAAATTGTATGCAAGCAAGGAAGGCACCGGAAGAATCAAGGTGTTGGTTTTGAACGAAAGTTCAATGCCAATGGAGTTGAGTGGGATGAATATCAATATCCCAAGACGAAGTTTGTTCCTCAACAATAGAAGTATGACCCCACTTCCTTTAAAAGAACACAAGCTCAACATGATCTTCCATCACAAGACCACAAGCTAAAAGGCAAGGACAAGCTTCAAGAAGAGATTAACTCATTTGAAGAAGCTCCGAAGGCCATTGTCAAGTGGATTCCCAAGACTACATCAAGTTACACTACATCAAGTATGACTACACCTTCAAGGATTCCCATCAAGTTGATGTGGATCCCAAATAATAAGAACTAGAGAGTTCTTGAGGGTGACTCCGCCAACATACTTCACTCACATTATTTTTGGCAAGAACAAGTGTAATCAACTTTCATATCATGCACTAGTTCATGGAGTCACAAACCCTCTTGTTGGTAAGACAAGGGACAAGGTAACCTAATGCTTTCATGGACATCATCACATGTGTGTTTAACTCTATGTCTACGGATATCCTTGTGGGAATAACCCTTGTAGGTATTGAAAGTGCAACACTCCAATGGATTGCTCCAAATGATCTACATCAACGTTGAGCATCCACATCTTCAAAACCTACATGTAGTCATCATCGACTAATCCCAAGGTTAGTTCATCCCTCTAAGGGGGAATATCACATCTAGGGGGAGCTTTACTCTAAGAATTGAGCTAAAGTAACTCTAATGATGTGAACACAACAATGCTTTATGTAAAAGTGGTGACCCCATGCTTAAACGATGAGTATGACCTACGATCAAATGTTCTCATTTGACTCCTCAGTCAATATACTCATATAAAGATGACCTAGTCATCGCCAATTGCTTGATAGATGCTAGAGTATATGTGCATGCTTTGTCACATGATTTATTTGCTATCTTATTGTGTGAGCATGTTGGTTGCATAATTTTCTCCATTCGAGGACATCCATTTGTTGTTTTGGTTGTTTGGTTTTCTTTTGCCAAATGGATGGATAAGAATACCTAAGTACTTCCTCTAGCTATCTATGCTTTTTCTCATCTCAAACTCTATTCATGCTACATCACAAAGTTTGAACAAGTCACTTTCGGACCCTATATATGGGGTCACAAGGATCCCTTCTACGTTCGGCGGGGGATTAGATGCACGAAGAGCTGGTCTAGCAGTCAGCACATGTGGGTTTTTACCCAGGTTTGGGCCACAAAGATGCGTAATACCCTAGTCCCGCTTGTCTGGATATATGTGTTCTTGAGCTTTTGAACTAGCTACGGTGCGTGCACAGTCCAAAAGTCTGAATCCTCCCTCTGTACGCCTTGGGCCTCCTTTTATACGTAAAGGGGTTGCCACAGTGGCACACAGGAGGTGGAAAGCAAGCTACAGTGTACGAGATTATCACTCGGCACCATCGGACAAACACATTTAATGTGCTGCATATGTGCCCTCTTCCTTTATTGGGGATGGCAACAAAAGCCATCCCGTCCGTCGCCACTCCTCCTTGCTCCGACACGCGTCCAGGCTGACGGGGCATGCAGTGCCATGCTGGCTAACTAGCTACTGTGTTGGCATGATGGTAGAGCATCCACGAAGATCTGCATGCCACCATGCAGGCGCCTGCTTAGTTGGCACACTAGTCGTTGCACTAGAGTGGTGGTGAGGTGGTAGATCCTTGCCGGGCGCGGTCCTGGCTGCGGCCGGCGATCGTTCCCGACAAGGCTTGTCGGGGGCCTCGCGGTCGTCCCCGGCAAGGGTCTTGCAAGGGGTCTTCGTCTTCTGGTCCCACGTGGACCCGCAGGCTGTTATTCTCCATGAAGATCTGCATGCTACCATGCATGCGTTCCCAAATATTGATCTTAACGTTGTCGATGGTGTCTGAACTCTCAGCCTCAAGGGTGATTGGCTTGCTGGTCCTGTGTAAGGTTGCCCCAGCAAGGATGTTGTCGTGGGAGGTCCAACTCGCCTTCTGCTGCTTGTTCCTTGGCTTGAGTATCTGTCTTGGTACTCTTCGTGTTTTTATCTTCCGTTGTCCTGCCGAGCCAGGCCACTCGTGTGGCTACGACTGCCCATGCACAAGTAAGGGGCACAGAAAGAGCCCATACTTTTGTACACCGACATGAGCCCCCGGGCCTAGGCCACAGGTGAGTGCAAGGCATAGTTGGGCCAGGCCCAAAGCAGTGCGCGGGCACGCGTGGCAGAAACTTAATCTTCCACGATCTTCTTGCCAATTGCGCTTCCCCACGACCCGTGTTGAATGCGTGACATGGGGGGTCGTGCATGGGATGGCCTCAGCACGCTTGCGTCATCCCGCAGTCGATAGTAAATAGGAGGCCCATGCTTCTCTTTAAGAAAAGAGGGATTTGCAGGGGCGATACTCGTTTACTAAGTGGACTCGGGTCACCGCCTGTGTTGCGCCGCACCCCACGATCACGGGGTGAAAAACGGTCGCACCACCTTTTCGCACGCCTCTGACTTGCTCGCCATGTGTCCCCCATGTCTTGGGAAGGACAGGCGATGGATGTGGTAGACGTGGGCATTAACACCGAGGCAGGAAACCAGGCGTCGCTGATTGGGGTAGCGGGTCGGTCCCGATTCCGTGTGCTTCAGGAGGCCGCATTGGTCGTGTGGGGCGGCCGCCCCTTGGGCTGGGAGGCCAGGCTCCGGCCCTGCCCTGCTATAGAAAGGGAGAGGGATGGTGCCTTTCCGCACTCGTCTTCTTCTCCTCCTTCTGCTTGGTATCTTCCTTCCACTCGCCATGGTGAGTGGGTGTGCCGGCGCTTCGACGGCGGCGATGAGGGCTTCTGCTCGACAGCGTGCTCCTCCTCCCCTGGAGCTTCCAGCGGCGGAGTCCACCGCGAGGGGAGAGGAAGGGGACGAGGCCGAGGCCGCCGCGGTGCTCGGGGAAGAGGAGGACGGGGCGGCGCACCGGCTGCGCTTCCGCTAGCGGCCCCTCCTCCAACGGATGGCCACGTCGGAGATCAGCCTCTCGAGTTCTTCATCCGGCTGTACAAGCACGTGTGTGGCCACCTCTGCCTCCCTACCCCGTTCGCTCGGGTGATGGAGCAGGATCCGCCATAGGCTTTCAGGCTACCCATGAG
>NC_041393.1:466180429-466232426 GCF_002162155.2 Triticum dicoccoides
CGCGCCCTCATGTCATGTACCTCCGCCGCGGGTGGAAAAGTTTCGCACGCGCCCACAGCATGTCGGAGGGGAATGTCCTCCATTTTATTGTAATGGAGAACAGCCTACTCTCCGTCAAGGTCTTCGGGAGCTCAGGAATCCGCTTAGGGTGCTGCCTGGAGAGTTCCACTGACGACGAAAGCTCCTCCTCGAATGACAGTGGAGAGGAGGACAGTGCCAACGACAACGATGGCAGCGGGCGGGAGGACGACGACTCCGACTCCAGCTAACCATCAGTAGCAACACCATCATCTGCTCCGCCTCCTCCCCTGGCAACGCACCTTGTTGGGGGTTGCGTCCTGCTAGCTCTGGCGTCGACGGCTTCCCCGTCAAGCTCTCCATTGCCTCGTTCCCCATGCCCGTCACCTTTCTTCGCCTGCCGTGCCTGGGAGGAAAGGGGCAAGAACGGGGATTACGGGGCACTTATCTTTTTCTCAATTTATAGGCACTAGCCAAATCTTAACTTTCTAGAAAATGTAATCTCCCGAGCCCATGCTTATGTTCTGTAACATCTGTACATGTTTGTGCAGAGGAGAAACGCCCCTTTAATAAAAATAAATGAGTCTCCCCGGCAAGATACCTTGCCGACGCCCTCTGTTCCTGCCGGAGAATCACATCTGCCGAGTTACAGACGCATGGTCCAGCCCCCTGCCAATCTCTTTTTGCCAAAGGTTACTACAACCACCCCGGCCGAAGCAGCGTTCGAGTCAGGGATGGGAGCACCTAAGTCCAAACAGAGTGTCGAGGTTTTCTAATGCACAAGTCACAAGTTACGAACACGAATGGGCAGGAGATGAACTTTATCTGGTTGGGTCGTCGGGGACGACGTGCTGAGCAGTCTTCTCAATTTCTTGCTGAAGCGTTGTCACGGTGGCTGAAAGGAGGAGAGGACAGGGGCGCGAAGCCTTGGCGGCTCCCTAGTACCTGCTAGGATCTAAGGTAGCACAATATTTTGGGCAAGCATGCAGGCATACATATATATATAAACATGAAAACTAACAGGAAACTGTACATGCTAAAAAGCTATCTGACTGCGCACAGGGTCTACGCACGGCTTTGTACATAGGGTTACATGCCTTGCCCGCAAGGCTAGTACAAAGGGGCTTGCCGAAGCTCCCGGCAACTGCACCCTATGGGTAAAACTTGTGAAGATGTTCGATATTCTAGGAGTTGCTAACCGGAATGCCATCTTTGGTCTCCAGGCGGACTGCGTCGGTCCTGGTGACTCGTATTACCCGATAGGGGCCTTCCCACTTTGGTGTCAACTTGTTTGAATTCTTGGTGGACTGAACAAGCCGAAGAACAAGGTCACCTTCCTCAAGGCTTCGGGCGTAAACCTTGTGGCTCACACGGTAGCTCGAAGACCATCTTCCTCAAGGAGCGTCGCGTTATCTTAGCATAACTGCTCTTGCTCAAGCTCATCATAAGCGAGCACTCGAGGTGACCCATATATGAGTTGCGTGGGGAGAACTGCTCCTGCCCCGTATACCAGGGCAAAGGGTGTCTGGCCAGTGGCTCGATTTGGTGTCATTCTGATTAACAAAAGAACTGTTGGCAATTCATCAATCCAGCGTCTTGCACACTTGCGCAGCCTATCAAAAGTTCTCGTTTTGAGGCCTCGCAACACTTCAGCATTTTCCCTTTCCGCTTGGCCATTGCTTCTTGTATTAGAAATAGAAGCAAAGCAAACTTTGCTGCCAAGGTCTTGGATATAATGCATGAAGGTGTGGCTCGTGAACTGTGTGCCGTTGTCGGTGATGACTCTGCTTGGCACACCAAAACGGCAAACGAGTCCCTTGAAGAACTTGACGGCTGACTGTGTTATTACCTTTCTCACGGGCTCTACTTCCAACCACTTTGTGAACTTGTCAATCGCAACGTACAAGTACTTAAAGCCCCCGACAGCATGGGGAAAGGGGCCCAGTATGTCAAGCCCCTAGACCGAAAATGGCTAGGAAAGAGGAATTGTTTGAAGAGCCTGAGCTCGTTGATGAAGCTTCTTTGAATGCAACTAGCACGCTTCACACTTGGTTACTAGTGCCGTTACATCCTGGAGGGCAGTGGGCCAGAAGAAACCTTGCCGGAATGCTTTGCCGGCAAGGGCTCTTGACCCTATGTGGGAGCCACATATGCCTGTGTTTCTCTCCACCAGCATCTCCAGTCCATCCTCCCGAGGAATACACTTCAATTTAATGTCGTTCGGTCTCCTTCTGTATAGGACATCATCCACAAACTGGTACATGCTAGACCGATGGGCTACTTTTTCTGCTTCTTCCTACTCCTCAGGGAGCTCCCCTGTTTGGAGGAAATGAACTGTATGATGCACCTATGCTGGAGCCTGAGGCTCGACGGCAAGAACTAGAGGCATGTCTTCTGCCACGGGGGCAGCTATCTCTATGGCAAGGGCCTGGGACCCTGCCAGAGGCTGCTGCTCCCCGGCAAGATTTGGGTACCCGGCAACTTCCTTGCCGGCGGCTCCTGGGAGCTCTGCGGGAAAGTACTTGCCAGGGCCCATCTTCCTTCGCTTGTTCTTCCCTGCTGATGGTTCGAAGGATGGTTGAGTTAATTGAAGCACAAAGGTACCTGGTTCCACAGGTAGCTTGAGGGCAGCATGCTTTGACAAGTCATCAGCAATGATGTTCTCTGCTCGAGGAACATGCTCTGCTTGCAGACCGTCAAAGCGCTCTTCCAACTTCCTCACTTCATCCACGTAAGCCTCCATCAGCGGGCTCTGATAATCCTTGTTGACTTGCTTGACGACAAGTTGTGAATCTCCTCTGACAATAAGCTTCCTAATCCTGAGGTCCGCCACGATCCTGAGACCGGCAAGCAGCCCCTCGTACTCCGCAATGTTGTTTGTTGACCTCTCTCGGGGAAAATGCATCTGGACTACGTACTTGAGGCGCTCTCCGGTGGGTCCGACGAGCAGCACGCCGGCACCAGCACCTTGTAACGAGAAAGCCCCATCGAAGTACATAATCCAATGACTACTTGCCTCTTTGTCGGGAAGGGTGGTCTCTTGAACTTCCTCGTCGGGCGTGGATGTCCATCCTGATATGAACGCTGCCATGGCCCTGCTCTTGATCGTCGAAGTAGTTTCAAACTTGAGCCCAAAGCTCGACAGCTCCAATGCCCACTCCACAATCCTCCCGGTTGCATCTGGGTTGTGCAAGATTCGTTGCAATGGGAGGCGAGTGATGACGGTGATCTCATGTGCTTGAAAATAGTGGCGCAACTTTCTCGAGGCCATAAGGAGGCCGAAAAGCAACTTCTGCATGCCAGAATACTTTGACCTAGCCCCCTGCAAGAGGGGGCTGACAAAATAGACTGGGTGCTGCACCACATTCTTCTTCTGCCTTGCTTTGCTTACCTACACAGACTCAGTCTTGTCAGAACCAGGCTCTGCTGGGGGTTCTGCCTTGCCGGCATCGGGCCCTGCCGGCCCTAGTTCCTCATCTGATGGCCTTGCTGCCGTTGTTGCCTCTTCCTCAACTTCTCTCTCCGCCACTAGCACAGCACTGACCACTTGATTCGTTGCTTCCAAATACAGCAGCAACGGCTCTTGTGGTTTGGGCGCGACTGTTGGCATAGAGGAGAGGTACCTCTTTAAATCTTGCAGCGCTGCCTCTGCCTCCGGAGTCCATTTTATTGGACCCGCCTTTTTCAAAATTTTGAAAAAGGGGAGGGCGCCCTCAACGGACTTAGAGATAAACCTACTCAGGGCAGCAACGCAGCCGGCAAGCCTACGGACGTCCTTGACTCGTTTGGGCGCCTCAATCTGCTCAATGGCTTTGATCTTGTTGGGATTTGCTTCAATTCCGCGTTGAGACACAAAGAACCCAAGAAGTTTTCTGGATGGGACGCCGAACACACACTTCTCTAGAATGAGCTTGAGGTTGATCTTGCACAAATTTGCAAAGGTTTCTTCCAGGTCATGCACAAGCACAGCCTTGTCTTTGGTTTTGACCACTATATCATCCATGTAGGCTTTCATATTTCTATGGAGCCGGAGCTCGAAACCAATGTGGACCGCTCGGGCGAACATCGAACCAGCGCTCTTCAACCCGAAAGGCATCCGTACGAAACAGTACGTACCACATGGGGTGATGAACGCGGTCTTTTCTTCATCTTCCTTTGTCATGAAGATTTGATGATATGCTGAGTAAGCGTCAAGGAACGACAACAGGTTGCACCCAGCAGTGGAGTCCAGTATCTGGTCGATACGTGGCAATGGGAAAGGATCCTTCAGACAGGCTTTATTGGTATCAATATAGTCGATGCATAGCCTCCCCTTCCCATTCGCCTTACATACTACCACTGGCTTGGCCAACCATGTCAGGTGGAGTACTCCCTAGACCAAGCCTGCCGCCTCCAACTTCCTGATCTCCTCGGTGATGAACTCTTGTCGCTCCAAAGCTTGCTTTCTGACCTTCTGCTTGACGGGCCATGCATGGGGGCCGACAGCAAGATGGTGCTCAATCACCTCCCTGGGAACGCCGGGGATGTCGGATGCTTGCCATGCAAACACGTCGACATTCGCCCGCAGGAAGGCGACAAGCACGCTTTCCTATTTGTTGTCAAGGGTGGAGCTTATGGTAAAAGCTCCACCCATGCCATCCTCCTTGACGGGCACCTTCTTGGTTTCTGGTGGGGCCGCCTTAGACTTCTTGCTCTTGCCGGTAGAGCTCTCTGGCACGTCCTCAATGGGAACGCGGCACTCCGAAGAGGTGCGTTTGCCGGAGTGAGTGCAAGAACCCTTTCTCGAGCCAGGAGTCTTGCCGGCAGCCAAGGCCTTGCTAGTCTTCTTCTTGGCGGCGGGAGCAGGTGCCTTGGCGGCGGACGCCACAACCGCCTCTCGATAGAGCTTATCGGCGCAGATGAGCGCATCCTTCTTGTCGCAGCTGACGGTGATGATGCTCATCGGGACGGGCATCTTCAGCTTGTTGTACGCGTAGTGTGACACCGCCATGAACTTGGCCAGCGTTGGGCAGCCAAGGATCCCGTTATATGGCAACGGGATCTCGGCAACATCTAAAATGATTCTCTCCTCCTGTAGTTTAGGTCACCGCTGAACGTGATCGGTAGCTTGACCTTTCTCTTGGGCTGACTCCTCCCCGGATTGATCCCTTGGAACGTACCCGTTTCCTCAAGATCTTCATCAGGAATCTGTTGCCTCTTGATCACGTTGGGCGAGATCAAGTTCAGGCGGGCCCACCATTAACTAACATCTTCGTCACCTTGAGGTTGCGTATTGTTGGTGATACCAATAATGGCAAACACCCGACCGTAGTTGTGCGATCAGGGTGATCCTCGGCATCGAAAATGATATGCATGTGGGACCACCTTAGCGGCTTCTGGGCGTCGACCATCGGTTCTGTTGCATTAATCTCACGCGCCCACAGTTTCAGTTAGCGGTGGGAAGAATGCAACAAGGCACCTCAGTCAACACACATGACTCCTGTCACCTTCTGAAACTCATGCTCGGTGGATTCGCCATCCTCTTCTTTCTTGTCGCGGACTCGGGCAGGCCTCTTTTGTTGCTTCTCCTTATCGCCGCGACCTCCTCGGCCACCGCGCTTCTTGCCGGATCCTTTAGTGCCACCTTGTCCCTTCTCCTTGTCTCGTCTCTCGTACTCAGCCCTTTGCTTCTCCATCAGCAGCTCCACTTGGTGACAATTCTGGAGGTCATGGCCCTTGGTATGGTGAATCTTGTAGTACTGCTTGTCGGAGCCCTCTAACTTGCCGGCAGCCACCAAGGCCCGGTAGGCGTTGCACCCGGCAATCTCCTTGCCGGGGTCGTCAACCTTGGCCCTCTTGGCTGTGCTGGGGTCGCCGGATTCCTCAACGTCAAGCACGGTCTTGCCCTTGTGCTTCCTGTTGCATCATCAGCCCTTCTTTGCCGAGGCAACGACATCTTCGTCTTTAGAGTCACTTCCCACATCGGCATCTTCATTGGGGTACTCTCTTCCCTCGTCACCTCGGGCACACCTGTCAGCCAAAACATATAGTTCGGCAATATCTGCAACCTTGTTCTTCGCCAGCTCCTCACACATCTTATGATTGCGCACGTTCTGATGGAACACACTGATGAAAGCGGTGGGATGAACATCAGGGATGTTGTACTATGCACGGCTGAACCTTTGTATGTACTTGCGCAAGCATTCGCCGTCCCTTTGAGGGATCACATGCAAATCGCTTGCCTAGCCAAGAGCTATGTGGCCGCCCATGAAGGCACCAACAAACTCGTGGCACAGATCGGACCAAGATGAGATGGAGTCTAACGGCAAATGCATCAACCATGACCTGACATTGGGCTTGAGCGCCAATGGTAAATAGTTGGCGAGTACCTTGTCGTCTCGTGCTCTGGCGGCTTGCATCGCGATGGTATATACGCTTAGGAACTCACATGGATGGGTCTTGCCTCATACTTCTCTGGGACCTCCGGTTTGAACACGCGGGTGTTGGGCCACTGGAACTGCCGCAGCTCATGGGTGAACGCAGGACAAGTTATTGCATAGGGAAAGTCGCCAACATCCCCCGGCGCAGGCTTGTATGCATTAGGCCTAGCACACCTATTAGACTGGTGACGTGCCTCCCGTCGCCGTTCGATAGTGGTATGGGCATCTTCCTTGAGCCGCTCTCGAAGAACTTGACGTTGGTCGCAACGCGCCCGTGGGTCAGACGATGTCGTGGACACGTTGTCACAGGCGTCAACCCGACGGGCTGGTCGCGGTGGAGGGGAGTGCATCGTGGTTGCGGCGCCTCCAACCCTTCCGTTGTTAATGCGCGCTGGCTCGATGGCCCGACGCCGTGATGGACTTGCTTCCTGGTGGCCATCCCTGTTGGCATGGCCAATAATGCTTTGAATGGCATCCCTCCATTCTTCTTGCTTCTCCAGAGCAGGAGGAAAGTTGAGGAGTATCTGCGCTTGCGATAGTGCTTCTGCTCGTGTGGGTGGTAGCGATAGGCGCGAGGAATGGGAGGAACTCGGACCTCTAACTATGTTAGAAGGAGTCCCATCACAATTCCGCGGTTGTGCGCCTTTTTCGCCAGCATCATGGCGTGCATGTCAGCTATGCGCGTCTTGAGAGTGACGCTGAGGTATTTTGCCACGGCGATGCCCGGGGTCTTCAACATCGCGGCGCTGTTCATCGCGCACGAGCTAAGAGGACCGTGGCATGTGCACTGGTAGGGTTGTCTTCCTTCCCTTGGAGGTCCCCGTGCCACCCGCAGGCAGCACAGCTCCATCCTTGGGCGCGACAACATGCGGACCACCGTCGCCGCTGCGGACGATGTCGCTCGCCTGGCTTCTCGTGTCTGGGTGACGTGGACGGCCTTGATCTCCTCCACCACTGGCATGTGCCACATCACCCGTCCGTGCAGGTACGGGCGGAGCGGCTCCGAACAGGCCGATCGCTGCCATCGTCATCTTCTTCGGAGCCATGGCGATGAAGAAACGACTACACTAGCTAATAGACCAGATTCTTACAACACCTCCTACCTGGCGCGCCAAAGATGTCGGGGAAACGAACACCTATGGGGTCACAAGGATCCCTTCTATGTTCGGCAAGGGATTAGCTGCACGAAGAGTAGGACTAGCAGTGAGCACACGGTTTTTTTACCCAGGTTCGGGCCGCAAAGATGCGTAATACCCTAGTCCTGCTTGTCTAGATATATGTGTTCTTGAGCTTTTGAACTAGCTACGGTGCATGCACGGTCCAAGATTCTGAATCTTCCCTCTGTACGCCTTGGGCCTCCTTTTATACGTAAAGGGGTTGCCACTATGGCACACAGGAGGTGGAAAGCAAGCTATAGTGTACGAGCTTATCGCTCGGCATCGTAGGACAAATGCATTTAATGCACTGCCTACGTGCCCTCTTCCTTTATCGGGGATGGCAACAAAAGCCATTCCGTCTGTCGCCGCTCCTCCTTGCTCCGACACGCGTTCAGGCTAACATGGCATGCAGTACCATGCTGGCTAACTAGCTGCTATGTTGGCACGATGGTAGAGCCTCCAGGAAGATTTGCATGCCGCCACATAGGCACCTGCTTAGTTGGCACACTGGTCGTCGCACTGGAGTGGTGGGGAGGTGGTTGATCCTTGTCGGGTGTGGGCCTGGCTGCGGCGCGGCAATTGTCCCCGACAACGTTTGCTGGGGGCCTCGCAGTCGTCCCCGGCAAGGGTCTTGCCGGGGGTCTTCATCTTCTGGTCCCATGTGGACACGCAGCCTGTCAATCTCCATGAATATCTGCATGCTACCATGCATGCATTCACAAATCTTGATCTTAACATTGTCGATAGTGTCTGAACTCTTAGCCTCAAGGGTGATGGGCTTGCTGGTCTAGTGTTAGGTTGCCCTGGCAAGGATGTTGCCAGGGGAGGTCCAGCTCGCCTTCTGCTCCTTGTTCCTTGGCTTGAGTATCTGTCTTGGTAGTCTTCTTGTTTTTATCTTCCGCTATCCTGCCGAGCCCGGCCACAGGTGTGGCTACGACTGCCCGTGCACAAGTAAGGGGTACAGAAAGAGCCCATACTTTTGTACACCGACAACTTAGGGTTAGGATTCCGCCGAACCCATCTCGGACCGACCGATCTAAGGATCTCGGTCACAACGATTGGCCCTGGCCATTGCACAAGTACAACTCGGTCTGACCAAAGTGTACTAATCGGTGAGACCGAAATCACTTTCTGTGTGAAACCCTAGCATCTCGGAGTCACCAAACTGCATTTCGTCTGACCAAAACTGTATGTTTAGGCTCTGTTAGTGCTTCGGTGTCACCGAGTTTGTCAAATTGTAGCTCCGAAATGCTTTCTGCAGAAAACTGAAGTTCAGTTTTTGTCTCAATATTTTTGCAAAATAAGTTGTACTTTGTGATGCTCATCCACTCTATCTATACCCAACTATTCACAGTGTCAGCTGCATGCTATGTCAGAGGCCAGTGATAGTCAGAACAGGTCTGAGGAGCATCTCAACCTCAGTGAGGGCACTAGTCCCTCTAGTAGCTATGACGAGGGAAGCAGGAGCACTCCCAACAATTTGCCTAAGGCAGATACTAGGCAAAGGAAGAAAAGGATATCTGAATCTGAGGATGAAGATTTTGTGATTGAGGAGGAAGTGACCTCCAAGAAGAAAGTACTCAAGAAGGAGTATGTTGCTGCTGCCACAAAGCCAGGTCTTCCAAAAAAGGCTTCTGCAAAGAGGAATCCTATGTCCAAACCTAGAAAAGTGCCAACTCAAGAAACAATGAAGTTCACTTTGGAATAGTCTGATGATGAGGCTGTAGGAGATGGTAAAAATAAGAAGAGGACAAGAACTACTGCTGCTAAGGTGCTTGGAAAACCTTCCATGATGGAAGAAGATGATGAGAAGGAGGAGGAAGAGCCTGCTGCACCTCCTACCAAGACTCAGAAGATGATGGGGGATGCCATCAGGACCGGGGCTGCTCCTTGTAAGCCCAAGTCTGCCCCCGAGCCTTCAACTCAAGCTCAATCCCCCAAGCCAACTGCACCAAACAGATCAACAAGGAACATCTGTGCTGCTGAAAAGAACAAGGCCCAGTGCCTGAAGTTCAAGAAGAAGAAGAGCCACTAGTGCTGAGAAAGCTCAAGCCCAAGATCCCTGGCCACAATGATGATCATCCTGTGGTAGAGAATATGAAGTTAAGAAAGGATGCAGGTTTGAGACAATGGAGGAAGACTGATCCTTATGCCACCAGGAGGAGAACTGATGTAGATTACTTCTTTCACACCAAGGAATAGCAAGATTTCTATGAGACTGTCCTATTGGACAAGAAACCCATTGTGTGTGACATGAAATGGGTGGGCTGGAAGTACATTGACTCCAATGAAGACTACTTTCCTCATGTGCATGGAGCTTCAGAATGAATGGTGTGGACGCATTTGTGGGATAGAAGTTGACAAACTGGAATGATGAGATGATAATGCAGTTCTACTCCACAACTCATTTTTACCCAGATGGAAAGATAGTATGGATGATAGAAGGAACCAAATATAAGTCAACTATCTCAGAATGGGCCAAGTTGATCAATACCCCAGACGAAGCTAAAGATGATCTTGACGTGTACAATAAGCCTAGAAAGGATCACAACTCCATGGCTAACATGTACAAGCCAATCCTAGATGCAACATTGGACACACAAAAGTTTGGATCTATATATTACTTGCTTGCTGGTTTGACCACCATGAATACCATCTTGAGGCACACCCTATTGCCCAAGTCAAGAGATCATAGGATGATTCGTGCTCACTCCATCACACTACTAGGGAAAAGCCTAGCAGCAGCGCGGGTTTTGGCCCTCTTAGTAGCGCGGGTACCAGCGCTACTAATAAGGCGCTACAGCTAACCTATAGCAGTAGCGCCTGTTGACCAGCGCTACTGCTACACATGAATAGCTGCAGCACTCTTTAGAAAAGGGCGCTACTGATATTATCTGCAGTGCTCTTTACAGGGAAGCGCTACTGGTAAGGCGGCGCTACTGCTAAATTTCCCCCCTCGCTACTACTAGTTTTATTAGTTTTTTTCCTGCATATTTGTTTTTTATTTGTTTTGTATTTGAATAGGCTTTATACAATAATATTTATCATATCATCCACATACAAATGTAAGCATAGCATATACATACAATTAGTCTCATCAAATCATGTCATCATCATAATCATCATCCAACACAAAGTGGTCTCTCGTCATCAATCTCGAAAATAGCGATACAAGTCTCGATTACTTGCAAATACATCATCATCCATCTAAACAATGATACGCGAGAATAGCTATCACTTTGAGTACATGAGTTCGTATCCCTCTCTCGCATTAGCGTGAACCTAAACTAACTACTGCGTGTCGCTCAGAAACCGAAAACCGGTACACCTGGGCCTGACACTCCGGCCACTTGTCGTATATATACTCCTGGCGTAGCACTTCTTCGCCATCTATGATCTATGCACCTGCATCGTCACATGAGTCGATGATATGCAACATATATAGTTTAGCAACAGAAAGAGACAAACTTGACAAAAATAGAAACAACATATCATAAGCATAAATAACAAAGTTCATCGTACCCAAAATGCCCTAACTAGAGTGATCTTCGCTAGTCGAGGAGGAGGACGGTTTAATTACATCACAAATAAAGTTTCACTGCGCATAACTCAAAGTTTTGTCATACAGAAAGTATGGACTAAACAGACACATTGTCATATATCGACAATCATTCCAACATGCCGTGCCATCCATCGAGGTCAGGGAGATAGTCCCCGAGCTTAGTGAAAGGCTTCAGGTCGAGACGCTGAGAGGCTATTCATGTTCGGACGTCTTCCCGCGGCATTTGTCCTTCTGCGTAGAACATCCCTGTTTTTCCGACGACCTCATTCATGATGATTTGGGCAAGTTCACGCTGGATGTTATAGAACTCAGCTCGAAGTCGATGATCCTTGATATCTCCTATGTCCTTTGCCCATTGCAGAATATGGGCATCGCCAGATCTAGGTGACATGTGAAGGTTCTAGTGATCTCGTCTGTACTCCAGCATGTGGTGTAGGACATAGAATCCATCATTAAGAGAATCGTTCGGTTGCTGGATGTAGCAGAAGTCGGTCTTATGGCTGAAGGCGGCCCTGCCGCCCCTTCTCTTCTTGTCCCTAACCTCTCCACCCCTTGCTTGGTAGTAAAACATAGCACTGTCGAGAACATCTTTGATGTGGGTGTAATCCTTTTTGTGAATGTTCTTTGATGAGTCCAAGTGAAGAGCGTGGGAGAATCGGGGGTAGAGGATGATGAGGACGGCGCGCCCGCCGCTGCACAAAATAAGTACACCTCAAATTAATTAGCCTACACCGTGCAAATGAATTATTGAAATCGAAGGAAGGATAGCAGCGCGGATGACTTACACGGGATGATAAGGCACGAGAATCGCCTCCTTGTCCTTATTGGCGAGCATGAAACTGATGATGTAATCCCTTGCATCTTCACGCTGCTCTGCACAGACTCCCAAGAAGCCCTCGTGCATGTAGTACGGGTCAGCGACACAGATATGACGTATCTGCTCAACCCCAATGATGTAGTTCATGTGCAAGGCATAAAGGAGGACAAACGTAAAATCCAGCTTCTTCACGTGAAACATGTCGAATATGTAATCGAATCGGAGGAAGAATTTATCCGCGGGGAAGCTGTCGACGTACGACATTTGCCGCAGAATGTTAACCACGTAGAGTGGGTATCCTGGATCTTTCGAGGCGATGAGGCCTTTCTCTACCCGCAGCACATCATCATGAAGTCTCCTTAGATCGCCGAATCTGGCCCATAGCGCTGTTTCAGGTAGGATTGGTTGACCGGGGATATGCGATTTATCCGCATCGGGGATATCTACACGGTCCTGAAGCCGAGGCTACTGAGGCGGCTGGATCATAGAATCAACTTTTTTGCCTTTCCTCGCTCTCTTCCTGGACTTCTTTACTACCGGAAAGTCGTCAATAATACGTTGAGACGGTAATTCAGGAACCGACTCATGATGCTCAAACCCTGAGGAGGCGCCAGTATAGACATACTGTTCAGCGCCATCGTCATCCTCATCCTCATCCATGGCGACGTCATCAGCGACTAATGGAGCCACCTGCTTACCCCGTTCGTATCACCCAACCCGACACCCGACGCTAATTGGGTAGGTGGGGTGTTGATGTTCATACCTTGCTGAGGCTGTGTGCTCGTGGTGGGTGTGCTCCCGGCCACCTCCACACGAAGCAGACTCTTTGGCCACAACAGGACCCACCCATTGCAACAATCACCAAGCCGCCGCGGGGTCTCGTCATCATCCCCCACTAGTACTAGAGGAGGCAAATTCTCGTGGCCCGGTTTGACACTGGCCACGGAAACCTTGAAGACGTTCGGGGAGATCGGCCGGCTGTGGAACAATGGTTCCTTCGGCTCCATTATCGTTGCCTTCCCCACGTCCACCTTCTGTTCGCCGATGGTGTACAAAATGGTGCACGGGGTTTCGTCGGCCTGCAAAGAAAAGTCTGCGACGTGAGACATCCAAAAGGCAACAAAAACGGGAGATTATACATTTATATTGAAGGGGGCCGGTTTGACAGATACCGTGAGGGCGTCGAGCTCAGCCAAAGAGGAGGCACCACCGAGCACGTCCGGTGCGGGAGCCGATGCGGGAGCAGGTGCGGGAGCAGGTGCGGGAGCCGGTGGAGGAGCAGGTACGGGAGCCGGTGCGGGAGCAGGTGCTCCCAAGAAGTCAGCAAGGGGAAATTCCTCTGCATTTTTTTCTGGATTTTGCCTTGTCCAAGTGAAAACGCCCGTCACCAAGGAAGTAGATATATCTACAATCGCCTGTCTTGCGGCAGATACCGCTGTTGCGACTGTCTGAGATGATTTCTTGTCAACCGCAATCTCAACCTTCTTGTCGATGTTTTCTTTAGTTAACCTCCGTCTTTCCTTTCTCTCCTCCGTGGTCTCATGGTAGTACTTCTTCCACGTGGCGCCGTCTCCGACACCGTGCACGCGTCCATACGACGGTCGAGTATCCACCGGTTGTTGTTTCAATATGTTCAATGCCCGGTTGAATGGAGTGTCCCACTTGGGCCTCGCCAATGCCTCAGACAGCGAGTCGCTTTCGGCCGCAATCCGGTGCTGCTCTCTCTGCAAAAGGCACAAGGATTGTTTACAAATATGACTAACGTGTGTAGTCGAATTGACCAGAAACTAAAATTACAAGCAGTCTCATGAACTCCGTAATGACCGGTGTTGTCTCGTAAACCTTCTTCACTGGGTCCCAATGGTGCCGGGCCCTCAGGACGTCACGCCCCTGCGGGATGGTGAAATCCGCCAAGGGGTCTGGGATGCCCAGACTCGCGGCTTCCGCGTCCTCCTTGGCCCATTTGGACCTCTTTCTGCCGTAACCACGGCTTCCGAGGTGGTCGCTCCCAATGTTCCTCTTTTGAAGCCCCTTCATGTACTTAGACTTTTTTTGGCAGCTTTGGCCTCGCAAGCCTCCTTGAATATTTGAAACTGCTCTTCCGTGATTGTCGGATTATCCTTTACAATCTCGGAGTAGGGTTCCCCGTCGTTGATCTTTGCTTTCACTCGATTTTTCCAGGCGGCCAACGCGTCGCTAAACTTGGTCATGGCGTGTTTGTTTATCTTCTTCATTGCCGGGTCCTCGTCTGGATCTTCATAATCCTTCTCATTCCGGCCCGGGAACAAGAATATCTGGTGAAACTTCTTTAGGAGGGAGCTCCTCATATTTTCTATCTTCTTTAGTTTCTCATCATTGATGGTGGCGGTTGTCCATACGATGCAGCCTATTTGATTGCCGTAGCACGCGCGCGCTTCCTCGGGCGCCTTTGGCTCAAAATTGCCGTCGTCCACCTCCGTGACCACCAGTCTAGTAGTCCTGAGTTTGTTAGGAACCTATTGCCTCTTTGCTTTCGGTTCTACACCCGCTCCGCTCCCCGAGGAAGCACCGGTCTCAGCGCCGGTCTCAGTGCCAGTCTGAATCTCAGCGCCGGTCTCAGTCTCAGCACCGGTCTGTGTGTCGGTCTGAGTCCCCGATGCCACCAGTGGGCCCAGCAACAACATCGGTTGATCATCGGTATGGCTAAAAAATTCGTCTGCCGCCCGGTAGACGTCGTCGCAATCACCAGAACCCTGCCCTTCATTGTTGCTAGCCATGTTTACTATGATTAAATCTAGTCAATTAATTCTAGACCTAATAAAATGAATAATGACATAAAAAAGAACTATTGTTTTGCAGGAATGTTGACTCCTTCCTGGTGCGGTAAATCCCGGGCACTCGATATGTCCTAGTTTGTAGCACAAGTCATGCCGAAATTCACGGAAAATTTCGGCATGACCTTTGCTAAAAAGTGGACAAATTGAGAACCTGAAATTTGCCGGAACAGAAATGAATCAACATTCCAGCAAAACATAGGTCACTCAGCATCATTCCCTGGAAACAACAAAGCCACTTGGACACAATCGAACAACTTCAATGAAAATATATAACATGGCCACTTAAATTTTTGCACTAATTAACCTAGCTAACGCAGCTAGTTCTCTGTCAAAGCCCAAAATAAATTTTTGCACTAATTAACCTAGATAATTAACCTAATTAAACTAGTTAACCTGACTAGTTCTCTGTCAAAGCCCTAACTAAATTTTTGCACTAACCTAGATAATTAACCTAATTAAACTAGTTAACCTAACTACTTCTCTGTGAAAGCCCTAACTAAATTTTTGCCCTAACCTAGATAATTAACCTAATTAAAGTAGCTAACCTATGCGTTAGAGATAGAGGAGGGGTGGGGGCTTATAGTGGATGGCTCCGGTGGTGGCGACGGAGGCAGTGGTGGCGAGGGAGGCAGGGGCGTCTCCGGTGATGGCGAGGGAGGCAGTTGTGTCGATGAAGGATCCGATGGCATCGACGGCGGCTCCGATGGCGTTGACGAGGCCGCGCGGCTCCGTGGCGTTGGGGGCGGCTCCGGTGGCGTCGACGGCACACGGCTCTGGTGGCGTCGACATCAGGAGGAGACGGCGGCGAAGTGGGGCAACGGCGAATCCGGGAGACGGCGGCGCGCGGGGTGGGTTGAGGGATTTGGGGGAGAAGTGGTGGCCAGGGGGAAACGGTTTTTTGGTTAAGTCAAACTTACCGGTAGCGCGTTTGACAAAATGCGCTATAGCTAAGATAGCTATAGCGGTTTTAGAAAAACGCGCTGCTGCTATAGCTATGTAATTTTCTTCCATCTTTTAATTTCCTTTTCTGTTTCTGTAGCGGGGTTCTAGGACACGCGCTGCAGCTACGTTAGCTATAGCGCCTCTTACAAACACACGCTGTTGCTATGCCTTCCTCCGTTTTTTCGCTTTTTCATTTATTTTGCTTTACATTTAATTTTTTCCTTTCTCCTTTTTCTATTTCTTTCATTTTCATTTACTTTTCTATTTGTTTTTCATCTTATTTTATTTCCGTTAGTAGTAGCGCTCTTCTAAGGAAACGCGCTGCTACTTATGACGTAGCGGTAGCGCGTTTCCTACAAGCCCGCTACTGCTATGCGTACCCTGTCATTCTAGCCATGGGAATATTAGTAGTAGCGCTTTTGTCACTACACGCGCTGCTGCTAAAGTTGTATCTGTAGCGCGGTTTTCCGCCGATCGCTACTGCTATTTAGCACCAGCGCTCTTTTTTTTGACCCGCGTTGTTGCTAAATTTCTGTGTATAAGGTTTTCCCTAGTAGTGTCAACTTGCTTCACTTATTTGATGTTCCACAGAAATTCAAGGTGATGAGCTTGATAGTAAAGATTATGAAGAGAACAGTTGCAGACCAGAAGAGAACTTGTGGATATGCCCCTCACATCCAGACTTTGATCAACTCCAAGATGGGAACTGGGACATATCTACTGGACAGAGAGCATCTTCCCCTAAGGCCAGACTTTGAGGATAACGAGGTTGCCATGGATCCTTCACATCCTACTTGTGTAGATGCCCAGGAGAAGATAGAGAGAGCAAAGGCTGCAAAAGAAGCAAAGGTAGCAAGTGCCCCAGATGCTTCAGTTGCAAATCTCAAGACCAAGCAAGATCAACTCAGTTATCTGCTTGAGGCCACCGTGAGAATTGAGAAGAGCTTGACCACCTTGACTCAAAATCAGGAAAGTCTTGAGAGGATCATTGAGACTAAATTCCATGACCTAGATGTGAAAGTCACTGGGATACAGACCATTGTGGAGAAGCTAAAAGAGGATGCTGAGGATCATGATGATAGACCCACTACAGACACATTCCAGAGAGTGGCAGGGGCACAAAGATCATCAGCTATGCCAGTTGTCAGAGACTCTAGGACTACCACTTTAGCACTTGCAGCCACTGTCACAATTGTACCTCTAGTGTCAAATCCTCCAGCTCCACAGATGTCTCCAAAGGCATTTGCAGATGCCCTCCTCTCCATGCCATCTATGCATACCGGAGCAACAAGGCAGAAGACCCCTTCAGGAGCTCCCGGAGATCATGCTTAGAGTGTCATATAGCACTATACATTTTCAAACTTTTTGGTAACTTGTTGACAAAGTGGGAGAAAGTGTATAGATCATATGCTTCGAGGAGAGTGTTTTGCTTTTTGTTGGTTGGTTTCATTTGCTACTCTTGCTACTTTGATCGTTTGGTTGTTTGATTCCTATGCTACAATTTGTGATTTGCTCGTGAGATACTTATGTGATCATGTGTTTGATCATACTATGCTTAATGTGTGCTTGCATGATTATATCCATGAATATCTGTGTATGATCAATCACTTGTATCCTTGGTGATGAGTGCATGTTATTCAACTCTTATCATTTTGAGTCAGAATCATTTGTTGACTAAGTTGACAACGACTTGCGTTGGCTTCGACCTATTGGCCCACATTTCAGCCTCCAAAAATGTGGCACGTATTCAACCCATTTTTTCAGAATTTACATTAAATTTGATCTCTTTTCTTTAGAATTATAGTCCATTAGCTGGGCTGAGTGAACAAATAATGTAGCGTCCATGCAGCCCATTTTTTTCCTAAAAACTTACAGGCCATTTGCACTTTCTCGAAATACACAATTTTGCAGGGCTGATTCTAATTATAATGTTGGGTTGGGCACATCAATGTTATCAAAAAATAAACAGGGGCTGAGCATTTTGTTATAAATATATTTAAATAATAAGTTATTTTTATTACATTGGTCCTTAAATCTTACCAAGCTTTTGTACACAATCACCAGGATTTTTGTTGCCAAAAAATCCAGGATTTTATTGTTAAGAAATTATTTTTATAAGTTAATAAGATGTGGGATATTGTTTTCTTACATATGTAAGTATCTGTTAAATATATGATGATAATAACAATAATATATAATAACATATAAAATAATTTAAATATATATAATATAGTTAGAAGGGAAACATAAGTTGGACCAGGCGTTCCTATTCTTATATAGAAAAATAGAACAGACATCTGTGTTTTCTTAAAAAAAAATCATAAATTGGGCCGCCAATGTTTTAGGGAAAATAAAACCTCAGATGGGAGGTCCATAGGCCGGTTGATACATGACGGTCCTGAAGAAAATACAAACCGGCATGTCGTGGGCTGCGCATGTTAAAAAAGAAATCCTAGACGGGGCAGCCCAAAACCTAGCTGATACTTGTTGCCCCAGTGATAATAAATGATACCTGCCAGCTCCCCGGCTTCACTGTGAATTTATCTCCTATAGTAACTACGTTGAAGCACCTAAATAATGTAACTAGTTGACAAACCCGCGGGCCCCAACTTCAGAATAGCATTAGGAGGAAGTATTTTTTTCGATGAGGCACTTGCTTGTGTATGGCCATAGACCTGGTGGGTCCCGAATGTCCGCCTCTCCACATACAGTCCTCTCCAGATTCCTCTCGTTTGTTCAGCATGTTCACAATGGCAGATAGTGGCACCACGGCGAGCGCACAAAGGTGCAGGAGGAGATCGGACCACCTGAGGGAGTGCCTTATTTGTAACGGAAGTACTGAACTAGCCCAGTGGCCAAGTGACACTACCCGACAGTTGTTCCGCCCGAGTTCGATTCCACCTAATGTAGGGAAAATATCTCCAATTTTTTTGCCCCTACCATTATTGACATGTGGGTCCCCATTGTCATCTACGCACAACATGTCCAACACTTGACAAAACTTCGTCCCTCGTTTTCTCTGTTTTTCGCACACTCGACATTGTGTGGGCATTTTGAAAATAGCATATCTTTTTGACTCTGCATCATATGAAGATGTGCTATGCAAGAATGTTGATCAACATGATGTTAACTAGCTGGTAGTTCCATTTTCGACCATGAATAAAACTTCCAACATGATGTTAACCCTGTTTGAAAAGGCCGTGTTAATATAAATGCTCTACCTCTAAAAGTTGCAGTTTCTTATCTGAAACTGAACTTGCAGTTTCTTATCTGAAACTGAAACTTGCAGTTTCTTCTCTGAGAATCACATTGTCTGCACTTTTATACTCCTATGAAACTACATTTTTTAAGTTCTAAAAATAGATTTCTAGATTTCATAAAATACTTCATATGCTCAATACTGCAAATCTGAAATTCAAAACACATTCGTATCTGAAAGTACTCTCAAAATACACAACACAAAACACAATTCATAACCTGCAAATACTAACAAACCTAAGCTCCTCCTGACAATTCACAACCTGCCCGACTATTGGGTTGGGGGCAGTCCCATCCTATTCCTTCGCGGCAGACAGCCACCCCGTGAGATGATGTGAACGGCAGGGGAGAGGATGGCGGGGAAGCATCATCGGGCCAACTAATTTTCTCCTCTTGCAGTTGAGTTTGGTTGACGAAGACTCCACCGGCTTGCTCTGGCACGACACCCTCACAAATGGCACCCTATAGATGCTTGATCCTTCAATCTCTGGTGGATGCTCCATCTGGGATCAATACTCCCACCACCGCTCCCTCATGATCGAATTCGGTGAATCTATTTGCTCCATGGCCCAGAGGAGCAGATTATGTACTCCCGCACGACTCCATTCGGGAGTACCGCCGCCTTTTCGCTCTGTTGCAGATATTTGGCCATGGATGTCGCCGTTGCCGCTAGTTGGTCCTTGTTATCAAACCAAGACTGTATCTCCAACATCCTAGCTAGCTTCACAGGGTCGCCGTCTACGATCTTCGCGTATCGGTTGTACTCCTCCATCGATCTACTTCTCCACAGCACCTTCACTCGCCGGCGGTGGTTTTTGAGTGGAAGAGGAGAGGTGCAGCACTGGTTTTGGATTAGAATGGGAGAGGAGCGATGCTGGTTTTGGATTGGAACAGGAGAGGAGGGGCGGTGGTTTTGAAATGGAAGAGGAGAGGAGCGGCGCTGGATTTAGATTGGAACAGGAGAGGAGCGGTGATGGTTTAAGAGGAGAAGAGCCGCGCTGGTCTTGGAAGTATTTTTTGTTTTTCGTATTTTGGGTCAAAGTTTGACCACGTATAGTATTTGACAAGCAAAATATGAACGCATGTCACCAAAAATTGTGTCGTTTGGTTCGTATCTGAATGTACTTTCAAATTATATTATTTTTGCAACATATAACATATATTTTATTTGTGAAAATCATGGTCAATTATGACCTAGAATAAAAGGGAGACTAGTTAATGTGGGGTCGCTTTCTTAATTGAAGGGTAAATTGATTTTGATTTTGATCCAGTCACGGCGTGCGGGCCCTCTCGTCCAATCCTAAATCGCTGTCGCACGCTCCTCTCCCTCTTCTCAATTGCAAAACCACCTCCTCTCCTCTCTATCATCTCCATTCCAAAACCACTGTCTCGCCTCTCCCTCTTCTCCATTGCAAAACCACCCCTCTCCTCTCCATCATCTCCATTCCAAAACCACAATCTCGCCTCTCCCTCTTCTCTATTCCAAGACCATCGTCTCTCCTCCCATCTTCCAAAGCTAGCATCGGACCACTCAGAAGGACATCTATGGAGAGGGTGCAGCAGCGAATCAGGAAGATCACTGACGGTGACCAGGCAAAGTTAGCCAGGTTGAAGGAGATCCTTACTTGGTTTGAAAATGAGTGGGAGATTTCAAGGACGGTGAGGGCCATGTGGCAATGTATGTGAAAGAGCAACACAACGGCGATGAGGGTGGCGATGTACTCCTCGGCGGCAGTCACGCCGCAGTCCTTTGAGTTCATCGAGTATCTCCTTTGGGCGATGGAGCAGACAGATTCGCCCAAGGCGAAAGTCAGGCGGAGGTGGTGGGCGTACAGGTCGAAGGTCGAGCACCCAGAGGATAACGAATCAATCAAGTACGGTGTGTCGTTCGTGAGGGTGCAGAGCCAGCCGGAGCCACAGGAGTATTTGTTCTCCCACCACAAGAGGAGTCCGGATGGTGCAACGTCGCTTCCCCGCCGTTCTCCGCGGTTCCCTCGATGCTCGCCTCATTTCAACGGCGGCGGTAGGGTTTAAGGTAAGCTTCGCACTAACCTAATCTTCCATCTGCTCATGCTTACAATCAATGTGACAGCTAACGAAAATCGTGCTTACAATCAATCTCCGAGTACTACGCCAATCACCCTAAAATAGCTATGAACCTTTGGGTCAAAGTTGTGACACTGTGTACAAATAAAGAAAAATAGATTGGTGCTTCTTTCAAAAAAGAGTACTCCCCAGAAAACTACCAATATAAGCTACTAGTATTTGGTTAGAGGATTTGCTGCCGAGAAAGATCCGTCCACAGAGAGCGCCACACATCCCACTGGTGGTGGTGGATGCCAATGCATGCATGGAGCATGGTTGGTGTCAGTAATTTTTACTTGGCACACCACGCACTCTGCATATATGCCGGTTCCATCTGTACATTTGTGCAGTTCCACCAAAATGGAGCTGAATAACCCTGTTTGCACAGATAATTAAAAAGTGTGATTACATTATAGTGGCACTAGTTGATGAAACATACACTAAAAAATAGAATAAAATATTGCGATAGTATCATAGTATGCCATGCTACGAGGGCGAGATGGGCCCTGCGACACCTCATACGGTACGCCTCATACTGGAAAACGACCCGAGTCTCCCTGATACACCTTCTGCCAGTGATGAACATCACTGTACAGCGGTAGTACAAGGAGGGGCCTTGAGACATTCCAATCTCTATTTTTGTGCAGATCAACTAAAATTAAGCACCCAGTTTGCAGAAACGCTTAAACATTAACAATGGGACTAGTTGATGAAACATATACTAACAAAGAGAAGCACTTTCTTTATCTACATTGGAAATGAAATGATAGAGAGGACACTCGCTCTATTTTAACTATATTATTACTTCATTTTATCAGTGACACTAGGGTCGGCAGGTGGCAAATGAGGTGTACCGTGCATCACAAGGATGGAGGCCGGGGGTGCTTAGACTGGGATGCTGAATCTGGCTCTTTCAGTCCCTATCTTCCCCCCTGATGTTTCTGTGGTAGCATTTGGGTTGTAATCCAAACTTGGTCGAGCTGGTGCTGCGTCCCCCTGCCTATCTTATGTGGCAAACTTGTCTCATGCTAGTACTCAGTCTGTTCTAGTAGTAGTTGCATAACTGCCCGTTTACATTGAGATGTTGTTGGATAATGGTTCTCTATGGTTGGGTTTCTTTAATGAAATTGGAGGAAACCCCCTCTTTCGATATATAAAAAAAATTAATGGCACTAGCGGTGCCAAAACATTGCTTCAAATTAATAGTGCCACTAGATTAAGGTGCAAAATAATAACATTAATGCTTTATCATGGCAGTGCCAAAATAGTAGCACAAGAGCAGACTCAACATGCAGGATCTTTGGAAAATGGTTAGACCAAAAAGGAACATACCTCATGATGGGAACCATATCTGTAGTCAACGCCATCGTAGAAGGGATGACACCAGTTACCAACATGGATGATTCAATTCATGGGACCTTTTGGTGTAGTTCACCTAAAATGGAGCAATGTCCCATGAGCTAGCAGCTTCTTTTTTTTAAGAAAAGGGCTCCAGCCCTGGTTCCGTTTCCATCAGAAAACGAAACCCACAGAGCTTCTTATTCATTAGTTGCAATAAAATTGAGCAACATCAAGGTTGGTTGTGAAGCTCCTGGAATGTTCAACTATAATTTGGATATCATTTGTTCAGTTCAACTAAGATCAAGCATGAAATGTATATCTCTGTTTGAACAAAAAAGGTGGAAAGGAGGGTGACTAACAAGAGATGAAACATGCTTCAAATGAAAAGAAGCATGTTCCTTATCTGAATGGCAATCCTACAAGGACAGTAGCAATTTCTAAAGCAACAGCATTGCTAGATATTAGTGTGGGCATTAGGATTAACTATGACAACTGTTAAATACGACATTACTTTAATGGTGCCATTGCTTCATTTTACCAGCAACATTACATTAACAGCTACTACAGAGTCAGTATTTGGGCACGAGAGAGTAGGCGGACTAGGACAGTTGCATTTCTAATGAAAAGAAGCAATTTATCTTAATGGGAAATTTAGCAGGACATGAAAAAAGTGCCATTGATTCATATTACTGGAGGCATTACATTGAAAACAACATTGGTTTAACGTCTCCTTACTTTTAACAGTGCGACTGCTACATTTTACCAGTGGCATTACATAAGAGTGGCTTGGGGCAACAAACATCAGAACAGGATATCTGGGTCGGTCCCATTTTTGTTCGGTATAGCCACCTTATACTGTGTGAGGCTAGCAAATCTAGTGCTGGACTTACTCTATTGACTTGTCCCCCACTCCCCACTTTCTTTCCTTTTTCAACCAATAGATCGGGTTTATACTGAGTTTGTACTGTGTTCCCTTTATTTCCCTATTAGACCTAGAGACCAAATGGATAGCCAGTCTCTGCTACTTTTCGCCCCCACTATTTCCTCTTTCGACCAGGTCCTAGATTCAGGTAACAAATTTTCCCCCACCCCCACCCCCTTTCTTCCTTATTTGAACCAAGTAGTACTAGATTCGAGTGCATGAACTAGTTTTACCTCTTAAAAGTAAAAAATTATGTGGTTTTCGAATAGCCGATAGATCCTATGTACGATGGGGCCTGAGAAATAGTAAAAGATACAAATTCAGCGACATCAGGAGCTCGGGAAGTAGAGCAAGGCCGTTTTCGAAGGAAGTTATACCTGAGGGTCGCCGGGATGTCGCTAGGTCGGCGACGGGAGGCCAGATCTACTCACACTACGTCAGCGAGGAAGAAGGGGTCGGAGGCCCTCCCTAGCCAGTGGTGCTTGGGAGAGAACGGCAAGGAACGCTGATCGGGATGCACCGGTAGTGGGTAAGAGCCGTCGCCGAGGACGACCGCGTGAACGTTGCACCTTCTCACCTTCCCCGGCGGAGAGGATTTGGCTGGATCTGTGACCAGTGATGAGCAGAGAGAGAGAGTGTGGCCACCGCTGTCGTGTTTAGATCTGGAGACGACGAGACAGTGTGAAGAGAGCAACACAAGAAAGCAAGCGTGGAGGCTCCTGCCTATATAGTGGAGTACTAGTTTTCTTTTGTCTACCGGAGCCGGTTGACCTCGTCAATGACTGTCGAGAAGTCTTCATGCATGTGCCCCAGAGGCGCAGTTGTCGTCATTTTGATCTGAAGCACCGGATTATAACATATAACACGAAAAAATGCCACATGACAAGAAATCATAACCTTAGTGCCCAAAAGGAGACAACATGAATCCCGATGGATAAACTAGACGAGGATCAAAGCTCAAATTAAAGATCAACTTGTAGAAAAGGGGCCCATCGATAGATGTCCTAATTAACATAGCCGGCTTGACCTAGATGGCAGCCGAGTAGTCTTCGTGCATGTGCCCCCAATGACTAGCTCCTTGAAGGAACTCAGTTGTCGATGTTTAACCCTCGCAGTGATCCGAAGCACATGACACCTAATTTTGCAAGATGACAAGAAACCTTTTTTTAGAATTTCTCACCAGAACTGCAGCCCTGTACAACACAACATGCACGATATGTAGACGATAGCCAATCCAGGCGTGTCTGCTGGAGTCTGCTCACATGCATGGACGAACTGGTCTTCCGTGTCTTGCAGGGATCGTCCAAGCACCAATGTATGTACAACACTTCTCTAGTACTATCGCTCATCTCTCTCTTCTATTAACTCACCCGACTTGCAAGGCCGGCGAGTTGCCTATGGTCGGTTCTCAACTGCGGTCCCACATGTGTGTGCAAACACAATATGATGTGTGTTCCATTTAGAGAGCGGCGTGCCAGACCGACCGACCGTCTGGGGTGCGACGCAAACGCGATGGGCGTGTTGTATACTCCGTACATGTGTACCGCTGTTTTCTTGAGGCTTTGCTCCATGGCGCAATCCATGGATACAAAATTAGTATACTATACTATTTAAAAGTCGAGGGCGGGGCTTTTCCCGCGCGGTAGGCGGGGCTATTCCGCCTAGTCGATTCGACGGAGGCGCGATAATATGAGGGAGTAGGTTGCTGCAAACGTAGGGCTATGTGATTTCACAGTGAGTTACTGTTGGACAGATGGGGCCCCGTGATTTGACTTGCCATTATCATTTAAACAAGGCGCTACGACCGGCGTGAGTCTCCCGATTCATGACCACCTCCATACAGGTGCCTCTCCCAATGCTCCACCATGTAGAGGATGGCTCTTGCATGAGTGCCCACTCCTCCACTTTTTCCTTGCCTCTTTCCTCCACATATGCAAAAATGCCATCTAAAGCAGGCTTATAGCCCACTATTGTACTTACTTGCTCCCACAGGTGCTAAGCGTGCCACATAGGCATAAAGTCTGATGTGGTAAGTTAATTAAGAAGAGAGAGACTAGTTTGGTGACCCAATGAAGAAACGGTGCTAAGCGCGTGTACCTAGGTGAAAAGACAATTTTGAGTCTATAGCTAATTAAATGAAGCAAACTTAGCAACAAAAAACTAAGCACCTATGCATTGGAGACTTGAGTTGCTAAGCCATTTAATGACCTTAGCACCTCATCTAAGCACCATTTCATTGGAAGAGGTCACTCCTTGGCAAATGCAATAAATACTACGAAGAAAGAGATAGAGAGAAGTAAAAAAATACTCTGATAGCTAACCTTGTTGTAGTATGAGTGACTAAGTGATGACTATGTATGACATGCCAACGTCAGATAGCCTAACGCACCGTGTTAAATCTCCAAGGGCACGACCGCGCGAGCGAGGCGACGGTCATGGTAGGTGCGACCATGATACGGGTTGCTGGCAGCCCTTGGATCTGAGATCGAACGGTCGCATGCTAAGTTGCTGAAAATTTGCAGAATAACCCTCCAGGATAGGATATTCACCCATAGGTCTAGAATCACACCATGCAACCGTTCGATCTCAGATCCAAGGGCTCTCGGAAGCCCGTATCATGGGAGATTGGAAAGCTTCGTATCACCTATAATTTTCCCGACGCTTGACATGACATCGAAAGCCATTTAATTGGGCGTCGAGTAGACATGACATCTAATTGGGCCCCCATAGTACCGTCCATGAATCCATTTATCCACCAGGCAAGCCACTACCCTGTCGTTCACACGCCCCGCTTAGCATTTTTACAATCGAAAAACCGCTGGCAGTTTGCTCCTACTCGTCCCCGGACGTCCTTTAACATTACGACAGTTCGCTCCTAGTCGTCCCGTCCTTTCACATTACAGTAGTTCCACTAATCCTAACCCTCCTCCCAAATCCATGGCGTCCCAAATCTCCATTATCAGCGGTGAGTACAAGGTTAGAACCATCACCAGCGATGAGTTCGACATCATCTACACCCATCCTTCTGCGACGGTGAAAGGATGCCTTGCTCGCTTCAGATGCATGTTTGGAAACTCAAATGATGAGTGGGTCACTGGGGTAGATGTTGAGTACACCACAACCCTGGACAAAGAGAAGAATCTAAAGGAGGAAGAGAAGATGATGCCCGCCGTGATCCAGGTTGCGTGCATGACTTATGCTTGGTCTACTACATATGCCATGCCGATGTTGAGTGTGAGGAATTTAAGAACTTCCTCGAGGGCGGCCTAGTCAAATTCGTTATTGTAGACTTTACGAATGATAGAACAGTCCTGGGTCAGATAGGCCTCGTTGTAGGCAACCCCTTCGACCTCCAAAAGAATAGGTTAGTGCCCTCCCGTGATCAGCCTTCAATGCTGACCCTGGCAGGAGCCATGGTTCATCCTTCGTATGGTAAACTGAAGAAACCTCCACACACATTTCATCGTGCATGGCAGTGGAATGTACTAGATATAGACCACTTCCACTACGCTACAATGGACGGCTACCTTTGTTTCAATATCTACAAGGGTTGGATGAAGAGCAAGAGCCAAGTGTGCGGTTCAAGAAAAGAAGTATCGGCCAAGAGGAAGAGGGACAAGGACGAAGTCGAGGACGTGGATGAGGACTCCGAGTAAGGTAGTAGTGTCGTTGCACATGGTGGTTCTAATGCAGTGTCTACCGTATTAGTTTCTTAGTTTAATTTCAGGTGTGCTTAGTTTTATTTGAGGGGTGTGTTGTGCTGAGCCCCCAGCAGAACTATGATATGTTTCTTCTTGTTACTTTAACTCTTCAGCACGTACATACTAGTATTTCTTACAGTTCATCTTTTAGTTTGTATAGTACTGTCGGATATAGGGTTCCGGCAAAACCCTTAAGGTTTGAACACTGGGGTGCGCACGAAGATCTCCTCCTACCGAATCTCGCTCTCAGCCTCGCCGCGATCCCTAAGCTAGATCGATGAACTCACAGCACAAGAGACACAAGATTTATACAGGTTTAGGCCACCGTTGTGCTGTAATACCCTACTTCTGTGTGTGGTGGTGGATTGCCTCTTGGGCTGATGATGAACAGTACAGAGGAAGAACAGCCTCGCGAGGTGAGGTGTTCTTGGGCTAGTGTGGTATGTGGATGAACTTAGCTTGTCCCTTCTACTATGATGGCTAGCTCTATTTATAGAGGCCCTAATCCTCTTCCCAAATATTGAGCGGGAAGGGATCCAACAACGGCCATTTTGCAAGGGGACAGCTAGTACAAGCTATCTTGACTAAAGGTGGTCTTCGCCTACCAAAGGTGCTGGTGATGACGCCGTCTTGGGCTCCACGGTGACCTCCGTCTTGACATCCTGCTGGTCTTGGTCTTGTTGCACTAATATGGAAATCTTTCCCTGATGCCTCGGTACTCCGCGTCTGCGTTTTCCCCCTTTGCACCAAAGAGGAAACAAGGACACTGCGCGGGCTGGCGCCCGCCTGGTCTTGATCGTCATGGCTTGCATCAGGGGAACCTCGCGAGGTACCCCTTGCCTTAACCTCTCCGCCTCCTTGCGAGCCTGCCTGGTGAGGCCACTCCTGAGGAGGCCTTGTGTCGTCGTCCCCTTGAGGCTTGGCCCCTCGCGAGGGTCTTGAGTGTTGGTTGATGAAGATGGGCCGTACTGGGCCACTGATTGAGCCACGCAGCAGGCCGCAGGTAGGCAAGTTTGGGGACCCCCATTCCCAGAACGCCGGCAGTAGCCCTCGGGCCCAAGGCGCGCTCGGACTTGGCTTAGCAGCAAAGCCAAAGGGCAAGTGCGGAGCGCCGCGGGCCCCAACAGCATGCGGCCTTGGTTGACGCATGGCGACTGATTGGACGTGGGCGTCTCCACTTCCCCATGCTGCCTCGGCAACTGCCCGACTTGACGATCCCTGCTGCATGCAAGAAGAGTCATCATTACCTGCGATCATGGAGGTCGACAGTTGGCCTCCCTTGGGCTATAAATGAGGAGGGGCGATAGCCCTCGTCGTCCATCTCTTCTTGCTCCACCTGCCCTCTTCTCCTTCCTCGCTCCTGCTGCTTGCAGCACCCCATATGGCGCCCGTGAAGAGGTTTTCGGCTGCGGAGAAGGGGAAGGCTTGCCAGGAAGGGCCTCTCTCCTCCGCCCAAGCGCGGCCGCGCTCGTCCTCGCAAGCATCCTGCGACCCCTGCCATGGATTCCCGTGGTCGCGGCGGTGGCCCTTCATGCGGTGGTGGCCGCCCATGTCAAGGCAGGCCGGTTGGTGGGGGCAGGCGTGTCGTGGCTACGTGGTCTCCCTGGCCGCGCTTCCACTCGGCGGAGGTGCTGCCGGAGTTTGTTGTGTGGTCGGATAACCCGGCCGGCAACTGGCTTCAGCTCCCTCGCTCCTTCACCGATGAACTACCGGCCGCTGGCCCCGGTGGGCCCTAGTTGCAGGCGCATGGCTGCTGCAGCAAGGCCTCCTGGGTCGCGGTGGAGATCTCCATCACCGGCAACATAGCCCTGGCCCGGGGCTGGCAGACGTTTGCTCGTGCGCGTAGTCTGGGCAGGCGGTGCACCCTCCACTTCAAGTATGACGGCGACGCGACCCTCTACGTGAGGGTGTTCGGAGAAGATGGCCACCATGTTGGGTGCTGCCCTGAAGACAACAATGTCGACGAGGTGCTCGGCCTTCGCGACGGTCGTGACAAGGACGAAGGCGAACCCGCTCCCGGTGGCGACCACAGCTCGTCAAGCTTCAGCGGCTCCTCCTTCGGCGACAGCTCCTCCAGCGGTGGCTACGATCAACCACCATGCCACCGTGCCCGCCTCAAGGGCGGCGGCGGGTCGTCCCGTTGCCACGCTCCGGTGAAGCGCAAGGCGGAGTCTGACTGAGCTCAGGAGGACGCCGTGGATCCCTCCTCGCAAGCTGTTGCAAGGTGTGTGCCGCTTTTGTTTTGTTTTCCTTCTTTTCCTGCATCGAGAGAAAGAGAAGTATGGGGCCCCATGGGTGCGTGCAACAGATTATGATTCCCTAGTTATCGCGCTGCATTTATTGTTCCTGTGTTGTGTTATGGTGTCGTTGTTATGCATCTGCGCATAGGAAAAACTTAGCTTGGGATGTTTGAAGTAGTTTCCGTCTCGCGAGGTGCCTTCTTCAGGGCTCCCTGGGTGCCTTAAGAGCTGCAAAAAATATGGTGGGAGAATCATTTCTAAACCTTGGTCACGAGGGTTGCTGGCCATGGCTCGGTGCTTTGTGTCGTGATGCCCGAGGGGCACGGACTGGGAAGGGTGCTCCTGCTGCGAACTCGAACGAGAGAGCCTCGCAAAAATCAGAAAAGGAAGGGCTCACGAGGGCACCCGAGCAACCCCCTCGCGAGGTTTCCGGGAGAGATAACAAGTCAGACAAAAAGTTGAAAACAAAAAACAAGGGCCGAAGATGATGGACAGAACCGGCAAAGAATACTAGAAACAACTTTAATCAAGGTTCAAACAAGGAAGAGCGAGCCAACTGCGGAAAGCAAATGAAAAGCTGCGTCAGGCACCTAGTCTAGTATTCGACGTCTTCCCACCAACGCGGAGCTAAGTGCTGCCACTGGGCGTGGGTGGGAGCCCCCGAGGCCCAAGGGAGGCACTCCGGAGACTCCGGGCGTTGATAACCCACAAGTGTAGGGGATTGCAACAACTTTCAAGGGTAAAGTATTCAATCCAAATTTATTGATTCGACACAAGGGGAGCCAAAGAATATTCTTGAGTATTAGCAGTTGAGTTGTCAATTCAACCACACCTGGATAACTTAGTATCTGCAGCAAAGTATTTAGTGATTGTAACAATAGCAACAGAAAAGTAAATAAGCGAAGAACAATATGTGAAAAGCTCGTAGGCAATGGATCAGTGATGGATAATTATGTCGGATGCGATCCCTCATGTAATAGCTATAACATAGGGTGACACAGAACTAGCTCCAGTTCATCAGTGTAATGTAGGCATGTATTCCGTAAATAGTCATACATGCTTATGGAAAAGAACTTGCATGACATCTTTTGTCCTACCCTCCCGTGGCAGCAGGGTCCTAGCGGAAACTAAGGGATATTAAGGCCTCCTTTTAATAGAGAACCAGAAGAAAGCATTAGCACATAGTGAATACATGAACTCCTCAAACTACAGTCATCACCGAGAAGTATCCCGATTATCGTCACTTCGGGGTTGTCGGATCATAACACATAATAGGTGACTATAGACTTGCAAGATAGGATCAAGAACACACATATATTCATGAAAACATAATAGGTTCAGATCTGAAATCATGGCACTCGGGCCCTAGTGACAAGCACTAAGCATAGCAAAGTCATAGCAACATCAATCTCAGAACATAGTGGATACTAGGGATCAAACCCTAACAAAACTAACTTGATTACATGGTAAATCTCATCCAACCCATCACCGTCCAGCAAGCCTATGATGGAATTACTCACACACGGCGGTGAGCATCATGAAATTGGTGATGGAGGATGGTTGATGATGATGACGGCGACGAATCCCCCTCTCCGGAGCCCCGAACGGACTCGAGATCAGCCCTCCCGATAGAGATTAGGGCTTGGCGGTGGCTCCGTATCATAAAACGTGATGAAACTTTCTCTCTGATTTTTCTCTCCCTGGACGTGAATATATGGAGTTGGAGTTGAGGTCGGCGGAGGTCCAGGGAGCCCACGAGACAGGGGGCGCGCCCCCCACCATCGTGGACAGGGTGTGGGCGCCCTGGTCTTGATTCTTTCGCTAGTATTTTTTATATTTTCCAAAAAGTGCCTCCGTGGATTTTCAGGACATTCCGAGAACTTCTCTTTTATACACATAAAACAACATCATGGCAGTTCTGCTGAAAACAACGTCAGTCCGGGTTAGTTTCATTCAAATCATGCAAGTTAGAGTCCAAAACAAGGGCAAAAGTGTTTGGAAAAGTAGATACGTTGGAAACGTATCAACTCCCCCAAGCTTAAACCTTTGCTTGTCCTCAAGCAATTCAGTTGATAAACTGAAAGTGATAAAGAAAAACTTTTACAAACTCTGTTTGCTCTTGTTTTTGTAAACATGCAAAGCCATCATTTAGGTTTCAGCAAATATTATGAACTAACCATACTCATAATAACACCCAGGTCTCACAATTACTCATATCAATAGCATAATCAGCTAGCGAGCCATAATAATAAAATGGTATCTCGCTAGCCCTTTCTGAGACCGCAAAACATAAATGCAGAGCACCTTTAAAGATCAAGGATTGACTAAACATTGTAATTCATGGTAAAAGACATCCAGTCAAGTCATACCCAATATAAACCAATAGTAATGAATGCAAATGACAGTGCGCTCTCCAGCGGGTGCTTTTTAATAAGAAGGGTGATGACTCAACATAAAAGTAAATAGATAGGCCCTTCGCAGAGGGAAGTAGGGATTTGTAGAGGTGCCAGAGTTCGATTTTAAAATAGATATTGAATAACATTTTGAGCGGCATACTTTTGCTGTCAACGCAACAACTATGAGATGGTTGTATCTTCATACTACATGCATTATAGGCAGTTCCCACACAGAATGGCTAAGGTTTATACTCCCCCAACCACCAACAAGCATCAATCCAAGGCTTGCTTGAAACAACGAGTGCCTCCAACTAACAACAGCCCTGGAGGAATTTTGTTTAATTATATTGATTTTCTTTGATCTTTTTAGATCATGGGACTGGGCATCCCGGTTACCGGCCCTTTCTCGTGAATGAGGAGCGCAGTCCACTCCTCTTGAGAATAACCCACCTAGCATGGAAGATATAGGCAGCCCTAGTTGTAACATGAGCTGCTCGAGCATACAAAACAGAATTTCATTTGAAGGTTTGGAGTTTGGCACATACAAATTTACTTGGAACGGCAGGTAAATACTGCATATAGGTAGGTATGGTGGACTCATATGGAACAACTTTGGGGTTTAAGGAGTTTGGATGCACAAGCAGTATTCCCGCTTAGTACAGGTGAAGGCTAGCAAAAGACTGGGAAGCAACCAACTGAGAGAGCGACAACAGTCATAAACATGCATTAAAATTAATTCACACCGAGTACAAGCATGAGTAGGATATAATCTACCATGAACATAAATATCATGAAGGCTATGTTGATTTGTTTCCACTACATGCGTGAACATGTGCCAAGTCGAGTCACTCAACTCATTCAAAGGAGGATACCATCCCATCATACCATATCATAATCATTCTAATAGCATGTTGGCACGCAAGGTAAATCATTATAACTCATAGCTAATCAAGCATAGCACAAGCAACTATAATCTCTAAATGTCATTGCAAATATGTTTACTTCATAATAAGCTGAATCAGAAACGATGAACTCATCATATTTACAAAAACAAGAGAGGTCGAGTTCATACCAGCTTTTCTCATTTCAATAAGTCCATCATATATCGTCATTATTGCCTTTCACTTGCACGACCGAACGATGTGTATAATAATAATAGTGCACGTGCATTGGAGTAAGCTGGAATCTGCAAGCATTCAACTCAAGAAAGAAGACAGTAATATGGTCTCTAAGTTAAATAAACAATCATGCATAAGAGAGCCACTAAGCATTTTCAATAAGGTCTTCTCGACCCCCAAAGGAAAGAAAAGAAAAGAAACCTATTTACACGGGAAAGCTCCCAACAATTAAGAAGAAGAGCGAGAAATCTTTTTGGGTTTTCATTTTAATTCTACTACAAGCATGGAAATTAAACTAACTAATTTTTTTGGTTTTTCTTAAGGTTTATCAAACACACAAGAAGAAAGCGAGAAAAAGGAATTTAAACTAGCATGGATAATACAATGAAAGAGTATGAGCACCGACGACTAGTGTGTGAACATGAATGTAAAGTCGGTGAGAAATATGTACTCCCCCAAGCTTAGGCTTTTGGCCTGAGTTGGTCTAATACCATGGACCGCCTGGCTGATATCCATAGTTGTAGATGGGGTCGTACTGAGACGCAGCGGTAACCGCCTCCTGAGCTGTGGCATGTTGGCGAGCTGCCTCCGCTCTCTGCTCGTGTTCAGCTATTTCCTCCCTGGTAACAACATATCTTCCTTTTGCCTGATAATCAAAAAGGAGAGGAGCAGGAAGAGTAACATGGACGATGTTGCGTCTGTCATAGATTAGTCGATATTGGAGGAATATTTCATTCCTCCTAAGAAATTGATGATTTACTATAGCGTCATAATCTAAATAAACAGGAGGTATCATCATATCCCCTTCTCGTGGGGCTATACCAAGATAATTAGCCACATGGGTTGCATAAATTCCTCTAAATAAATCTCCAGTTCTACTATTATTCTGCAACCTACGTGCGACTATTGCCCCCAAGTTATAACCTTTATAACCCAACACAGCACTCTTGAGGACACAAAGATCAGGGACACACATGTGACATGCTTCATCCTTACCGTTAATGCATCTACCAATGAAGAGAGCAAAATAATGTATAGCAGGAAAATGAATGCTCCCTATGGTAGCTTGTGCTATGTCCCTGGATTCTCCCATAGTAACACTAGCGAGGAAATCTCTAAATTTAGATTTGTGAGGATCATTAATATTACCCCACTGCGGGAGTTTGCAAGCAGTAGTAAAATCCTCTAAGTCCATGGTATAAGATGTATCATAAATATCAAATAGGACACTAGGAGAATTACGCGTACAGTTATATTTAAACCGCCGCACAAAGGAATCAGTCAATTGATAGTACTGAGGACACTTATCTTGTAAGAAGTCCTCCAGCTCAGCATTACGCACATATGCGTAAAATTCCTCCTTAAAGCCTGCTTCGACCATAAAATCATCGGATGGCCACTCACAAGCTCGTACATCCACGTCCCTCGGTAATTCAACATCTTGCTCACGTATAGCAATCTTGGGCCCTTTCTTTACCGAGGAACCACCTTGGTACATTCTCCTGGACATAATTATTTTTCTGAAAAATTACTGAAATTTTAGTAACTTCAAAATAAAAGTGAATAGAACTAAACAAGATTGATAGCAACTACTCCTACAAGTGCCTAGAGCCTATATCATGCATTAGAATTGCTTGGGACCTCATAAATTTAACATGCAAGCTCAAGAACATGGTCACCTATGCAGCAAAAATTTGCAATGAATAATAAAAAAGCACTAGAACAAAAACTAATTGGAGCAATGGAGGAGTCACATACCAAGCAACAATCTCCCAAAGCAGTTTTGTGAATGGAGCTTTGAGCAAGGAGATCGAAAATCGCAGCAAAATGAGCTAGAACTCGTGCTTGAGCTGGATGGGGATTTTTTTGGGTAGAAGATGAAGTGTGTGGGTGCTGGCATAAGTGGAGGGGGGTCACCAAGGGCCCACGAGACAGGGGGGCGCGCCCAGGTGGGGTGGGCGCGCCCTCCACTCTCGTGGCCTGGTGCTTGCCCCTCCTGCAGTGATTTCAGTGCCTAAAATCCTCAATTATTCCAAAAAATCGTACTAAATTTGCAGGGCATTTGGAGCACTTTTATTTTTGGGATATTTTTTATTGCACGGATAATTCAGAAAACAAACAGATAATACTATTTTTGCTTTATTTATTCTAAATAACAGAAAGTAAAAAGTGGGTACAGAAGGTTGTGCCTTCTAGTTTTATCCATCTCATGATCATCAAAATGAATCCACTAACAAGGTTGATCAAGTCTTGTTAAGAAACTCATTCCGAATAACACGGAATCAGAGGAATTTCAAATAACACTAAGTTACCTCAACGGGGATATGAAAATCCCCAACAACAAGAATATCATACTTTTTCTTGACAGTAGGGAGAGGAAATTCAAAACCTCCAATAATGCTAGTTGGAACTTTTCCAATAGAATTGATGCTATGAACTTGAGATTGTTTCCTCAGAAAGTGTACCGTATGCTCATTACCATTAACATGAAAAGTGACATTGCCTTTGTTGCAATCAATAACAGCCCCTGCAATATTCAAAAAGGGTCTACCAAGGATAATAGGCATACTATCGTCCTCGGGAATATCAAGAACAACAAAGTCTGTTAAGATAGGGACATTTGCAACCACAACAGGCACATCCTCACAAATACCGATAGGTATAGCAGTTGATTTATCAGCCATTTGCAAAGATATTTTAGTAGGTGTCAACTTATTCAATTCAAGTCTACGATATAAAGAGAGAGGCATAACACTAACACCGGCTCCAAGATCACATAAATCAGTTCTAACATAATTTCTTTTAATGGAGCATGGTATAGTTGGTACACCCGGATCTCCAAGTTTCTTTGGTATTCCACCCTTAAAAGTGTGATTAGCAAGCATGGTGGAAATTTCGGCTTCCGGTATCTTTCTTTTGTTTGTAATGATATCCTTCATATACTTAGCATAAGGATTTACTTTAAGCATATTAGTTAAGCGCATACGTAAGAAAATAGGTCTCATCATTTCAGCAAAGCGCTCAAAATCCTCATCATCCTTTGTCTTGGATGGTTTTGGAGGAAAGGGCATGGGTTTCTGAACCCATGGTTCTCTTTCTTTACCATGCTTCCTAGCAACAAAATCTCTCTTATCGTAACGTTGATTCTTTGATTGTGGGTTATCAAGATCAACAGCAGGTTCAATCTCTACTTCATTGTTTTTGCTAGGTTGAGCATCAACATGAACATTATCATTAACATTATCACTAGGTTCATGTTCATCACCTGATTGTGTTTCAGCATCAGAAATAGAAATATCATTGGGATTCTCAGGTGTGTCTACAGTAGGTTCACTAGAAGCATGCAAAGTCCTATCATTTTTATTTTTCTTATTTTTAGAAGAACTAGGTGCCTCTAAATTATTTCTCTGAGAATCTTGCTCAATTGTCTTAGGGTGGCCTTCAGGATACAAAGGTTACTGAGTCATTCTACCAGTTCTAGTAGCCATTCTAACAGAAAAGTCATTTTTATAATTTATTCATCAAGCAAATCATTTTGAGCTTTAAGTACTTGCTCATCTTGAGTAGCAACATAGAAGCATATTTGCTAATGAGTTTGAGTTCACCTTTAACTCTAGCCATATTATCGCTCACGTGTCCTATCTCGAAAGCATTACTCTTTAACTCTCTACCAACATAAGCATTAAAACTTTCTTGTCTAACCATAAAGTCATCAAATTTGTCTAAGCATGGGCTATGAAATTTAGTAGAGGGGATTTCAACTTTATCATATCTATAGAGAGAATTTACCTTTACTACCTGTGTCGGGTTATCAAGACAATGTGGTTCTTCAACAGGCGGTATATTAAGACCATGTATTTCTTCAATAGGAGGTAAATTCTTAACATCTTCAGCTTTAATACCTTTTCCTTTCATTGATTTCTTTGCCTCTTGCATATTTTCAGGACTGAGAAATAAAAAAACCGCTCTTCTTCGAAGTGGGTTTAGGAATAGGCTCAGGAGTTGGCTCAATTGGTTCAGGAATTGCCTCAGGAATTGGCTCAGGAAGGGTCCAATTATTTTCATTAGTCAACATATTATTCAATAGCAATTGAGCTTCGTTGACTGTTCTTTCCCTGAAAACACAACCAGCACAACTATCCAAGTAATCCTTGGAAGCAACGGCTAGTCCATTATAAAAGATATCAAGTATTTCATTTTTCTTAAGAGGATGATCAGGCAAAGCATTAAGTAATCGGAGAAGCCTCCCCCAAGCTTGTGGGAGACTCTCTTCTTTGATTTGCACAAAATTATATATTTCCCGCAAGGCATCTTGTTTCTTATGAGCAGGGAAATATTTAGCAGAGAAGTAATAAATCATATCCTGGGGACTACGCACACAACCAGGAGCAAGAGAATTATACCAAGTCTTAGCATCACCCTTTAACAAGAAAGGGAATATCTTAAGGATATAATAATAGCGAGATTTATCATCATGAGTAAACAGGGTGGCTATATCATTCAACTTGGTAAGATGTGCCACAATAGTTTCAGATTCAAGGCCATAAAAAGGATCGGATTCAACTAAGGTAATAATCTCAGGATCAACAGAGAATTCATAATCCTTATCAGTAACACAGATAGGTGAAGTAGCAAAAGCAGGGTCAGGTTTCATTCTAGCATTAAGAGACTGCTGCTTCCATTTAGCTAATAATTTCTTAAGATCATATCTATCATTGCAAGCAAAGATAGCTCTAGCAGCTTCTTCATTCATAACATAACCCTCAAGAACAACAGGCAATTCATAATCATTGGGAGAATTTTCATCATCACTATCATCAATAATAACATCTTCAATAATTTCATTCCCCCTAACTATAGCAAGTTGTTCATCAAGAAATTCACCTAATGGCAAAGTAGTATCACGCACAGAAGTAGTTTCATCATAAGTATCATGCATAGCAGAAGTGGCATCATCAACAACATGCGACATATTAGAATTCATAGCAGTAGCAGGTTTAGGTGTCGCAAGCTTACTAATAATGGAAGGAGAATCTAGTGCAGAGCTAGATGGCAGTTCCTTACCTCCCCTCGTAGTTGAGGGCAGAATCTTGGTTCTTTCGTCTTTCAAGTTCTTCATAGTGATCAACAGATATAAATCCCAAGTGACTCAGAGAGCTATGCTCCCCGGCAACGGCGCCAGAAATTAGTCTTGATAACCCACAAGTGTAGGGGATCGCAACAGCTTTCGAGGGTAAAGTATTCAACACAAATTTATTGATTCGACACAAGGGGAGCCAAAGAATATTCTTGAGTATTAGCAGTTGAGTTGTCAATTCAACCACACCTGGATAACTTAGAATCTGCAGCAAAGTATTTAGTAGCAAAGTAGTATGATAATAAAGGTAACGGTAGCAAAAGTAATGTTTTTGGCTTTTGTAATGATTGTAACAATAGCAACGGAAAAGTAAATAAGCGAAGAACAATATGTGAAAAGCTCATAGGCAATGGATCAGTGATGGATAATTACGCCAGATGTGATTCCTCATGTAATAGCTATAACATAGGGTGACAGAGAACTAGCTCCAGTTCATCAATGTAATGTAGGCATGTATTCCGTAAATAGTCATACGTGCTTATGGAAAAAAACTTGCATGACATCTTTTGTCCTAACCTCCCGTGGTAGCGGGGTCCTAGCGGAAACTAAGGGATATTAAGGCCTCCTTTTAATAGAGAACCGGAACAAAGCATTAGCACATAGTGAATACATGAACTCCTCAAACTACGGTCATCACCAAGAAGTATCCCGATTATTGTGACTTCGGGGTTGTCGGATCATAACACATAATAGGTGACTATAGACTTGCAAGATAGGATCAAGAACACACATATATTCATGAAAACATAATAGGTTCATATCTGAAATCATGGCACTCGGGCCCTAGTGACAAGCATTAAGCATAGCAAAGTCATAGCAACATCAATCTCAAAACATAGTAGATACTAGGGATCAAACCCTAACAAAACTAACTTGATTACATGGTAAATCTCATCCAACCCATCACCGTCCAGCACGCCTACGATGGAATTACTCACGCATGGTGGTGAGCATCATGAAATTGGTGATGGAGGATGGTTGATGACGACGACGGCGACGAATCCCCCTCTCCGGAGCCCCGAACGGACTCCAGATCAGCCCTCCCGAGAGAGGTTAGGGCTTGGCGGCGGCTCCGTATCGTAAAACGCGATGAAACTTTCTCTCTGATTTTTTTCTCCCCGAACGTGAATATATGGAGTTGGAGTTGAGGTCGGTGGAGGTCCAGGGGGCCCAGGAGACAGAGGGGCGCACCCAGGGGGAGGGGGCGCCCCCCCCCTCGTGGACAGGGTGTGGCCCCCCTGGTCTTGATTCTTTTGCCAGTATTTTTTATATTTTCCATAAAGTGCCCCCATTGATTTTCAGGACATTCTGAGAACTTTTCTTTTGTACACATAAAACAACATCATGGCAGTTCTGCTGACAACAGCGTCAGTCCGGGTTAGTTTCATTCAAATCATGCAAGTTAGAGTCCAAAACAAGGGCAAAAGTGTTTGGAAAAGTAGATACGTTGGAGACGTATCAGGCGTGTACAACCCCACTCATTATTACATGAGAGTGTCACGGGTGGCGAGCTTCACAGGCACTAGGCCTTCTTCATAGGCACCGGGCCTTTCTTCGGGCAACGAGCTTCACAGGCACCGGGCCTTCTTCACAGGCACTGGGCCTTTCTTCAGGGGTAAAACTTCCAGAGGTGCTGGATCTTCCAGGTGTTCGGGATGGGCACCCCATCCTGAGTCTCCAGGCGCGCGGCGCCAGGCCTGGAGACATGGACGACCTTGAACGGGTCCTCCCACATGGGTGAAAGCTTATGCAGCCCTTCCCTGAAGAGCACCCGCCTGAGTACGAGGCCACCTACCTCGAGCGTCCTCGGGCGCATGTTGCGATAGTGATATCGCCGCAGCGCCTGCTGGTATCTTGTCGCCCGTAGTGTGGCTTCACGGGGGCAATCCTCCCCCAGCACGAGGTCCATCCCCCGCATGGCATTCTGTTGCGCCTCATCAAACGCTAGGACCCGTGCAGAGCGACGCCTGACCTCGTGAGGGAGAACCGTTTCTGCTCCGTAGACGAGGAAGAACGGGGTCTCGCCAGTTGGCTTGGTGGCGGTAGTGCGGATGGACCAGAGCACAGACTGGAGCTCGTCGTACCAGCCTCTGTCGCAGGCCTCTAGCTTCTTCTTGAAGGTCCTGGTCTTGAGGCCCCTCAAGACCTCCGTGTTGGCGCGTTCGGCCTGGCCGTTACTCCGGGGGTGCGCCACTGAAGCATAGCATATCTGCGTTCCAAGGTTAGCGCAATACATTTTGAAGAGATTGCTGGTGAACTACGAACCGTTGTCAGTGATGATGCGGTTAGGGACCCCAAACCGGCTCACGAGGCCCTTGATGAACTTGACCGTAGAACCGGCTGGGATGGTGCAGACGGCTTCCACCTCTGCCCACTTGGTGAACTTGTCGATGGCGACATAGAGGTAGTGGTAGCCCCCAGGCGCTCGAGGGAACGGGTCCAAGATATCCAGCCCCCAGACCGCAAATGGCCACAAGAGCAGGATGGTCTACAGGCCCTGAGCTGGCTGATGGATCTACTTGGCGTGGAATTGGCAGGCTTCGCAGGACTTCACCAGCTCAGTCGCGTCGTTGAGTGTCGTAGGCCAGTAGAACCCACTGTGAAATGCCTTGTGGACGAGGGTCCGTGATGATGAGTGGTGTCCGCAATCTCCACCGTGTATGTCAACCAACAGCTCCTTCCTCTATTCCCTGGAGATGCAACATAGGGAAACGTCATTTAGCCGCTTCCGGTATAACTCACCATCTTGGATGCAGTAGGCCGTGGCCTGCCGGGCCACGCGTTCCGCGTCCTCCTCTTTCTCTGGCAGTGTCCCTTGCATCAGGTAGTTCTTGAATTCTGTGGGCTAGCATCCCTCCTGAGGCTCCAGCACCAAGAGTAGGCGCACTCCTGAGGTCGGGCCACAGGCCGGGGCTCCTGTGGCAGGTGGCTGAGGGAGTTCTTCCCGAGGTTGTGCCGTGCTTGAAAGTGATGGTGCCGCCAGCGGCTTGAAGAGCCGCTCCTCAAAAATGCCAGGTCCCTGAGGCAGTCGCCTGGACGCCCTCTTGGCGATGTCATCAGCCTCTTGGTTGGTGCCGCGGGGCACATGCTGCAACTCCATCCCCCAGAACTGCTTCTCCATCTTGCGTACTTCCGCAAGATATGCCTCCATGTGCTCGTCCTTTGGCTCGTACACCTTGTTGGAGAAGTTGACGAGGAGTTGTGAATCGCCCTTGATGATGAGGCGCTTCACTCCCAGTGTTGTTGCAGCTTTCAGGCCTGCTATGAGGCCCTCATATTCTGCTATGTTGTTGCAGACCTTCTTGCCCTACTGGATACAGAGCTGTATGGCGTAGTAGAGCTTGTCCTGAGTGGGGGATATAAGAACGGCAGGGCACGCTCCCCCAGCTTGGAGATGAAGCGTCCTAACACAATCATGCGACCGGCGAACTTCTGCATTTCTCTGAGGATTTGCGGTGGACTCATGTCCTCGATTACCTTGACCTTGTCCGGGTTGGCCTCGATCCCCCTGTTGGATATGAGGAAGCCTAGTAGCTTGCCGGAAGGGACGCCGAACACACACTTCTCCGGGTTGAGTCGCAGGTCCACCTGGCGGAGGCTTGTGAAGGTCTCCTCCAAATCCTGGATCAAGGTCCTTGCCTCCCGAGATTTCACCACAATGTCGGCCTAAGGCAATGTGCATCAGCCGCTAGAAGGTCGCGCCCGCGTTGCACAACCCGAACGGCATGCAGGTGTAGCAGTACACTCCACATGGGGTCAGGAAGGTTGTCTTCTCCATGTCTTCCACCGCCATCTTGATTTGGTGATAACCAGAAAACGCATCCAGGAAACACAACAGGTCGCACTCGGCTGTGGAGTCGACAATCTGGTCGATGCGGGGAGCGGGAACAGATCTTGAGGGCAGGCCTTGTTGAGGTTGGTGAAGTTGACGCACATGCGCTCCTTTCCTCCCGTTTTTGGCACGATAACGGGGTTTGCCAGCCATTCGGGGTAGCGAACCTCGCGAATAACACCTGCTGCCTCTAGCTTGCGAGTTTCTTGGACAATGAAGGCCTGCTTCTCGGTGGACTGCCGCCTCACTTTCTGCTTCATGGGGCGTACATTGGGGCACACATTCAGGTGATACTCAATCACCTCCACTGGGACCCCCGCTAGCTGCTTCGGTTCCCACGCGAACACCTCCTTGTTCGAGCACAAGAACTTCACCAGCGCCTCCTCTTGGTCGGGGTCGAGGTTGGCACCTATGGTGAAGGTGGCTCCCGAGGACCCGTCTTCCTCAACTAGCACCTGCTTGGTCTCCGCCCTGTCCTGAGTGAACAACTGCTTCTTTTTGGTCGGTGCAGCCCCCTTGGCCTTAGAGGTGTCCACGCCGGCAGGCTGTGCCGCCGCGGCGGCCTTGAGGGCCAGCTTGAGCGCCAGTAGAGCCTCCTTGGTATCTCCAGCTATGGTGAGGACGCTGCTGCTCCCGGGCATCTTCATGAGGTTGTAGGCCGGATGGGTTGCTGCCATGAACTGAGCCAAGGCAGGGTATCCGAGGATGGCGTTGTAAGGGAGGCCGATGCGGGCGATGTCGAAGTCGACCAGCTCCGTGCGGTAGTTGTCGTGGGTGTCGAAGGTCACAGGAAGGCGGATCTGCCCCAGGGAACTGGAGGAGCCGCCTCCAACGCCCGAGAAAGGCTTGCTGGGTCGGAGCCGTTTCAGTGGTACATGGAGGAGGCTGAAGGCCTCCACCGAGAGCACGTTGAGGCCGGCGCCACCGTCGATGAGGGTTTTGGTGATGGCCACCTGGCAGATGGTGGGCGTGCAGAGCATCGGGAACGCACCCGAGCAGGCGGTGTTGACGGGGTGATCGTCCGAGCTGAAGGTTCGGTCGGCCTTGGGCTCCACACAACCCGGGGGAGCTCCTTGGCGTGCGAGGGCGGCCGATCTGGCGAAAGAACGGCTTGGTGTGGCGGTCGGAGGGTGGCGCCTGTGAGCCGCCAGAAGAGCCGCGACGACCGGGGGCGACGACGCCGCGTAGTGGGCAAGGAAGAGGTCGCGCAGTTCCTCCCAGGAGGCCACAGAAGATGCCGGCAGGTTGAGCAGCCAAGCGTGCGGGACGCCGGTGAGGGCCATGGGAAACCAGTTGGCCATGACCTTGTCGTCGCCTCTGGCCTTGAGGACGGCCTCCTCGTATGCCAGCAGGAAAACCAGCGGGTCCGCTGCGTCGTCGTAGCACGGCGGCATCTCTGGCTTGAACTTGTGTGGCCACTACACCTGCCGCAAGGCGGGGACCAAGGCTCGGAGCCCCCTGGCCCCGGTTCTAGAGCCAGTCGTCGGAGCCGGAGGCACGATGCTAGCCATGAGGGCAAAGCGCGGTGTTGGTGGAGAGCGGGTTGACGGTGGGAAGAGCTCCGGCGCACCCCTACCTGGCGCGCCAAATGTCGGATATAGGGTTCCGGTAAAACCCTTAAGGTTCGAACACTGGGGTGCGCATGAAGATCTCCTCCTATCGAATCTCGCTCTCAGCCTCGCCGCGATCCCTAAGCTAGATCGATGAACTCACAACACAAGAGACACAAGATTTATATAGGTTCGGGCCACCGTTGTGGTGTAATACCCTACTCCTGTGTGTGGTGGTGGATTGCCCCTTGGGCTGATGATGAACATTACAGAGGAAGAACAGCCTCACGAGGTGAGGTGTTCTTGGGGTGGTGTGGTATGTGGATGAACTTAACTTGTCCCTTATACTGTGATGGCTAGCTCTATTTATAGAGGCCCTGGTTCTCTTCCCAAATATTGAGCGGGAAGGGATCCAACAACAACCATTTTGAAAGGGGATAGCTAGTACAAGCTATCCTCACTAAACATGGTCTTCGCCTGCCAAAGGTGCTGGTGATAATGCCGTCTTGGGCTCCACGGTGACCTCCGTCCTGCCATCCTGCTGGTCTTGGTATTGTTGCACTGATATGGAAATCTTTGCATGATGCCTCAGTACTCCGCGTCTGCGTTTGCCCCCTTTGCACCAAAGAGGAAACAAGGACACTGCGCGGGCTGGCGCCCGCCTGGTCTTGGCTTGCATCACGGGAACCTTGCAAGGTACCCCTTGCTTTTACCTCTCCGCCTCCTCGCGAGCCTGCCTGGTGAGGCCACTCCTGAGGAGGCCTTGTGTCGTCCACCCTGCGGGGCTTGGACCCTCGCGAGGGTCTTGAGTGTTGGTTGATGAAGATGGGCCGTACTGGGCCACTGCTTGAGCCACGCTGCAGGCCGTAGGCAGGCAAGTCTAGGGACCCCCATTCCCAGAACGCTGACAAGTACTACCACTCATTTCTTCACATTATATACGTACAATTTATATGGCCAAAATCATATAGCCAGTAGTTTAGTTGTCAAAGAATTTCAGGGTGCTTAGTTTTGTCAAAGAATTCCAGGGTGCTTAGTTTTATTTGAGGGGTGTGTTGTGCTGGACACCATTATTGTGACTCAGATCTCTTTTGCCATCTTATAATGACATAAATACCGATGGACCAACATGCCAGCTCTCCCTCTATCTCACTACAGTAAAATAAAGTGTGGGGCCTACTTGATCCCAACAGCGTTCTTATTTTCCTGTAAAATTATTCGCTTGGTTACTCCTGACAAGCGGGGCCACACTTATCATTGTGAGAATCGTCTTATTTTTTCCATGTAACATGGTCAACGGGTTTGACGTGAAAATAACAATGTCTAATGGCATTTTTGAGCAAACATCTAACTTAAGGATGGTATTTTTGAGATATCTAATTGCATTTTTGAGCAGGCGTCTCACGGATCGATGGCATTTTTGAGTAGTTGTAACTTCTAATGGCAAAACTGAGTAGTGATACACAACTAGTGGCATAAATAATAAGAACCCAAGAATTAAATAGGTATGCTAATTTCTTTAATAGAATTTAGCACCCCATTTAAGCACGACTAGCTTTTTTAATAGTACTATATGCATAATTTGGCGACGAGCGCTCTCTATATGTACCACCTTTTTTCTTTAATTCCATCTTGTTAGTTTTGCTCCATGGCGCAATCCATCGATACTACTACTACTATACAAAAGTATACATTTTTTAAAAGGCTATAGGGCGGGGCAGTCTAGCTTGGTCGGTTTCACGAGAGGCGAGGGCCTTTGTGATTTGATGGCTCATTACTGCTGGAAGGCGGGGCCTTGTGATTTTACTGCTTGTATAAATGTGCCGACAACCTGAGGAGGAGCAAAGAACTGTGCGGTATACTCAAGTTTTCCACTGGAGTAGTACTACGACGGAGGAGCACGAAACACGGCAGCCCAGTGCCATATGGCAATAAAAAATGATCTAATTTGCTAGTCATCTCATTGTTAGCATTGTTCTATTCATGCCTCGCAGAGAACATGACACGTGCGGTGAAACACCTGAATCAAAAGAAGAAACACATGAGCAAAATAAGAAGGAAGATTATCACCCCAAAAAAAAGAAGGAAGACGCACACACAAGTCTAGGGCGCTGCTCTCACTACATGAAGGGATGCTGGACCTGGAGTCGTAACTACTTTTTCATCGCCTCCACGACCTCCATCTCCTTGCGCGTCTCCTCCGCCATCTTCTTCATTCTGTCCATGACGCGGGATTTCTCGACGCGAGCCTTCATCATCTGTTCCACGGCCGCATTACGTACCTTGACAGCAGTCGGGTGCTCGATGCGGAGCTTCGCCAACTCCTCCTTCTATTCCATGACGAGGGCCTCCAGCATCTTCATCGAGGAACTACTATTCTCATGCAGCTTCTTCCAGCCGGCGTTCTCCTCCTTCAGCAGGTCAAGCTCATGGCAGAGCTTCGCCTTATCCTCCTAAAGTTGCAGGATTTCACCGGTCGCCTTCTTCTCCAAGGCAATGCTCTTCTTCAGCAACATCACCAAGCAGGCGAGCAACTCCCCCTGCTCATTGAGCTCAGCGGGCATGTCGTCGAGGCTCTTCTTCAGTAGCTCCACCAAGCAATGGATGAACTCCTTCTGCTTATTGAGGTGCTTATTGAGCTGATCGGGCATGCCGTCGAGGGATAACGACTCCAGCGCCGCCAGCTCGGCATGTTCGCCTCCGCGGCTAGGGCACTCCTCGGAGCCATCGCCTGCCCATGAGAGATCTTTCAAGGTCTCTGCATGGCGGCGACCCTCTTTTTTTCCGTAGCCTTGATTGCCGCTCCCTTGTTACGAGTAGTTCTTGACCTAGAGCTCTGCACACCGGCCATGGCAAGGACAAACGAAGAAGAAGGACTTATGAGGAGGAAGGTAGAGTAATTTTCGGTTAGGTAGTTCCCCTTTTTATAACCTAAGTACTAGCACTAGTACTAAAACCTGCATAGTGGGAACACGTTCAGGTTTGGTACGTACTAGTAGGTGTGAGAAGGATTGCACTTAATTGTGTAGAACTAGTACTTTCGAATGTGATGGGAACAAGATAAAGATTAATTGATGGTTTTGATTTCGAGGCCCGAAACGGCTCCCGATGAGTTTAGTGGAACATAAATTTCAAGTACTCCCTCCATCTCAGTTTACAAGGCTTGCACGTGTATCTAGGTCGTCAATGTAACTTATATAAAATAAATTGTTTAACATAAAAAATATATCATTAAAAAATAGAATATTTGAAGTTTGTAATGATATATTTTTCGTAATCTATATCTCTTATTAAGTTGGTCAAATTAACCACCTAGGTACACGTGCAAGACTTGTAAACTGAGATAGAGGGAGTACTACACTGCTCAAATGCGGTCGCACAAGTCAGTGATGTAAATGGTCGTACATGTCATACCAAGCCGATGTGTGTCCCTTCGGTGAGATGCGGGTCCGACCGACCGTCTGTTGGTGCGACCGAGTGTAAAGTATTACGCGATGGAGACTTTTGGTTGTGGCTTCGGTTGATTGTCACGACCAAGCATTCTAAAACTAGTGATAAATCAATTACCATCCTTTTCCAAACAACCAAGTATTTTCACAGGAATACAATACATATAGATGGAGTGATTGTCAAGGTTGCAAACCGACATGGCATTGCAAGTTCACTGCATCACTGCGGGGAAGGAGGGCAGCTCACCTCGCCTATGATGCATGCCCAGCGGTGCCGCTGCAACTAGTCCTGGGATTTGGCTTCTCCTACCGCCCATTTGAACAGTTGCACCGGCTGCTCATGCCATTGCGCAGGCATGCGCGTTCTTTCCTCCGCATTCAACTCCATGAATATGATCTCTGCCATTAGCCCTAGCTCGAAATCAACGCCACGCTGCCAGATGCTGATGTCCCTCGGCATCTCTCCCCTGAGATTGACTTGCGCCTCCGCCTTGTGCTGTGCCAGGCGCAGCTCCTTGGAACTTCTCTTCAATCGATGCAACGCTTCCTCAATCCGATTTGCCCTTGTTGCCCACCACCTGAAATGCAGTCGTGGCATGTCCTCTGGCGCCACCAATCTGTGATTCTAGAGCAATGGATCCCCTCTAAAACACATGTGGGTTTTGCTCAAAGGCAGCAGTGTTGCGGGTCACAGCGAGAGGGTAGCCCGCGGGATCCTGGGATTTAAGGGATTATCCATGGCGGGATCCTCCATAGCGGGATCCGGTGGGTGAGGCGGGGAGGCAAGCCTAGGCGCTGGGAGAGCCCTATGAGGCTAATATAAAGATAGTACTACTCCACTTCGTCCATATTTAAATACAAAGACCACCAACAGTAGCCCTGGCAAAAATTGATCATGTTGCCTGTGTCCTGGTTTATTGGCCCCTTTTTTTGTGCCACTTTTTATGACATGCATAAATATTATGTTACTTACAAATATGGTCAAAAATTGGCACAAAATACGAAGGAGACCAATGGAAGTACTAGCAACCCATGATTTAACTACTCGCATGCGCGGAGTGGAGTAGTAATGTCTTCTGCCCTCACGTCCACTCAATTTGCATGCGCTGTATTAATTGACCATCAATGAAGTGAAGGACTTTACACGCGTCAAATTATCACATGGGGTGGATCTTTGTACAAAAATGCGTCTGCCGTGTACCCGCGTGTGTGTGCGAGGGAATGAGTGCATGTGTGGCATGCGTGCACATCTTCGCTTCGTGCATGTACCGCCAGTGTGGCTCAGAGAGGACGAGTACATTCTTCTGGAACCAGGAGCATGTCACTGTGATCAATCCATACAAGGAGGTCGCGACAATGCCTCCCCATGTGCCACGTGGCTTCATGAACTATAAGAGAGACACTGTGTAGCGTGCCATTGGTATTTAATTTACATGTTTTGCACATACTCGAAGTAGTAGTAAGGTACACGTGCATTGCACGCATTAGATTTGGCAACCAAATTATGAATAAATACCACACTATAGCATGTAAGCTCTGAGTCATATATGCCTGAAGTAGACCTTCGTTTAATTCTTATAGTTCATCTCATTCAAAATCAATTAGTTTTTACAAAAAAGCTAGGGCCTCTTTGATTCGTAGGATTTCCAAAACGCGGGAATAGGAAAAACATGGGATTAGAGTGGAATGTCGTCTTAAATCCTATGAGATTGTACGAGTGTTTATTGTGCATAGAAAAAATGCAGGATTCTTTCAAAGAGGTTTGAGTGAATGGGATGTTTCCTATGAAATCTAGTGCAAATGAATCCTATGGAAAAATTCCTATGGTTTACAATCCTACAAATCAAACAACCAAGATAGGAAAAATTCCTAAGGGTTAGAATCCTCCAAAATTCCTTTGAGAATCCTTTGAATCAAAGAAGCCCTTAATCTATTTTATGATTCATGGAATTGTGCTTTGTAAAGCATAAAGTAAAAACAAATTAATGGCAATTCAACTAGAAAAAAAGTTTGGGCAGTTATGATATGGAAGATTCTAGAACAAAGGAGAAGCACTTGTGTTTTGAGGTTTGTGCATTATGCTTAAGTTCAACCATGGAGTCTGCTAGATTGTACATGTGGCAAAATCCAGTGGGGGGCTAGAAGATGGTGCAAGGGGCCAAGTGGAGGGAGACTATGAAGGAGTGCACAAGTGCGAGATTGATATTTAAAGAGAGGGGGAGAGAATGTGCGTTGTTGCACGCACTGGCAGAGCCATGAAAAATAAATGAGCTAGGGGCCAAGCATTGCTAATCCTTTACGAGGAGGGCCAATTCATCAACTTAAACTATTTTACCAGCAATTTTCCAATGATCACATTCATATTAGCCTCGATATATAGTGATGTTAAGGGGGTGCAGGGCCCTTGCTGCCCCCTGTCTTCGCCACTGTGCGTGCGTATGAGAGATGAAGCGGAAGGCATGGATGATGAGAGGGGGACGTTGGATATATAATTAATGTGGGTGTATTAGCTATGTAATCCTATATAGAGAGGTATAGATTGATCGATGTGGACATGGGAAAGAGGGTGAGACCTCACTAGATATATAGATAGATCGGTTTGTATGGAAAACTGTGAAAGACCTAGCTATACACACACACACACATAGAGGAACATCGATCGTTGTGCATGCACGCAAGAGATAAAGAATGTCCGATATGATGGAGAGGGGAAGGTGTGTGTGTGTGCCTGCATGGGAGACCAACCTAAAGAAAAAGATTGCATGTGTGCGATGGATAATGCCGACTGGTGGTGTGTGTGCATGCATGCATGAGAGAAAGTTAGTGGTACAATTATAAAGAGAAGACGACTTTGTGGGTGTAAAAGACTAGGTGAGGTCATAATCAATGTAAAGTTGAATTAAAATATTTGAATAAGAGATCATGATGTTTGAAACCCATGCATGCATGAATATAATGAAGATATGGCATGTTGTACTGTATACACATTGAACAAGGTCAGACTCATTTGAATTTGAGATACTGATGGCAGACATCGTTTGGCCACATTGCATCCGTGCATGGACACACTATTCTAATTGGAGATAATGGGTGGCTTTAGCATCACATATCTATATCTATACCCCTATATATATTATATTTTATATTTTTTATATGGTGTGCTTTAACTTTGAAAGATGGTCGTTGGATGAGGCCAATCCGATGGTGCAGAGATGGCAAATTTGAGCACTACTGGCCATTGGATATCATCTAGATTCCACCAGATTTTGCCACATGTACAATCTAGAAGATTCCATGGTTGAACTTATGCATAATGCACAAACCTCAAAACACAAGCACTTCTTCTTTGTTCTAGAATCTTCCGTATCAGAATTGCCCAAATGTTTTTCTACATGATTTGCCATTATTTGTTTTTACTTTATGCCTTACAATGATCAATTCCATGAATCGTAAAATAGATTAGCTTTCTTATAAAAACTAGATGATTTTGAATGAAATGAACTATAAGAATTAAACAAACATCTACATCATGCATATATGACTCAAAGATTACATGCTATAATATGGTATTTATTCATAGTTTGGTTGCCAAATCTCATGCGTGCAATGCATGTGTACCTTACTAGTCTAAATGGTGTTTGTGTGTGTGTGTGTTGTGCGTGTTAAACACATTGTACGTAGTATATCATACATGGTTTAGATTCCGAACATCTAGCTAGAGCATACATGTACTATGATTTGAATTCAACATAAAATGGATACATATATTTGAATTTGAGATCGTATGTACATGTAGTTCGTATTTATATAGGAATTTACTTCTCCTATATTCATGTCATGTGTTGGCAAGATAATATTTAGATGGTTGTATAACTAACCCGAGTACAATCCCATTCAAATAGGGAAAATGTACTCAAATTTAGTCCATATGCTAGACAACACACATTGTTTTTTTATTGTTGAGAGAAGTGCAAATTGTTTTAGTACTGTACCCGTTATGTTTGTTGTCCTGATTTTTTAATTTTTTTTGTTGTATTTTAATGCATTTATAGTAATATAGTAAAACGGGACATGGCACTCTCTAGTGATGAGGTGCGAATTGTCTTTTTTTGGTACACGTTAAGCTTGTTCTCCCGAAATTTCAAGCCGCGCCTTGTTATGCCGAAATTTCAAGCTAGTGTCTCTGTCTATCATGCTGCGAAACTCCCGCCTCTTCAACCCGCGCCTTGTTACCCCGAAATATTTAAGATCTATCTTTGTCTCGTTGTGCTCCGACAACTCCCTCCATCTCAACCCGTGCCTTGCTATTCCAAAATTACAACGCGCGCGAACACTCCCACCTCCTGTGAAATCCCGACACGCGAAATGCCCATGATACCCCTGAACCGAAAGAACCGCCTCAAATTGGTGGGGGTACTTCCGTAACTTACCCCACATTTCGGACAAGCGCGTCCCTAAGCCATGGTTCCCCACTCCCATCCCATCCGCCCACCCATTCGTACACCGAGGCCGCGAACCGCGAAGCCCCACACCCTCCTCCGTCCGCCACCCAGCCAGAGCCTCTTCCCCGACGACGTCGTCCACAGCAACACCTCGACGTCCCTCATCCACTGTACTGGATGAGAATCCGTCGTCGATCTCATCGTCCCGCTGGTTCAGCCACCCCGTCCTCCACCTCCAAGGAGCCGCCCTGACGTTCCCCTCGTCTTTCGTGCCACCTCCATTCCCACACCGTTGTCTTCACCTGCACCACCGGAAGAGCAGCATCATCATCATTTCCTTGGATGAACCTGCGGCCTAATCGGCGCCACCAAAGAGGTTGTACACTAATCGCTGCATTTTCTTCTTGATTTGATCTCACGGTGCTTCCGATACTCGATCCCGAGCCGACACGATGCGGCTCCCTCCACGGCGGCATCACCGACCACTTCCTCCATGGTGTTGCTCCCTCGGCGGCGACGTCCACATCAGTAGGAGCTGCTCCTGCTTTAGCTCTCGCTCGTGTTGCTGCTCTGCTCTTGCTCTCGGTCCCCTGCCTGGTCTGCTCTTGCTATTGCTTTTGCTCTTGCTCGCGCTGCTGCTCTTGCTCTTGCTCTTGCTTGCGATGCTGCTCTGATTTAGCTACACTTCAGTCGACTGAATTGACTTTTGGTTCAGCCGATTTTCAGGGGGTGGGGGGGGCTCGCCGGAGTTAAGGAAGAACCAGCCACAGCGGGGAGGGGGCTCACCGGAGAGGT
>NC_041393.1:466232649-466235502 GCF_002162155.2 Triticum dicoccoides
ACCGGAGAGGTACCCCACTATCTATCTTAGGGTTCAGGGTGGGGGCGGTGGTAGCCGGCAGTGGTGGGGAGGTGGCGTGGGGATCGCCGGAGAAAAAGCTCGGCATGAGGGGGGGCTAGAGGGATGGCCGGGGCGGCGGCAGACAGGCGGTGGAGAGTGGTTTCGGGGCGGGCGGGCGACGCACCGCCAGCAGTGGGCTGCGGGGGTGGCTCTTTGGCTGGTGGTGGCTCGCGGCTCAGGGGGGTGGAGGTTGAAGATGAACTACAGGCCCTTGATTTCGTATCCAACGGCTGGAAAATCGACTGACCAGAGATGAAAAAGTCAGTTGACTAACGTGTAGCCTCACCTAATGCTGCTAGACGACCAGCTGCCCCGGCTCTCGCATGCGTTGCTACTACGGCTCCTACTGCTTTTCTGCTACTAGTGCATTCAGTTTCGACAGTAAAATTCAGTTTCGACAACAAAATTCAGTTTTGACAGTTAAATTCAGTTTCGATAGTTAAGTTCAGAGATAAGCTGCTCATGTATTTTACATCTAGCACTTTGCGGTTATGTATTTTACGTCATCTATTGGAGATGCTATTAGAATTCCACTCAGGTTAACGTTGTCTCTCTTGTCATGTTTCAGCCTCGGCGTCGTACAACTCACCGGAGCTGCTCCAACAACGAAACCCTCCATCACAGCAGAGCAGTATCCCGGGCTCCATCTCCAGATGCCTAAGATCTTCTTACCCTCCTCCGACATCCAAGTCAGCCGGAGCATCCTCACCGACTAACCCAATCATGCTAAGATCGACATGGCTTCGCCAAAGAGGTTGTACACTTGTTGCATCTCTTTTTTACTCTACAGGTTATATATATTGTCCACTGAGCACACGTAGTAACGTGAAATACGATTATTTTATCCTACTATATGACAAGCAGTGAGGTACCAGGCAACTTAGCTATACGTGATGGACTCTCTTGAATGCTATCATTATTTATCTCTGTGCGTTTGAGTTGTGCATTTGTCGACGGGCCTGGGAGTTGAGCTAGTAGGGCAGTGGCCTGGGTCCAAAGTAATAGAAGTAACACAAAAACATTTTTTTAGTGTAGGTTTTTTCTTGCTCAAGCCTGCCTACTAGAGTCGCCAGTGCTTGAAAGGAAAAGTGAAGGAAAAACATAGGAATTGGAAAGTTTCCTATGGTACTACTATTTATGAATTTGGTTCAAAGGAATGGGGCAAAGGAAAATTGTAGGATTTGTTCCTTTAGTGTCTCCTTGAATAAAAAAACCATAGGAATTTTAATTTCCACTTGTCCTCCTTTTCAAATTCCTATTCATGAAGCACAAGACTAAGAGATAGTAGCATAATAGCATTATAGCCATACATCTTCTTGTGGTTTGACTTAATCTCACCATGCTTCTTTGCATCCTGTGATCTTCCAATTCTTGTGAATCAAACACCCAGATTGGCAGAAATCTTGTGTTTTTAAATTCTCTGTCTTTCACGTGCATTCCTATCCTATTCCTGTCTATTTGCTATCCCTGCATTGTTAGAATCCTCAAATTCAAATAAGCCCTTACACAATTACTTCTGTTACATATATGTATCAAAGAAAACCTTGTGTGGTTTGTCCTGCTACTAATGTGCTGTGTTCCACCCCTGCTCAGCTGCTCCAACGACGGAAGGGTTCACCACAGCAAGGATCTGCTCTCCAGACTGTCTTTCATCGCCTCAGATCTTCTTCCCCGCCGCCGGCAGCCATGACAACTGCATTACCATCATCAACTGAGTAGATGACCTTGAGGACTACACGGGTCCGCAAGAGAGTTCACACTCTTCCGTGTCTGTTTACGTTATGCATCGCTTAATATGATGACATGCTACTTTATCATTGTGTTCACCTATTAGACTCTGAGTCAGGTCCAAACTAATGCTGAAATTTGAGTTTTTAAATGGTTGTTGGGTACATATTGGGGCAGCAATCAGTACTATCTGTCTACTATCTAGTTAATCTCTGGTGTCTACTATGAGTTTCATGTTGGGTGCAAACAAACATTAAAGGTGCCATTATCTTTTTTAACTAAAGCTATTATCTGTCTGCTATCATTGGTGTTGGGTCTATCCACAGTTTGCTACCATCACTCTGGATTTGTGCATGCACTCCTTACATAATCTCACTATGTTTTATTCCTATGCATGTCAGTTAATATACACAATGGAACTAAACATGTAGAGCAAAAGAGACGAGCCTTGCGTGTCAATAAAATTTCATGCAGACGTCGCTCCACGGTGGGCGCAAAGGCAGCCCCCCCCCCCCACCCATTTCAGATCAAAATCAAGAGGAACATAACTGTTCCGAGGGGAGTTCAGAAGGAGAAGACCACTCCTATTTACCACCTGAGGTCTTTGCTCTAACTTGGCATGCTGATGTTGGTAATATCATGCATATGGTACCTTGCAGTGCTTACTATATACATCAAATATGTCATCTACTTAGTTTAGACATGCTTTGGGTCAATGCCATCTATTTAGTTTATTTATCGTATATGTGAATCATGCAATGCCATCTTGTTTAGCCAGGCATCATATATGTGAATTTTGCAATGCCACCCTGGTTAGCCAGTCATCTTATATGTGAATTATATCATGACATCATTTTCTTATTACATGTTAAATTTGTCAACAATTTTAGTACATTCAATTACTCTTCTTGTGCATCAGCCATTCGGCATGGTCATGGAAAAATCTGGAGTGGAAACAAGGTCTTCCGAGCAGATAATGCTATCTGATGAAGCGCATGTCTTGCTGGTTTTGGATAGCTCCTCAGGGGAGGATTCAGAGACAGATGACCAGTCCTATTCCCCCCC
>NC_041393.1:466235700-466279681 GCF_002162155.2 Triticum dicoccoides
GTGCATATGGTATCTTGCATTGCTATGTCATTTGCTTAGTTTAGACATGCTTTGTGTGAATGCCACCTGTTTAGTGTCTAATTACCATATATGTGAATTATGCAATGCCATCTTGTTGCAAGACATTATATATGTGAATTATGCAATGCTATCTTATTGCAAGGCATTATATATGTGAATTATGCAATGCCATGCTGTTTAGACAAGCGTCATATATGTGAATTATATTATGCCATCCTTTTTTTGTATTTCTCATTGCATTTGTCGACAATGTTTGTATATTCAACTGCTCTTCCTGTGCATCAGCCATTTGAATTGGTGATGGAGAAATCTGGAGTGAAAACAAGGTCTTCAGAGTAGACAATGCTACCTGGTGAAGAAGATATCTTGTTGGTTACAGATAGCTCTTCAGAGGAGGTTTCAGAGGCATATGACCAGTCCTATTATCCCCCTGAGGTGTATGCTCAAACTTGGCAGGGTTATATTACTCATTCATGCATATGTTGTATTGCAATGCTTAGTTTTTACATCATATACACAATATTGAATGCCATCTCCTTAGTTGACACATCATATATGTGATTGCCCTCTGCTCACTTGCTTAGTATATAAATCATATATTTGAATTATATCATGCCATGATATTTACATAGACAGCATGTATCTAAATTATGGCATGCCAACCCATTTTCTAAAGACATAATATAGTTATATCATCTCATCATGTTTACATAGTCATCATATTTTGAATTATCTAATTATATCCGTGAATTATATCATGCCATCATGTTTCCATCGATGGCATGTTTCTGATTTATGGCATGCCAACCACTATAATAGACACATCGTATAGTTATATCATGTCATCCTGTTTACATAGTCATCATATTTTGAAGTATGTCATTCTATCCTGTTTAGTTAGCCATCATACATGTGAAATTGTGCATGCTATCCTATTTAATTAGCCATCATATATGTGAAATTTTGTCATGCTATTCTGTTTGGTTAGACAACATAAATGTGAATTATTTCATGCCCTATTTTCTTCCCTAATACCCATTGCACATGTCTATCTACAATGTCTGTACATTCAAGTACTTTTCTTGTTTATCAGCCATTTTAATTGCAAGGGGTGATGGCAGTATCTGTGGGAGTAAAAACACGGTCTTCAGAAAAGATCGTGCTACCTGTCAATGCAGATAGAACCACGGTTGTACTTGCCCAAGAACTAGCCCCACCACACATAACCCAGACTCACACAGATTGTACCCCTACCCAGTTGGACAGAGAACCAGCTACATCCCTTCTAACCCCAACCCCAGCAGATAGTAACCCAGTTCCAGTTGACATAGCACCGTCTCCACCACAGAGCACCCAAACACGAGCAGTTAGTAAGGCAACTGCAGTGCCCAAAGCACGAGGACCACCACTCCGAACCCCAAGTCAACGCTTAAAGCAGAAGAAGAATTGTTCTCAGGTCAGGTTCTGTAGCTATGGTTCATACTACTTTGCTCTTGCATCACTTTATTTACTCATACCAACTAATTTCAAATTCGAAGGATGCAATTGAAACTCCAATGGCGCAACAAGTATGTTTTAAACCTGTTTCTTTAACGTGTTTGCTGTTGTAACTTGCTCTATGTTGATTTCAGTTTCAATTGAATAAACAGTTATGTTCTCATGCCATGCACATTACAAGTGTTGTTATTGCTATGTAGTTTCCCACACTTATATTCTGTAGATATGATTCAAACTGTATCTACCTTGATTTGGCAACATAAACTAGAATGATATAGACCATATAATGACCATACTACATAGATATATGTTTGTTTCATGCTGTTATCCTGTCCACCTTACTACTGAGCTGGTTTACCAAAATGAGTTTCATATACTACATTGTAAACATGTGATGTGTTTGTTTGTTTCTCTTTTAGAACGCAGATAAAATATTGAAGAAGAGTACCCCGTTATGCAATGGTAAAGGAAGTAATGTAGATAAGGTTCAAGATATTACTTCCTTTACCATTGCATAACGGGGTACTCTTCTTCAATATTTTATCTGCGTTTGTTTGGTCTCCAAGAAAGCTGATAAAAACTATATTGAAGACACTAAGACAACCCCAAAGTCCTGTCTTGATGTAGTGTTCGAGTTACTGGCTACTACTGCTGGCACTAGCTCTTCGAACTCGTTGCCTGAATTAGTTCGGCTCCTTGAGCCTCAACTTCAAGTTGAAAGTCATCGATCAGATGTTATGCGACAGGAAGGCGAAGGACTGAGGAAGTCCCTGCAGAATTCAGATGCATACTTTCTGGTACAACAGCAAGTGCTGGAGGATTTAAGCGCCAAACAAGATAAAGTTAATAAGCTTGCTAAGCATCTTGCCAGCATTATGGGTATCTAGGATATTGTTTCTTGAGCTCTTTTGAAGTGGTTTCAGTTCTGGACTTGTTTTGTTGCGGCGTTTATTTGCACTGGTCGCCAACTTTGACAACCAGTGTATATGATATGCTGCTTTGTTCCCTATATTTGCACTGGTGGCGAACTTTGATGCCCAGTGGATGTAATATGTGTAATAGCCATGATATCCTAGCGTAAGTTGCTTGCTTATTTATTTCCTTATTGTCTTGTTTATTTGTTTGCTTGTAGTCAGTGTAGTTCTTTTTCTATGGTTTGCTAGTGGCCACAATAACCATGGGCTACATATTTACTGTAGTTGCCATGGGCCTCCTATGGGCCATAGACACAATGGGCCTTTTATGGGCCGTATCATCAATGGGCCTTCTACAGGTCATAGACACAATGGGCCTTCTACGGGTCGTATCATCAATGGGCCTTCTACAGGCCGTATGATCGATTGGCAAAACATGGGCCAATAACAGACCACATTATGGCCGTAAACGGGCTAGAGTTGGAATCGTCCGTTCATGGGCCGACCATAATGGGTCGTCGTTAATCGACCGTATTTGATGACGCTGTGAAAACGGCCCAACGAATTAACGGGCCACAAACGGGCCGACTGTAACCACGAGCTGAATTTGGCCCACGGGCAGAAAATGGCAATAACAGGCCGTAAGTAAACGAATGTTGGAAATGAGCCCAAGAATAAATGGGCCCTGAAAAGGCCGAAAGATAACATGGGCTCGAAACGACCCAATGGAATAATGGGCCGTTAATGGGTATAAAGTGATACAATGTTCATTACGGGCCAGTTTCACCACAGGCCGTTAATGGGCCAAGAGTTACAAAGGGCGAGCCGTTACATGGGCCATACATGGGCCGAAAGTTAAAATGGGCTGGAATCATATTGGACGGCTCAGATGATGCTACTGGGCCTAATTCAGATAGGTCGTAACGGGCCCTGGGTTAGCGGGCTGTAAATAGGCTATATGCGAACAGGCCATTAACAGGCTTTTTGTGGGCCGGCCCGCCACCTTTTGACCAAGTCAAACGAGCCGGCCTTTTCACAGGAATGGGCCTCTGTTGGTCTGTGCCACGTGTCAATGTATCATAGGTGCCTTCGGTCCAATGAGTGGATGACATCTGTCCCAACGGTGAGCCGACATGTGTTTCCTCCAGCCAATGATGATTTTACACGTGGAAAATCCCCATTGGTCGGGGCTGTTAACGGGTTATCGGATCCAAAACCAGACCTGAGAGCTTAACGGCGAGCCGTTATGGTGGATACCACGTGTCGATCACCCTTGATGAAAGCACTTCTATGACGCGTGATTTATCGTCATGGAAGTGGACACTTCCCTGATGATAATTTTGGTAATGTCATGGAACACTTCTACGACAGCTCAGGTATGACTATCTTGATTCTGTCATAAAATCGTCATGGATGTACATGCATGACAGAAAACGTGACCTACTGTGACAAACACGTATCATCACGGAAGTGTATCATTTTGTACATGCATGACAGAAACCCTCTTTCCTTTTTGTTTCCTCATATCAAAAAGGTTGCTAGCAGCGTGATAGCAAGCACCAGTAGCCGCAATTAGTAGCGACCTGTGAGAAGTGACTGATGTTGTATGTATGAATTGATTCTTGTTCTTTCCGTGAAGAGGTTTCCTTTGTGATTTGCACGAGCTTAATCATCTATTGCAATTCCCTCTGTTTGTGTTATAGACTACATGATTTTTGTTTTCTATTTAGCAGCACTCCAGTCTGACCTGTTTGTTGTCAATTTTTTTGTTGCATAGTAGAGCACTATTATTTTATTTTCCACAAGAATTTAGAGTTTAACTGATATGCAAGAGGTGAGTTGGACCAAATTTATTACATTTTATATCTCCAACCAAACAATGAACTAGAACCATTCCATTCCATCTTATTGCACTCTACCAGACATAGAAACAGAACCGACCCATTCCAGTGAAATGGAACCATGCCATTCCGTTCGAGTACGTTCCAGACCAAACACACCCCAAGTGATCAAAGCCTCACTCCTTCTGCCACCTATGCTTGGAGAAAGAAGAATCTAGATGAGAAGGACAGTGGCTTCACTCAATCTGTGGAGATTGAGTCAAGGAAAGAAAGGATAGTTGCCCAGAAGGTGTCTGCTTCTACCGTTGCCAAGAGAGGCATTGCTCTAACTCATGAAGGAGGCAGCTCGGCTCAAGGGCAGTCAAAGCCCAAGAGGCAAAGGAAGATGATAACTCATGTTGAATCTAGAAAGTCCACTATGTTTGTGGATCCTCATACTAATGCAGCTACGAGCAGCGATGAGGATGAGGAGGAAGAAGAGGAAAAGCAGGTGTCCAAGCCCACTACTAAGAAAAACAAGCCGATGGCAGATGCTATACCTAGATCACTACCTCCTGCATCCAAGCCTAATCCCACTCCCAAGGGCAAGGGCAAGAGTGTTGTTGCTGCTAAGAAGAAGAAGAAGAAGAAGAAGAAGAAGAAGAAGAAGAAGAAGAAGAAGACAGTTGTCCCTGAAAAAGAAGAAGAGGAAGCCCCAGCTCATCTCAAGAAATTGAGACCATTCCTGCCTGCGCACAATGATGCTCATCCTAAGGCATAGGACATACAGAAGAGAAAGGACAAGGGTCTAAGAAAATGAAGGACAAATGATCCATATGTTCCTAGGTCCAGGAAGACGGCTATGGATTACAAGTTCCATACCATAGAGCAACAAGACTTCTATGAGATAGTGCTGCTTGAGAAAAAACCAGCTGTAAGTGAGATGAAGTGGGTGCATTCGAAATTCATTGTTAAGCATCCAAACAACTTCCCTAATGTACATGAGAACTTCAAGACTCTGAACATCAACAAGTTTGTTGGTGAGGTGAAGTCTGACTGGTGTGAGGAGATGATTATGCAGTTTATTCCACAATGCACTTCTCCTGATGGCAGAATCAAGTGGATGACTGAAGGTGGGAGGTTTGAGTCCGCATTTGATGAATGGGCCAAGTTGCTTGGCTTGCCTCCGAGATAGGCTTCATCGATGTGTATGCCGGTAGTCACATGAACCACAACACAATGAAGAACATGTACCAACCCATTCCCGCTTTAGAAGTTGAGAAGCACAAGCTAGGATCTGTGCAGTTCCTTCTCCCAGGACTTGCCACCATCAACACTATTCTCAGATATAAACTGAGTCCCAAGTCTAGAGATGACATGATGGTGAGAGGATACTCCATTGACTTGTTGCACCATCTTGATGAACTTACCAGCTTCAATGTCATGGATTTGATTGTAGAGACTTCGAAGAGGACTATGTTGATCATAGGCAATCATGTGTCTATGCTCCATATATTTAGTTGCTCATCAACTCCAAAGTTGGTAGCAACATAATCTGCTTGGGCACAAGCACTTGCCACTTCAACCAAAGGTCGAGGACTGCACTGTCGCTATGAATCCAACTGATCCTAGTTCTACTGCTGCCCAGGAGAAAGCAGAGGCTTCTAGAGCTACCCCACAGGTGAGTGAGCCAAGTTCTTCTACTAGGGATGCCACTACTGAGATGCCTAAGTCCAAGGCCCACCAAATGACATATCTCTTCCAAGCTACACTCAGGATTGAACCAAGCCTAGCTAACCTTGTGAAGAACTACGGAAGTCTAGAAAGGATTATTGAGACTAAGTTCCACGCTCTTGATATCAAAGTGACTGAGATTGCCATGAATCTTGGAAAGCTCAAGGAGGACTTTGAGGCATGGACCAATAGTGATTCTGATGAGCAGACGACCACTCAGTATCAGGCTCAGCCTTGGCCTGCTCCAGCTACAGTTGTGCCACCTCCCATGTCTACACCACCAGTACCCCAGACATCATCAGAGGCATTTGCATACGCTCCCATCTCCACTGCATCGACCCACACCGAAGCCGCCCTCTTCATCACCTGCATCCATGGATCGAGACCAGGGTGACGCTTAGATATAGGATTCGAAAATTTTGGTAACTTGTTGCCAAAAGGGCACGGTGATATAGATCTTAGGGCTTTGAGTGCAAGAGTGCTTTGCATTTGGTTTTTTATTTCTGTTTTGAGATACTTTGATTTGCTTGGTTCGTAAGAGTTTTGTTGTGTGCTTGACGGTACTGTATTTGCTTATCATGCTACCTATTATCTGCTTATGCATGTTATCGTGGTCATTCACATGTGTGTCTTGGTGATGAGTGCTTATTGTACTCCATTCATATTTTTTTGTGCGCTCCACCAAGATGTATGTGGCATGTATTATCTCATGATCCTAGTCGATTGTACATTTGCATTCAAACGCAAATCTTAAATAATGCACAACAATATATTCACATGTATTCACTTTTCAGTGAGGGAAGATCTGCATCCAGGTCTACTTAAAAGCTTCTACCATAGGCTTGATAGTCCTAAGAAAGGTGAAGGTGGGGGTAAATAGAAAAATATATCAACGGTCTTCCGCCATTCGGGCGGAGAGACAGGATACGTGTTGGCTTTTCATTGGCCAGATAGATGTCGATACTCCTACAAAGCCCATCTAGGTTTGCTACCACTGCCAAAATTCAAACGTCTGGACTCGTCCGTGGACATTTGAAGGTAACATTGGATGTCAAAAGAAAATGTCCGAACTCTCCCGAAGAACATATACAGACGATTTGAGGATCAACATTGAAGATGCCCTATGACCTTACCTGCATTATCGGATATATTGCCCGCTTATCACGATTGCAAGCATCCGTAAAATTGAATGATGCAATGGTTTCGTTTTTTGCAATGAAACCGGGATGAGCTTAGGAACAAGAGCGTATGTAAATGAGATGGCGATCAGACGGTGGGTGTGTTTGATTGACGTACTAAGCTTGCCACAGTTTACCATGTCACAATTTAGGCAAATTCAACTTAGGTAGTTCCCTACAGCCACACTTGTGGCAAGATTTTCTTCATGCAAACTAGACTCCACATGTCATCGACTTACAGCGTGTTTGGTTGGGAGGAGTTGAAGACAGGGAATGGGAGTTTAAGTTAAGTGGCACTTTAAATCCTTTGATTGATTCACAGACATGGGAATTAAGAAGGGAAGGGGAAGGGGAATTAAGAGGCCCAACTCCTTCAAATCTCTTCCCTAGGGGACCCTGGTAATTTAACCGGGGATTGGGAATTGACAGAGAAAAAAATGTTTTGTTAGTTGGGACGTGGTGAGGGGTGGCGTTTCACGTTGAAAGTTGGTTATTTCTCTGCCTAATCCCACCAACTAAATAGGGGCAGTTAATTATCTCTTAAATTCCCACATTTAGTTGCCTCCACATGTCAAACAGAGGAATGGAACTTCAAATCAACTTCCCATGTGTAATCCCTTGACAAATTCCCATCGCTAAACTCCCATGCCTTCTCCCTGTCATTACCAAACAGGCTGTTAGAAACTGTTGCAAGATTACCTCAAATATAGCAGAGTGTGACGCCGATTTTAATCGCCTAACCATACCTTAGGCATGTGTGGCAAATGAGGACAATCTTAGTATATACTTCCTCCGATCTTTCAAAGATTTCAATATTGAACTACACACGAAACAAAATAAACGAATCTACACATTAAAATATGTCTACATACATTTAAAATATGTCTACATACATTCCTATCCATACGTGACTGAAATATATTTAAAAGGGCTTATATTTCTATACTCCCTCCGTTTGAAATTACTTGTCTTGGGAATGGATGTATCTAAAACTAAAATACGTCTAGATACATCCATTTTCGCGACAAGTAATTCCGAACGGAGGGAGTACTTCAGAAACGGAGGGAGTATAAATCAAACATGCCTGATAACTTTGCATTCAGCGAAGATTTGCCACTAGACGCATACTTTAGTAGCGCACAGACCGGGGATATAAAGATAAAAATGAGAGAAAAGCAAGGTGACGTGAAACGTGCGACGTTGAGTGCTAACTAGAAAAATCAAAGTTGAGATATTTAAGCCAAGAGGAGAGTCTAGTCACGCACGATCCAGTTGCAGATTTTTGATTCAGTGCGTCGTGAGTCAAAGTAAACCGCTGCACGTGCCCTCCCAGTCCTTCGATCCCCAGCTTTGTCCTCAGCTAATTATGCCATTGATTCGGTCGGTCGTGAGTATCAACTCGCTGAAATAAATAAAAATGAAAACCCCGGAGATTTGACCGGTAGACGATTGAACAGCCAGTAGAACACGGCAAAAATAGACGACCCGGATGTATAGAAGCTGCTCTGAACAATACTAGTACTTCCGGCCAACTCGTTGGTCTGTCAATTGGAGATGGAAAACAAACAGGCAAGACAACCGTTTGTCATGAAGCTCCAATCGATACGAACAATGTGGTAGCCCTTTACCTAGTTCAGTGATAAGGTCTAACGCAGCACAGACATCTATATTCACAGAAGGAAATGTTCTTGAGCGGCTACAAACAAACGGAATCGTTCGGGGCTAGAAACAAATGAAATCATTAGTCCCTTGAGGAGGAGGCCTGGGGCAGTGCCTTGTGAAACATACTTACAGCAAACCGGATACAGCCGAACAACTAGATCAGTTATTCTGAGTGTTTCTAAACAGATATTACTTGACGAGGAGGTAGCGGTCTATGATCTCCGACACCGTCTCCAGGAACAGGTTCTCGCTCGTCCCCGGGAGGACGGCGCCCTCCGCTTCCTGGATGATGTCCTCGATCACAGAATCTCTATTCACAGTCTCCCTGCACAGTATACGTCCTATGTCATAGGGTGTGAGGCCTCGCGCCGCGCCCTTCTTCAGGAGCATGGTGCTGATGCGCAGGACGCGGGCACAGCTTGAAGACAGCTCCCACCCGTGGAACCTGAGAAGCTTGATGTCCTCTTCCGCGTCGAGAGATTCAATGTATGCAATGGTTTCATCACTGAACCGCTCACGGGCTTGAGGCCAGTAAAGCCACTCGAAGGTACAATCCTCAAACTGCATAGCAACAAGGCAACAAAATTAACATTTGCATGACTCAAGAGCGAGAAGTAATGCAACAACGAAATAATCACCTTCTCTGGCAGGCAGTAACCATGATCAATTGGAATCAGCTTGCAGGTGGCACCTTCTTCCTTGGACACTAGAATGTTCCCTGCATGACGATCAGCATTCGCTAACCTAATATCTAACACTGCTATTTTGTGTACCTCCTTCACCGGAAAAGCACGAGGACCCATATCCTCGCAACTTCCATCGTTCTCCATAAACATCTGCAGAGATCCAAACTTGAAGCTCTTTCCCCTATGTAAGCTTCGGACTAATGCTGTGGGAGGCACACCAGAAAACCCAACACCGTGGCCCGATTCACGATCACCAACTGGATGGTCGAGAATATAAGCCGCAACTTCCCTTAGTGCACCTTCCCCTACACGTGTTCCCCTCTTCATGCCTTCCCCATCAGTCGACAGTGGATGACCCCTTGGGTTGTTTTCAGCCATAGGTTCCTCATCAATCGGCTTAAACACTGCAACATTCTTCTGGCCTGATGAGTCTTGCATGAAGTAAACACCCCCTGAACCTTCTGCTGACATAACTGGTGTATATCCATTCTCAAGACCAGCTATTGCTGAGTCAATCATTTTCATCACTTCAGATGACAGCTTCGCCTTCCGGTTAACCACAATTGGTTCGATAGCAGCAGGCTTGCCACCAGCTGGTTTTGCAGGGGTCACCACAACAGATTCATTCTGAAGGTTCTCTTTCTTCTGAGGGTTGTCAACTGTGACCACAGTATCCTTATCAACTTGCTGTGTTCGTACCTTTGCTGGTTTGCGGATGAACAAATGAATCACAGCATCATCCTTGTTGCTAATATCAGCAATCAACTGGTGGTCCTCAAGCACCTCTCCATCGTACTCGAGCTTGTCATCATCCTCCAGGCTATCAAGGTCCTCATCACCCTCCACTGCAAGCTTGCTCTTGAGGTACTTGACATTGCGGGTCTGGTCCACCTGAAACTGAAATTTCTTCCCACTGGCGGTCTCAATGTTGATCACCCGGAGGTCAGCCAAGCGGATAACAAGGTGCAGAACATTCCCATCGGCAAGCCCATAATCCTTGACAGGGCAGTTGTTGCGCGCCAGCTCATGCCCGTCGAGCACAAGCCGCTGCTTTGTCACCACAAAGCCCTTGAACCTCTGGATGCGCAGCTTGACCGAGGCGATGGAATCAGTGCCCAGCACACTCATCGGCATTGGAGGCGCACCAGGCACAGCGAGGAAGATGAGAATGGAATCCTGCAGCTGTGACCCGGAGAAACAGTGTGCTGAACGACTACCATCAAACCTGATGGGCAAGAAGGCGAGGTCGTCGGTCATCGGAGCAAGCGCAATGACACCAGCTGACGACATCTTGGCGAGTGGGGTTACAGGAGGCCGAAAGCTTCCTCAACTACAGCCAATATTTACAATGGACCGGAGTTAGAAGCTCTACACTAGGAATTAGTAGAAGCCATGGAGAAGTCAAGCCAAGGGTTCCGTTCCTTCCTTCTATGATGGATGGAGGAAACCCTCTGCGAAAGCCCGACACCAGAAACGGCACAACCGATGATGCTACAGGCACATTTTGGATTGGTCGCCCATTAAATCTGCACAAAAAGTTAGATCTCCTCCGTCAGTGGCCGGCAGAGCTTCAGCAAAAATCGTTCAAAGCACATAACACCGCACATACCAGATTTAATTTTAGGGGCAAAGTGGCTCAAAATCCTGCCTTTGCCCCACCGGAGAAGCCCAACCGCGCGAGGCAATCTGCAGAACAGAGACCAACTGGAGCGATGAGTCACAAAATCACCCAGCCGCGCAGCGCAGGCACAGAATAGTGGTATCAACTCGCATCATCATACCTGAGAAATCGCTCACCAGAGGCAGATCGACCGATTTATTTTTCCGATGACGAGAGAACCAAGGAAGGACCGACGACCCCCGGCCACCGACGCCGGCGCCACGAACCCGCGCGCGGCTCCTCCCCCAGCAGCTAACGGCCGAAACCTGCTACATCATATCGCCATGGTTAGCTTACCCCGCACCGATCGAAACAAGCAGGGAACCGACCTTTAAGAATACCAGGAGGGGGAATCCGGGCGACCACCGAGTCGGGGCGCGCGCGGAGTCGGGATCGGATTGGATTGGAACTCACCGCCCGGATCAGAGGGGGAACCCCCGAGATTAGTAGCCCGACGGGCTCCTCCTTCCTTGCTCCGCGGTTCACGCAGGGGCGGAGAGAGAGTTGGGGAGGGGAAGTTTTTGGTCTGGTTTGGTTTGGTTTGGCGAGGAAGGAAGAGGGACGGATGGGCGAGGGGGAGGTGGGCAATGGAGAATTGGGGAGAGGGAGCGGACGGTGTGGGGCTGCTGATTTATTCCGGGCGTGGGGCCGGCCGTCACTCACGGCGTGACGTGTCTGGCCCGCGCACCTTCGTAGAAAAGGTCGTGCGCTCGCTTATTAGATTGACGGTTTTGCCCCCGCGACGGTGAAAGCTCGCGCGGCAAGTAACCTCGCTGTCAAAAACGGAGATTACAGCTGGGGTTTGAGACGGTAATTAACCCGCTCTTCGCTAATGCTCGGTTGTTATTCGTTTGAGTCTGCCTTCAGTGGTAAGGCTCTTGGTTTGGAACGTTAGGCTCCCACGTAAATTCTGCAGCGAAGTTTTTTTTTTATGCCATCTTCGAGACGGATCTATTACTCCATCTATTCACAAATAAATCTTTTTTTAACAATATTCACAAATAAATCTAGTCAAAATACTTGAAATAAATAGCTAGTATAGTAGAGAATACGAAAGAGGATCCCCATGAACGATTTATATAGTACAAACTAATCCTTATGCTTTTTACACTGAAACTCGGCAAGCGTGGGCACCAAACCATGCATAACCTGCGTGCGTGGCATTAACTTCATTTCGTATCGAGCCCTTTGGTCAAAGAAAGAATGGGCTCGTACGGTCGTGCAAAACACAACATCCATAAGAAGAAAAAATCTGAGCCATGTAAAAGTCTTCTCCCAAAAATTGTCTTAGCCCAATTCAGCGTATTTTGGGTCTACATGTTCCAAAATGTCCCGTTGGTACAAAACCATTTTTTTTTTGAACATGATAAAAAAACCAATTTATCGTTGCTTCTTTCTTCTACACTTATAATGGAAACAGGAAAAAACAACCCTTGAAAAGGGAAAACGTACGCGTCATTTTCTTGGAACAGGTCGGCGAGTGGTGCTGGCATGCGGATGCACCAGTCAAACGACAAGGATCGGCCTCAGCCAGCCGTGCATACGCTCGCTATACGTGCTACGAAACGAAGGGGATGCGTTGGAAAGATCAGGCCAAAGGGATTAGGTCGAATGCGTCGGCCGTGACGCGTACAGGACACCCGTCTCCGGCGCCGTGAGATGATGGCACGACGCTGCCCGCGTGCGGACGGTGGAGTGGGAGGACGAGACCACGGCCGGAAGCATCCGATGTTTCTGTCTCCCTTTTCTCTCTCCTCGTATACGTGGAGACATCTCCCCTGGTACGAGCCTTGGCCGCAATTTTTAATTTTATTTTCTTTTTCTTTAAAGCCTTCGCCGCAATGAATTGAAGGTCCAGCTCCGGCCGTATGAGAACCGATACGAAAACAAGGCAATTAGAGCATCTACAACCACATATGTCAAATTCAGCACCTCAAATGCCTGCGGACGCGCCGACACATCCGCAGACAATGACCGGGCATTTTTTAAATTTCATTTGTTGCATCCGGATATCTCATATTTGATTCTTATATCCATACAAAGACACGCAAAAAAGAAAGAATCTACGTCCTACATCGATCATAACTACTTCTCGTCGAAGATCACCATGATCCCCGTGCCCGGCTCCGGCAGCATGGGCGGCAGTTGCAGCTCTGGCGCCTCCGGCTGCTCCGGGCTCGGATCGGCGGCGCGGAGAGGGGGGTGGGTGGGTTAGGGTTGTGGGACGGCCGTCGGCTTAAATAGTCGGATTTCGTCTTGGGCGACACCACGCGGCGTTCACACCACGGTGACGGACACGGCGTCCGTTGAACTGCCGGGTTCCGGGTGTTTCCGTGTGGGGCCACGCCGCCAGGCCGACGTGGCGGACGTGCCCGGACACCCACATATCCGTGCCATATTTGGGCTGGACATGTGGGGTGCCGACAGCCGGCTGTTTGAGGGCAGTTTGAGGGGCCCGTCCGAGTTTCGTGACTGGGTAGCGACAGGGCGACCTGTCTGGACATTTGAGACGGATTTGAAAGGTCTGATTGTAGATGCTTTTAAGGTGCACGCTTTCGGAGTTCGGGGACGATACATATCCCTCTGTTCAGAAATACTACTCCATCCATCCTGAAGTAGTACTACTTTAGGACGGCGGTAACTAACTTAGAAGGAGGTAAGAAGTTTTGGCTTTTTACAAAACTGAATGTTTATAGACACGTTTTATTGTGTTTGTTCAACCATGTCAGTTTATATGTAGTTCATATTATAAAATATTCAAAACATATTCTATTTTTGAACAGAGAGAACATTTCTATTTTGCAAGTATTTTCTTGCAAAAACGCTTATTAAATTTAGTAGCTAAAGGAGTGGTTATAGTCCCCGAAAAAGAATGAAGATGAATAAATAAAGGTTCCTTCTAGTATTAGTCTTGGTATATCAGCTAGAAGATTTGGTTAATTAGGATATTTCAAGGATCCGTATCCGGGCTTCAAACTTGCTGGAATGGATATTTTTAGAAACAAAAATATAGATGTAGATGTTCATAATCACGCACACACACGGACACGCACAATCAACCGTATAAATGCACGCACACACACTATCATATGTACCTTCGAGAGTTTGAACAGGTAAATCTTGATTGGATATTTGAGACTATAGTGGTAATTTTTTAAATTACGAAATCATCAAATAAGCCTTTCTTAGGATTGGAATATGATATTTCATCCATAATTTTTTTGTGAGGATCTCATCCCGGTTGAATTACAGGCACTATCATTCTTAGGGTCCAATTGGCAGTCGATTTTTGTATGTTTTTTCCTACTTTAACCCAACTACGTACACCACGCCCAACCATAAGCTTCGGTGGACATAGATACATAGTCATGCTCCCACAACTCTAACATCACCCCGAGAGGTGATTCTAGTGAAGATCTAAGAGCATCTACAACTGAAGGTTGTAAATTTGGACCCTCAAACGCCTACGGACGCGTTTGGACGCGCCCGCGGAGAGTGACCGAGCGTGCTTTAAAATTTTACAATTCACAATCACGTATCATATTTTCAAAACATCTGTTACATGCAGGGCCATGCACATCGATCATCATGTCCGTCTTGAGCCGGCTGGACACTGAAAATTACTTATACTTAACATTTTCACACCCATATTAGTCCCACCTCGCCGACTGATGAGCTAGTCGACTAGCTTAAATATCTCGGTGGTCCAGAAGGGATAAGCTTTTGACATCATTTCATCATTTATTAAGGATATGGACTCTTATTATGAATCTTCTATGTTTATCGCATAGAAGATTCATAGTCAGGGTCTATATCCTTCACATAGGGAACATTAATGTCGTCTTGTCTTTTTTTTTTTTGAATCACGTCCATGCTGTTGGGGAACGTAGTAATTTCAAAATTTTCCTACGCACACGCAAGATCATGGTGATGGCATAGCAACGAGAGGGGAGAGTGTTGTCCACGTACCCTCGTAGACCGTAAGCGGAAGCGTTATGACAACGCGGTTGATGTAGTCGTACGTCTTCACGATCCGACCGATCCAAGTACCAAACGTACGGCACCTCCGAGTTCAGCACACGTTCAGCTCGATGACGATCCCCGGACTCCGATCCAGCAAAGTGTCGGGGATGAGTTCCGTCAGCACGACGGCGTGGTGACGATGATGATGCTCTACCGGCGCAGGGCTTCGCCTAAACTCCGCGACGATATGACCGAGGTGGAATATGGTGGAGGGGGGGCACCGCACACGGCTAAGGAACGATCCGTAGATCAACTTGTGTGTCATGGGGTGCCCCTCTGCCCCCGTATATAAAGGAGCAAGGGAGGGAGGCCGGCCGGCCCTAGAAGGGGCGTGCCAAGGGGAGTCCTACTCCCACCGGGAGTAGGACTCCCTCCTTCCTTGTTGGAGTAGGAGAAGGGGGGAAAGAGGGGGAGAGGAGGAAGGAAAAGGGGGCCGCACCCCTTGTCCAATTCGGACCAGAGGAGGGCTGCGCGCCTTCTTCCTTTCGGCCTCTCTCCTCTATTCCCGTATGGCCCAATAAGGCCCATATACTCCCCGGCGAATTCCGGTAACTCTCCGGTACTCCGAAAAATACCCGAATCACTCGGAACCTTTTCGAACTCCGAATATAGTCGTCCAATATATCGATCTTTACGTCTCGACCATTTCGAGACTCCTCGTCATGTCCCCATTCTCATCCGGGACTCCGAACTCCTTCGGTACATCAAAAATTTATAAACTCATAATAAAACTGTCATCGTAACGTTAAGCGTGCGGACCCTACGGGTTCGAGAACTATGTAGACATGACCTAGAACCATTCTCGGTCAATAACCAATAGCGGAACCTGGATGCCCATATTGGTTCCTACATATTCTACGAAGATCTTTATCGGTCAAACCGCATAACAACATACATTGTTCCCTTTGTCATCGGTATGTTACTTGCCCGAGATTCGATCGTTGGTATCCAATACCTTAGTTCAATCTCGTTGCCGACAAGTCTCTTTACTCGTTACGTAATGCATCATCCTGTAACCAACTCATTGGTCACATTGCTTGCAAGGCTTATAGTGATGTGCATTACCGAGAGGGCCCAGAGATACCTCTCCGACAATCGGAGTGACAAAACCTAATCTCGAAATACGCCAACTCAACATGTACCTTTGAAGACACCTGTAATACTCCTTTATAATCACCCAGTTACGTTGTGACATTTGGTAGTACCCAAAGTGTTCCTCCGGTAAACGGGAGTTGCATAATCTCATAGTTAGAGGAACATGTATAAGTTATGAAGAAAGCAGTAGCAATATACTAAACGATCAAGTGCTAGGCTAACGGAATAGGTCATGTCAATCACATCATTCTCCTAATGATGTGATCCCGTTAATCAAATGACAACTCTTTTGTCCATGGCTAGGAAACATAACCATCTTTGATAAACGAGCTAGTCAAGTAGAGGCATACTAGTGACACTATGTTTGTCTATGTATTCACACATGTATTATGTTTCCGGTTAATACAATTCTAGCATGAATAATAAACATTTATCATGATATAAGAAAATAAATAATAACTTTATTATTGCCTCTAGGGCATATTTCCTTCAGTCTCCCACTTGCACTAGAGTCAATAATCTAGTTCACATCGCCATGTGATTTAACACCAATATTCACATATGTATGTGATTAATACCCATAGTTTACATCTTCATGTAATCAACACCCAAAAGGTTTTACTAGAGTCAATAATCTAGTTCACATTACTATGTGATTAACACCCAAAGAGTACTAAGGTATGATCATGTTTTGCTTGTGAGAGAAGTTTAGTCAATGGGTCTGTCATATTCAGAGCCGTATGTATTTTGCAAATATTTTATGTCCACAATGCTCTGCACGGAGCTACTCTAGCTAATTGCTCCCACTTTTAATATGTATCCAGATTGAGACTTAGAGTCATCTGGATTGGTGTAAAAGCTTGCATCATTGTAACTTTTTACGACGGGCTCTTTTATCACCTCCATAATCGAGAAACATCTCCTTAGTTCTCACTAAGGATATTCTTGGCCGCTGTCCAGTGATCTACTCTTAGATCAAAATTGTATTCCTTTGTCAAACTCAGAGCAAGGTATACAATAGGTCTAGTTCACAGCATAACATACTTTATAGAACCTATGACTGAGGCATAGGGATTGATTTTTCATTCTCTTTCTATTTTCTGCCATGGTCGGGTCTTGAGTCTTACTCAACTTCACACCTTTGCATCACAGGCAAGAACTCCTTCTTTGACTGTTCCATTTTGAACTATTCAAAAATTTATCAAGGTATGTACTCATTGAAAAATCTTATCAGGCGTCTTGATCTATCTATATAGATCTTGATGCTCAATGTGTAAGCAGCTTCAGCGAGGTCTTGCTTTGAAAAACTTTTATTCAAGTATCCCTTTATGCTATCCAGAAATTCTATATCATTTCCAATTAATAATATGTCATCTACATATAATATCAGAAATGCTACAGAGCTCCCACTCACTTTCTTGTAAATACAGGCTTCTCAAAAAGTCTGTGTAAAACCATATGCTTTGATCAACTCATCAAAGCCTATATTCCAACTCCGAGAGGCTTGCACCAGTCCATAAATGAATTGTTGGAGCTTGCACACTTTGTTAGCATCTTTAGGATTGACAAAACCTTCTGGTTGCATCATATACAACTCTTCTTTAATAAATTCATTAAGGAATGCAGTTTTGACATCCATTTGCCAGATTTCATAAAATGTGGCAATTGCTAACATGATTCGGACAGACTTAAGCATCGATACGAGTGAGAAAATCTCATTGTATTCAACCCCTTGAACTTGTCGAAAACCTTTCGCAACAAGTCGAGCTTTATAGACAGTTACATTACCATTAGCGTCAGTCTTCTTCTTAAAGATCCATTTATTCTCAATGGCTTGCCGACCATCGGGCAAGTCAACCAAAGTCCATACATTGTTCTCATACATGGATCCCATCTCAGATTTCATGGCCTCTAGACATTTTGCGGAATCTGGGCTCATCATCGCTTCCTCATAGTTCGTAGGTTCATCATGGTCAAGTAACATGACTTCCAGAATAGGATTACCGTACCACTCTGGTGCAGACAGTACTCTGGAAGACCTACGAGGTTCTATAGCAACTTGATCAGAAGTTTCATGATCATCATCATTAGCTTCCTCACTAATTGGTGTAGGAATCACTGGAACTGATTTCAGTGATGAACTATTTTCCAATTCAGGAGAAGGTACAATTACCTTATCAAGTTCTACTTTCCTCCCACTCACTTCTTTCGAGAGAAACTCCTTCTCTAGAAAGGATCCATTTTTAGCAACGAATATCTTGCCTTCGGATCTATGATAGAAGGTGTACCCAACAGTTTCCTTTGGGTATTCTATGAAGAGCACTTCTCCGATTTGGGTTTGAGCTTATCAGGATGAAACTTTTTCACATAAGCATCGTAGCCCCAAACTTTAAGAAACGACAACTTGGGTTTCTTGCTAAACCACAGTTCATATGGTGTCGTCTCAACGGATTTAGATGGTGCCCTTTTAACGTGAATGCAGTTGTCTCTAATGCATAACCCCAAAACGACAATGGTAAATCAATAAGTGACATCATAGATCGCACCATATCCAATAAAGTGCGGTTACGACGTTCGGACACACCATAACGTTGTGGTGTTCCAGGTGGCGTGAGCTGTGAAACTATTCCACATTGTTTTAATTGAAGACCAAACTCGTAACTCAAATATTCATCTCCACGATCAGATCGCAGAAACTTTATTTTCCTGTTACGATGATTTTCCACTTCACTCTGAAATTCTTTGATCCTTTCAACTATTTCAGACTTATGTTTCATCAAGTAGATATACCCATATCTACTCAAATCATCCGTGAAGGTCAGAAAATAACGATACCCGCCACGAGCCTTAATACTCATTGGTCTGCATACATCAGTATGTATTATTTCCAACAAGTTTGTTGCTCGTTCCATTGTTCCGAAGAATGGAGTTTTAGTCATCTCGCCCAAAGGCATGGTTCGCAAGCATCAAATGATTCATAACCAAGTGATTCCGAAAATCCATCTTTATGGAGTTTCTTCATGCGCTTTTCACTGATATGACCCAAACGGCAGTGCCACAAATAAGTTGCACTATCATTATTAACTTTGCATCTTTTGGCATCAATATTATGAATATGTGTATCACTACGATCGAGATCCAATAAACTATTTTCATTGGGTGTATGACCATTGAAGGTTTTATTCATGCAAAAACAGAACAACAATTATTCTCTGACTTTAAATGAATAACCGTATTGCAATAAACATGATCAAATCATATTCATGCTCAACGCAAACGCTAATTAACATTTATTTAGGTTTAACACTTATCCCGAAAGTTTAGGGAGTGTGCGATGATGATCATATCAATCTTGGAACTACTTCCAACACTCATCGTCACTTCCCCTTCAACTAGTCTCTGTTTATTCTGTAACTCCTGTTTCAAGTTACTAATCTTAGCAACCGAACAAGTATCAAATACTAAGGGGCTACTATAAACACTAGTAAGGCACATATCAAAAACCTGTATATCAAATATACCTTTGTTCACTTTGCCATCCTTCTTATCCACCAAATGTTCAGGGCATTTCCGCTTACAGTGACCATTTCTTTTGCAGTGTAAGCACTCAGTTTCAGGCTATGGTCCAGCTTTGGGCTTCTTCGCTGGAGTGACAACTTGCTTGTCTTTCCACTTGAAGTTCCCTTTCTTTCCCTTTGCCCTTTTCTTGAAACTAGTGGTCTTGTCAATCATCAACACTTGATGCTCTTTCTTGATTTCTACCTTCGTCGATTTCAATATCACGAAGAGCTCGGGAATCGTTTTCGTTATCCCTTGCATACTATAGTTCATCACGAAGTTCTAGTAACTTAGTGATGGTGACTAGAGAATTCTGTCAATCACTATCTTATCTGGAAGATTAACTCCCACTTGATTCAAGCGATTGAAGTACCCAGACAGTCTGAGCACATGCTCACTAGTTGAACGATTCTCCTTCATCTTTTAGCTATAGAACTTGTTGGAGACTTCATATCTCTCAACTCGGGTATTTGCTGGAAATATTAACTTCAACTCCTGAAACATCTCATATGGTCCATGACGTTCAAAACGTCTTTGAAGTCCCGATTCTAAGCCGTTAAGCATGGTGCACTAAACTATCAAGTAGTCATCATTTTGAGCTAGCCAGACGTTCATAACTTCTGCATCTGCTCCTGCAATAGGTCTGTCACCTAGCGGTGCATTAAGGACATAATTCTTCTGTGCAGCAATGAGGATAAACCTCAGATCACAGATCGAATCCGCATCATTGCTACTAACATTTTTCAACACAATTTTCTCTAGGAACATATCAAAATAAACATATGAAAGCAACAACGGAAGCTATTGATCTACAACATAATTTGCAAAATACTACCAGGACTAAGTTCATGATAAATTTAAGTTCAATTAATCATATTACTTAAGAACTCCCACTTAGACAGACATCTCTCTAGTCATCTAAGTGATTACGTGATCCAAATCAACTAAACCATGTCCGATCATCACGTGAGATGGAGTAGTTTCAATGGTGAACATCACTATGTTGATCATATCTACTATATGATTTGCGTTCGACCTTTCGGTCTCCGTGTTCCGAGGCCATATTTGTATATGCTAGGCTCGTCAAGTTTAACCCGAGTATTCCGCATGTGCAACTGTTTTGCACCCGTTGTATTTGAACGTAGAGCCTATCACACCCAATCATCACGTGGTGTCTCAGCACGAAGAACTTTCGCAACGGTGCATATTCAGGGAGAACACTTCTTGATAATTAGTGAGAGATCATCTTAAAATGCTACCGTCAATCAAAACAGAATAAGATGTATAACAGATAAACATCATATGCAATCAAAATATGTGACATGATATGGCCATGATCATCTTGCGCCTTTGATCTCCATCTCCAAAGTACTGTCATGATCTCTATCGTCACCGGCATGACACCATGATCTTCATCATCTTGATCTATATCAATATGTCGTCACATGGTCGTCTCGCCAACTATTGCTCTTGCAACTATTGCTACCGCATAGTGATAAAGTAAAGCAATTATTTGGTACTTGCATCTTATGCAACAAAGAAATAACCATAGGGCTTTTGCCAGTTGCCGATAACTTCAATAAAACATGATCATCTCATACAACAACTTATACCTCATCACATCTTGACCATATCACATCACAACATGCCCTGCAAAAACAAGTTAGACGTCCTCTACTTTGTTGTTGCAAGTTTTACGTGGCTGCTACGGACTGAGCAAGAACCGTTCTTACCTATGCATCAAAACCACAACGATAGTTCGTCAAGTTGGTGCTGTTTTAACCTTCGCAAGGATAGGGCGTAGCCACACTCGATTCAACTAAAGTTGGAGAAACAGACACCCGCTAGTCACCTGTGTGCAAAGCACGACGGTAAAACCAGTCTCGCGTAAGCGTACGCGTAATGTCGATTCGGGCCGCTTCATTCAACAATACCGCTGAACCAAAATATGACATGCTGGTAAGCAGTATGACTTGTATCGCCGATAACTCACTTGTGTTCTACTCGTGCATATAACATCAATGCATAAAACCTGGCTCTGATACCACTGTTGGGGAACGTAGTAATTTCAAAAAAATTCTACGCACACGCAAGATCATGGTGATGACATAGCAACGAGAGGGGAGAGTGGTGTCCACATACCCTCGTAGACCATAAGCGGAAGCGTTATGACAACGCGGTTGATGTAGTCGTACGTCTTCACGATCCGACCGATCCAAGTACCGAAGGTACGGCACCTCCGAGTTCAGCACACGTTCAGCTCGATGACGATCCCCGGACTCCGATCCAGCAAAGTGTCGGGGATGAGTTCCGTCAGCATGACGGCGTGGTGACGATGATGATGCTCTACCGGCGCAGGGCTTCGCCTAAACTCCGCGACGATATGACCGAGGTGGAATATGGTGGAGGGGGGCACCGCACACGGCTAAGGAACGATCCGTAGATCAACTTGTGTGTCATGGGGTGCCCCCCTGTCCCCGTATATAAAGGAGCAAGGGAAGGAGGCCGGCCGGCCCTAGAAGGGGCGCGCCAAGGGGAGTCCTACTCCCACCGGGAGTAGGACTCCCTCCTTCCTTGTTGGAGTAGGAGAAGGGGGGAAAGAGGAGGAGAGGAGGAAGGAAAAGGGGGCCGCACCCCTTGTCCAATTCGGACCAGAGGGGGGCTGCACGCCTCCTTCCTTTCGGGCTCTCTCCTCTATTCCCGTATGGCCCAATAAGGCCCATATACTCCCCGGCGAATTCCCGTAACTCTCCGGTACTCCGAAAAATACCCGAATCACTCGGAACCTTTCCGAACTCCGAATATAGTCGTCCAATATATCGATCTTTACGCCTCGACCATTTCGAGACTCCTCGTCATGTCCTCAATCTCATCCGGGACTCCGAACTTCTTCGGTACATCAAAAACTTATAAACTCATAATAAAACTGTCATCGTAACGTTAAGTGTGCGGACCCTACGGGTTCGAGAACTATGTAGACATGACCTAGAACCATTCTCGGTCAATAACCAATAGCGGAACCTGGATGCCCATATTGGTTCCTACATATTCTACGAAGATCTTTATCGGTCAAACCGCATAACAACATACGTTGTTCCCTTTGTCATCGGTATGTTACTTGCCCGAGATTCGATCGTTGGTATCCAATACCTTAGTTCAATCTCGTTACCGGCAAGTCTCTTTACTCGTTACGTAATGCATCATCCCGTAACCAACTCATTGGTCACATTGCTTGCAAGGCTTATAGTGATGTGCATTACCGAGAGGGCCCAGAGATACCTCTCCGACAATCGGAGTGACAAAACCTAATCTTGAAATACGCCAACTCAACATGTACCTTCAGAGACAACAGTAGTACTCCTTTATAATCACCTAGTTACGTTGTGACGTTTGGTAGTACCCAAAGTGCATAGTTACAGGAGCATGTATAAGTTATGAAGAAAACAATAGCAATATACTAAACGATCAAGTGCTAGGCTAACGGAATAGGTCATGTCAATCACATCATTCTCCTAATGATGTGATCTCGTTAATCAAATGACAACTCTTTTGTCCATGGCTAGGAAACATAACCATCTTTGATATACGAGCTAGTCAAGTAGAGGCATACTAGTGACTCTATGTTTGTCTATGTATTCACACATGTATTATGTTTCCGGTTAATACAATTCTAGCATAAATAATAAACATTTATCATGATATAAGGAAATAAATAATAACTTTATTATTGCCTCTAGGGCATATTTCCTTCACATGCATCAAAACAAAAAAAACTATTGTCATTGTAGTAGACGTATCAACGTATATGATCGAGACAAACTTGACACTCAATCAACAATCATCGGTCAATGAAATGCAATCTAGTGTCAAATATATCTCGATCACACATACCAAAATTTATAGACCTACACAATAACAACCAAGCTTGCCGCCATCCGCTGGCGTAGTTATTTAAGCCGGGTGGCATCCGCCTCGGCCGACGATGTGGTTCTAAAATTTGGTTGCACCGATGAGAGATGGAGGAACTTCGGTCGCTGCAGGTGGGACCGCTACGACCTGTAGCGGGGTCAACGGGCGTGCCCGGGCGCCGCCATATCTGCCTCATATTTGGGCTGGATATGAGGGGTGCCGGGCAGCCCGGACATTTGAGGCCCATTTGAGGCGCCCGTATGGATCAAAAAATCGTGACCGGACAGTGACTGGGCGGCTCGGGCATATGAGGTTGGTTTGAGAGGTCCGGTTGTAGATGCTCTAAGCCAGGAAGCTTCAAGATTAACAAAGGTCATCACATGTGCCCCGCGAGTGTGGGGGTCGCTGCTAGGAATTCCTCCGGTGTTGTCATCCTCTCTTCGTGGGATTTTATTGGACAATGCTCCAGCGTGAATGAAGCTGAGCTTCGGGCTTGCTTGGCCAGTCTTTATATTGCTATTACGCTTCACATGCCTATTATTTTGGAGATCGGTTGTGCTTTTGTGGCTTCCTCCCTTGCAAATAAAAAATTTGACAGGTCCTTTCTCGTTGATCTGAAGGAGGCTATGAGTACTTCTAAACTGCTTCAAAATTTTAAACTTTCTAAAAATAATTGGTCGGTCAATGGTGTGGCACATGAATGGCAAAGTATAGTTTGGGTACTAGATTAGATGATGTTCTTTGTAATAGTTTCTGGTCCCGCGTTGTGATAGTTTGGCTTAATATGGATGATAACTACTCATGTCAATAAAGAATTCATTCTTTTTTAGAGCTTATTGTTGGAAAAATGCCCTAAAGGCAATAATAAAATGATTATTATTATATTTCCTTAATCATGATAAAGGTTTATTATTCATTCTATAATTATATTGATCGGAAATTAAATACATGTGTGAATATATAAACAAATACCAAGTCCCTACTAAGCTTCTACTAGACTAGCTCGTTGATCAAAAGATGTCTAAGGTTTATAAGTTGGTATCAGAGCCGACCATCGCGATTACACATATATTTGCGGGTCAGGTGCACGATCATATTGTGCATGACGTTTGTGATCCGTCGTGGCACACAGCATGACGGCATTACATGTGTGGTGTATGCCATAACAAATGCGTAGGTAATTAATGAATGTGGATGTTTTTCAGAGAAACACCTTAATGCCACACACATCGAATCAAACTATGTTTTTATCTATGATGGTTTGGTGGGTTGTGATATAACCATCCTCTTAACCATAAAAATAAGAAACATCGGGCTTTGAATAATTATTACCAACAACAAGTATATTCATATTTTTCATTAAAGTACAATAAATAAATGGAAATGTGGTAACCTCCAGCCATGTATTCTCTTTTAGTAGATGATAACTTGATTTACTGGCTAAACACAAATATTTAACCTCAGATATTTTAAAGATCCGCACAACGGCCCACTTCAACAAGTGAGAGATATTAAGATCGTTGAATACGCAATGACAAAGACAAAACGTCGGACCATTACTTCATCGCCATACTAGGTTTTTCCTGTGGCTCGATGTGGGATAAACCGCATGAGACAAGGGAAATCGATGAAAACACTAGCCGCGACTAAGGTATTTTCTCGCTTCTCTTTTTCCCTCAAGTCATATATGTCGACCGTAGTTAATTCTTCTTGCCAGGTTTAGAAGGCACAATTTGGTTGTCCTAAACCAATGTCTTTCAAGTTTGAACAAGTTTATAAACACCTATGGTATCAAATCAGTATGTCAATATTTTTGTTACTAAATTCAATCACACTTAAAATGTTTAACTTAAGACAAACCAAATGAGTTGTGTGATCAGGTCGATGGAAATACTCATGTTTGATGTTAAATAGATTCATCGTGCATTTTGAAAAGAAAAAAAAAGGATGTTGCCTTCAATTTTAGGTAAATAATACTCTTCCGGATTCAAAATAAGTGTTACAATTTTAAAGTGGTGTTAGTTTAAGGCTGCAACATTTATTTTATTACTGATAGGAGATTTCAAAAACGGTGGGATACTCGAACTAGTAGAGCGAACTTTTGGAGGATGGGCTCCATGGACTGTGTTTTTCCAAAAAAATATATTTGAAAAACATATTTAAAACTTTTAATATTTTGAAACAATTTCATGCAAACTTATATGTATTCCGCGCAAACTTGTAAAAAATCATTTAAATATTGTGATTTGTATGCTGTACAAAAAAATCCATCCCAACAAGAAAAATGTCGGCCCATTTTAGAAAATGCATATTTGTCTTTTTCTTGTACACCACCCATGAAAGTATAATATAATGAAAAATTTCACATACATAATATACTTCCTCCGTTTTTAAATATAGGTCTTTCTAAAGATTTCAACAAGTGACTATATATTAAGCAAAATGAGTAAATTTATATATTATAAAATATGTCTATATACATCCGTATGTGGTGGTCCATTTGAAATCTCAAAAAGAGGAACATGTGTGTGTGTTTTTGTGGGTAACATGTGTATGTATGTTCATAAAATATTTCGAATTTTTTCGCCGCGTAGAAAATCGTACTTTTTGCAGGGAAAATCGTAGTATTTGAAAAGCGAGCTCCACTGGTCATTTGCGGTACTAGCACTGTTTTTTAGGGAAGAGCGGTCGAGGATAGTCGTACTGGTGGGTGTAGCATAAAAGCTTAGTCTATAAGCAGCAGGGCCCACGTGTGCGAACAGAAAAAACAGGTCCAACGAGGGAATCCTCTCGTTCTAGCCCCAACGACCACTGACTTTCGGAACGTTGCACCGCCCACGCGCTTCATCCGCCGTGGCGCCTTCCCATTGGCCCGCACACGCGTCTCCACCTCCGGAATCCACCCGTGTTCTTCTTTTTCCAGCGCCCTTTTGTTTAAACCCCGAACGGTCGAGTCTGGTCAGGGAGGCGCGTCACCCGTCGTCTTTGCCATCGCTCCAGGCTCGGAGGCCCACGGCAGCTGGGCCCTGCCGGTGCCGGAGCTGTCGGAGACGTTGAGTGGCTCAGCTTTCGGCTGAATTTTTATTTTAGTGCCGGGTGCGGTTGGAATTATTGGGCTTGGTTCGGTGCTTGTCGTACTGCTTTGCGATGGAATGTGATGCTTTAACGTTTTCTAAGAACCGATTAACTCATTTGTTGGAGAATCATTGCTCAAACCTAGTGGACCCATCCATGTGCTTCCCAGCTGGCGGTATTGAGTCGATGTTGTCAAAGAAGAGCATCGATAATTAAGCAATGCTATTTTTGTGTGAATATTAAGCCACGAGTCTTTTTTTTTTTTTGCTTTTCTTTGGGGATAAGGAGTTTCATTCCAATTCCAATGTTATAGGGTTACAATTGAGGGGCAAAATAAGCTCAATATGTGGAGTCCTTGGTTGAGCCATATAGACGTGACACAATCCGTACAACTATATAATCTCTATCTCTATCTCTACTCTCTACCTCTCTACCTCTACTCTCTATCTCTACCTAATTAATTTTACCTATACCTATATATATATATATATATATACACTAATAAAGCAAATAGTGTTTCTGGTCGTCCGTCATAGAAATAGCCCTCGAAGTTGGCATAATTACCCACTATGCCATCCATAAGTAAAACAATTCGGATTTATTTCAAAATCATCGCCGGCTTAGTTCTTATAGCGTGATACACTAATAAAAGACAAGACCACAGCTAGCCCAGTGGCCAAGGCGTTCGCCTAGCATGCGGGAGACCAGCGTTCGATCCCTGGTTCCTATGCTTTTTCCTCCTCCTCCACGCGCTAATGGGCCGGCTCATATGCGGCTGGTGGCGCCCTGTTTTCTATTTCGTTTTTCCTTTTTTCTTTTTTCATTCTTTAAATTCATTCGAGATTTTCAAAAGAACCAAATTTTAAAAAGCTGCGAGTTTTATCGAGAAATCATAAATTGTTCATGATTTCAAAAAATTGTTCGCATATCATAGAAAAAAATCACAATATCAAATAGATGTTCATAAATAAACATGATTTTTAAAAAAATCCCAGTATTCAAAACACATTCTGGAATTAGAAAAAAAATATACATGATTTTTTTGAAATGTTTCCAAAATTAAAACAGGCCCGTAAATGATGAACAAAACGAAACAACGCCTGCGTAGAAGTTTTAACAGGGGATCTCTAGAGGTTGATTTATGATTTTATTTAGTCCCTCACATTGAGTAAAAAAAAGGCTTCCGTGTTTCGTACAATGCTGAACCCAAAAAATATTTACACAACTTTCTATGGGTTAGTTTTTGTAAACTATATAAAAATGACTAAATGTCTATTTTGCCTCCATACACAGCTATGTTTATTCTGGTACCACAGTAATTGTTATGATAACCACCACTACGCTAGGTCAAGATGATATACATCATTCATCAGTCTAGCTTAGGCATGGTCCATCAATGCAGTTTGCTCAGCAAAAAATAATTCATTGTGGCGCCTTAGGAAATCAAATCGTAGTCAAACCATCACATTTTTTGTTTTTTGAAATGACTTTTCAAAAGTCTCTTATCTCATCATGATATCATTTAGACATAGTTTTGAAATGACATTTTAAAAGCCCTTATCTCACCTTGGCATTTTAATAGCCATTATCTACCACTCCTGCATAATTTGATAGTTTTTTCCCGTTGCAACGCACGGGCATATTTGCTAGTTTAATAATAAAGCAAATTGGATTTCTGGTCGTCCGTCAAAAAAATATCCCGAAAGTTGCTATAAATTACCCACCATGTCATCGGTAAGTGAAGAAAACGTTTCAGTTTTTCACGTCGGCAGTTTGCATTGTTTAAAAGAAAGAGATCCATTAATAATTCATAGTTACATGGTTGTCCCAATGGTTGTAGCACCGCTCCCTAGCCAGGCGACCTGGGTTCGATTCCCCACCACCTCCCTTTTTCAGTCGAATTTTTTATGGGTGTAGGATATAACTCCGCGCCTGGGCTTCCTTTTTAGGCCCAGCGCTACTCCGTTTTAATGTTTTATTTTTATTTTTTCAGGAAGATTCAAAATGCTTTTTGAAACATTCATATCTTTTAAATCCTAATTTCAAATACAATATATTATATATGAAAATGCCACAGAAAATATAACTCCGCGCCTGGGCTTCCTTTTTAGGCCCAGCGCTACTCCGTTTTAATGTTTTATTTTTGTTTTTTCAGGAAGATTCAAAATGCTTTTTGAAACATTCATATCTTTTAAACCCTAATTTCAAATATAATATATTATATATGAAAATGCCACAGAAAATATGTAGATTCCAAGTATGCAATATATCGTGCATGTTAATCATTTTTAATATTATGTTTTGGATGCAACCTTAATTAACAGTTAATACTTTTTTATATGGGGTACTTTCCAAATGTCTATTATATATGTTTCCTGCTCATTTAAATGGAGTAAATATGATTATATTGTGCTATCACAAAAGTTATTATTGGCACTATATGAGATGTTCATTCCCGTCAGATGTCGTCGAGTGTGTTTGAGGGGTGATTTTTTTTCTCCCGTTGCAACGCACGGACATGTTTGCATAGATATCTTCCCCTAATAATAAACCAAATAGTGCTTGTGGTCGTCCGTCATGGCATTTTTCAGAAAAGTTCCTTTATTTGTTATATATGAAATTTGATTGGAAAAATATGTAGAATATGAATATGAGATTATTTTTTACCTGTTAAGTATTTTTAAATATTATTTTGGAAGATATTAAGTCAGACAAATGATTTTCTAAATTATCTGTATCTTTTCAACCGTAATTCCGATTTTCACATGTTATATATGAAATTTGATTAGAAAAATGTGTGAAATCTGAATATGATGTTAATTTTACCTGTTAAATATTTTCTAAATATTGTTTTGGAAGCAACTTTATAATTTATAGCGCACGATCCGTTTTTTCGTACCGGCGGCGACCCGGGTTGCAAATAAACACCCCAGTATGACCATATAGGGAGAAGAAAACATCGATAACTACACATGCATACCTTTGAAAAATGTAGCAGGGGAAAACAACAGATTCGCAAGAGTGAGAGAAAGCGACAGAGAGAGAGAGGGGGAGAGGGAGGAGAGAGGGAGAGAGAGACGCCTTAGGATTAACCATATATTCAAACACATTTTGTTTTGTTTTGTGTGAACACCGAGGCCATCGCCGGCGAGGGTGAGAAGGAGGATAAGTTGCAACACAAATATGATGTCTCGTTAAAATAAAGGAGATGAACCTATTATGGTTTTGAGTGATGGGTTGTTGGATTGAGAGCGTGTGTTATGTTTTCTCTCCCGTTGCAACACACGGGCTCTTTTGCTAGTAAATCCAATCTATCTGCTACTCCACGTTTCATAGCAAAGCCTTGATCTCTTGGGCTGCAAATCGTTTGGCCTTTTGTGAAACAACCAAAAGACCCATTGCGCAATTAGGCGAAAAAATAATAATGTACAAATACAACCAAGAAATGTAGTTAGAAAACTGTGATCTTGGATGCGGTCTGAGTACAATTTTTTTTTGGGATTTTGAGACAACTAAAGGACAAGCAGCTCGGCCCGACTACATCCAACACTTGTCAGAGACTGAGGTAGTTTCAGTTACCTAGGATGCGGGCCAACATAAAGACTTGAGTGTAGAAGATAGTTTCGACTTTCATTGAACCAGTTTTAAACCAACGACCTAAGACTAAGGGCAACTCGGATGAACCGAGGTGCGCCCAGACTTGAAGAACGGGTCTAGTGACCATGCCCTGGCTAGGGGGCCTCTCATCATGTTTCTCATAAAAAAAAAATCCTGTTATGAAGTATAAATTTGGCATGGTTCAAACAATGAAAATGCCATGGTTCATAGAAATAAATTTGACATGGTTAGAAAATTAAATTTGCCATGGAAAAGAATACAAAAATCTTAATGTTTAACATGGTTAGTGTTGAATGGCGTGTGACAACACATCTTAATGGCAACTTTAAGGTGTGTTGCCATGGCAAGTTTATATGTATTTTAAGGTGTATTTTGCCATGGAAATTTAAGATATGTTACCAAGACTAGTTTGGAGTTTTTTCACACGCCATTTAACACTTGCCATGGAAACATTAAGATGTGTTGTCACACGCCATTTAACACTAACCATGGTGCCATGGCAAGAGTATATTAGATTTGCCCTGGACAAAAAAATGGAAGAGTTTTCCATGGATAGTTAAAACAAAATTGTTGTACTTTGTATAGTTGATTTGCCATGGACACAAAAAAGAGTTGCCGCTAGCCATTCCATTTTATTTGTACAAAAATATATTAAACATTTCTATCTTATTGTATTGGCCATGGCAAGACCCAACTTGGAAAAGAACTAGTATGTGCATCAAAGGGCACGTAAAGCGTACATAAGCCACGTAATTGGCAAAAAGGAGCTAATAAGCCATAGAAAACTATGAAAAATGAGGAAGAGCGGTGATGCAGTTGCCGGCATGGGCGTTGAAGATTATTAACAAGAGGTGTCGGGGCTTCTTATGGAAGGGCGACAATGATATTAATGGGGGACACTGTCTCTTGCCATGGTCACGGGTATGCATGCCCAAAGAATATGGGGGCCTGGGTGTTTTGAATCTTAAATGGTTCGGGTACGCCCTTTGTTGTCGCTGGCCGTGTCTGCGATGGGAGGCGGAAGAGAGGCCATGGAGCCTGCTGCCAGATGAGATGGAAAAGGAAATGTCTTCCATGTTTAAAACAACCACGGTAATATGCCTAGGAAACGGTCAAAGGGCCAAGTTTTGGACTGACAAATGGCTGCCAGGTGGGTGCTCCATTGATGAGATGGCCCCTGCCTTGTTCTCCTTTGTCAATGACGCTGGTCGCTCGGTGAAAGAAGCCCTTGACAATGGAGCCTGGATAAGGGAGATCTCGGGAGGCATTTCAGCATAGGCTCTGTGTCGGTGTCAAAACAGGCAGATCTTGGGTAGGGGGTCCCGAACTGTGCGTCTAAGGATCAAAGCTAACATGAGGCAGGGGGCACGATGTTTACCCAGGTTCAGGCCCTCTTGATGGAGGTAATACCCTACTTCCTGCTTGATTAACTTTGATGAGTATAGGGGTTACAAGAGTTGATCTACCACGAGATCATAATGGCTAAACCCTAGAAGTCTAGCCTGTATGATTATGATTATTCTTCTACGGACCAAACCCTATGGTTTATATAGACAAAGGAGGGGGCTAGGGTTGTACAAAGTCGGTTTACCGAGAAAGGAATCTTCATATCCGCACGCCAAGCTTGCCTTCCACGCCAAGGAGAGTCCCATCCAGACACGGGGGAAAGTCTTCTGTTTTGTATCTTCACGGCCCAGCAGCCCGACCCACGTCACATAGCCCGGACGCCCGAGGACCCCGTAATCCTGGACTCCCCCAGTAGCCCCTGAACCAGTCTTCAATGACGATGTGTACGACGCGCAGATTGTCTTTGGCATTGCAAGGCGGGTTCTTCCTCCGAATACTTCAAAGCAGTTGATCGTCAGTATTATATCTGGCTCTATATAGTAGTCATACCTCTGAATCACAAGGCAGAAAATACAGATAAGCTTGGTCCTCTGGAGATTTTACTGACGAGACATTACGTCCGGTCACTTCATTATTTCGAACCATTTTTCGGCCTCCCGTTTCGCGCTTCGAGACGCAACCACCGACGACACGTCGTGTCAAAGCAGAGACCATGCCCCCTTATTACGGGATTCTCATTAATACGGGTTTGGGAAACCCAACAGTGCCGTTTCGCATGACCCCTTGGAAATAGGCGAGCTTTAAGGCTCATGGGGGCGCATGATATTCACTGCCTTTATAAGGAGATAAGATTCCCCTTGTTTACCCCACGCCTTCTTCTTCCTCAGCCCATCCGCCCTCAAGCTCCAGCGCTCGAGCTTCAATCCTTTCCATCCCCAGAAAGTACTCCAGCCATGTCCGTCTCTGGAGCACATGGCAAGTGGATGGCTTCCTCCGTTACGGAGAAAAACATGAAAGAGCTCCGGGAAGCTGGATACCTGGCCAAAGAGATCGCCCACCGGCTCCTGGCCAATAAGCAGATCATCCCCACACCAAAGCCTGGTGAGAGGGTAGTATTCACCCCCCACTTCCTCCGCGGACTAGGGTTTCCCCTTCATCCTTTCGTCCGCGGCCTCATGTTTTACTACGGGCTAGATTTCCATGATCTAGCCCAAATTCTTTCCTCATCATTTCGGCGTTTATCGTTGTATGTGAGGCATTCCTCCGCATTTCCCCCCACTTCGGCCTATGGCTCAAGGTCTTCAACGTGAAGCCAAAAGTGGTGGACAGCCAGCATGCAGATTGCGGAGGTGCCATGGTGAGCAAGCTTCCCAACGTAACTTGGCCCAAGGGCACCTTTGTGGAGACAGTGAAGGGATGGCAGCAGGAGTGGTTCTACGTCACGGAGCCCCGTGACTCTACCTGGTGTTAAGGCATATCTCTCTCGATGTAGTTTTGGTGATTGATGACAACACGTTTGCAGACTAATCATGTGCTTTGAGCATTTAAGAGATTCATCCTTTGGCATGAGACGATTCTTTCCCCTCGAAGTTTTAATCAAGACGGTGTAGCTCTTTCGTTTCTGTTTTGGTGGACTTGTTTCGTAGGAGTCACCGTACTATCAAGAGGGGGTCCGCTTTGGTAAGGCTAAGGTGGAATCAACACGTACACATCCTTTTCACACCCTTTGAGCCTTCCCGCTTCGATGGAGGTTTCATTCCCTTTCTATGAGTATGATTTGGTCCCAGCGGTTGTACCGCGGTGCCCAGCGGTAGTACCGCTCAAGAGCCACAGGCGGCAGTACCGCTCTGCAGCGGTAGTACCGCCCGTGGATCCTCAGCCGTAGTACCGCTATGGTACTGGGCTCCTACCGCCTCGACTCGGGGGGTCACCTCTCGTGTCGGATTGTGCAGCACTAAGCAACAGCCGTAGAAGTGGTAGTACCGCTGGAGAGCGATAGTACCGCCCTACCACCGCGGCAGTACCGCACTGGGTCCATTTCCTGCTCATATGCTAGCCCTCCCAGACTGCACGGCAGTACCGCGAGGGGGAGCGGTAGTACCGCTGCCCCTTGCGGTAGTACCGCCCTCCGCGGGGCTATTTTGGGGGGTAACAGTTGGATTGTTCCCCCCTCTATAAAAGGAGGTCTTCTCCAAAGTTGACCAAGCTCCAAGCTCCATTGTTGCTCCAAGCTCCATTTTCGCCCGATCTCTCTCCCTAGCCAATCAAACTTGTTGATTTGCTTGGGATTGGTTGAGAATGCCCCGATCTCACTCCCACCAAGAGAAATTTGATTCCCCCCACTAATCCCTAGCGAATCTTGTTACTCTTGGGTGTTTGAGCACCCTAGACGGTTGAGGTCACCGCGAAGCCATAGTCCATTGTGGTGAAGCTTCGTGGTGTCATTGGGAGCCTCCAATTAAGTTGTAGAGATTGCCCCAACCTTGTTTGTAAAGGTTCGGTCACCACCTTCAAGGGCACCAATAGTGGAATCACGGCATCTCGCATTGTGCGAGGAGGAGAATACGGTGGCCCTAGTGGCTTCTTGGGGAGCATTGTGCCTCCACACCGCTCCAACGGAGACGCAATTCCCCTCAAAAGGAAGGAACTTCGGTAACACATCCTCGTCTTCACCGGCTCCACTCTTGGTTATCTCGTGCCTTTACTTGTGCAAGCTTATTTGTGTTGTATCCCTTGCTTGCTTGTGTGCTTGTTGTTGTTGCATCATATAGGTTGCTCACCTAATTGAATATCTAGACAACCTACTTTGATGCAAAGTTTAATTTGGTAAAGAAAAGCTAAAATTTATTAGTTGCCTATTCACCCCCTCTAGTCAACTATATCGATCCTTTCAATTGGTATCAGGGCCTCATCTCTTTATTAAGGACTTCGTCGTCCGAAGAGTATGGTTGACACCATAGACTGTGGGGAGAGCACTCCGGTGTGAATCTGAGCTTGTCTACGGCTGATGGGGGAACCGCGGTTTCTCGTGAGGAATTCAATGTGGCTTTGGACACATTGAAAACCTCCATGACAACCGAGGTTGAAAGCATGTTTAATAAATTCTTAGAAGGACTTAAACTATCTACCTTGCCAATGAAAGTGGGTGATCCCACTAACAAGGTGACGGATGCTAACTCCGATAAGGGGGAAGCTACTAGTGAAAAGGGTCCTTCCACTAGTGGTAGAAATGGCACCAACATCTTTGCCCATGTGGAGCCTCCAATTTATGGAGGACCGATTCCCTCTACTCATTTAAATCATGTCGGCCCTCCTCCTAAGATTGTGAAAAATGAGGACTTTGATTCTTGGGTTTATATCTTCAAGCGTCATTTAAATCATGTGAATACTAATCTTTGGAGAATCATTCAAGAAGGTTCTATCCACATGACCGAAGAAACTTCACCCCTAGAGAAGCCATGAATAATCAATTCAATGAGAATGCTGATGTAGGACGGAACCCTAGGGGCCGATCTTTCATGTTTAGAGTGGATCCTACGGGGAGACACGGGGAACGCGCGGAAGAACACGGGGGAAAACACAAAGGGAAACGAGAGAAACACTCAACCGACAAGGGATTGATCACACAAAGTCTAGATCATCGAGGCACAAAGTAACACGAGATCGAAAGTCAACAAAGGAAGATACAAGAGTAACTGTTCTTCTCCGTGAGGAGGTCTTGATTGTCTTTTCCGGATGGAGGCCTTGAATCCGGATGGATCTTCTTCGAGGAGGCGCGGTCCCTCACGTGGAGTAGATCCGGTACGGATGAGCAATGCTCTATCTCAAATGAGGTATCACAATGCTGACCCTATCTAGGAGGTGGTAGTGGTCTATATATATTCTTAGTGCAAAAGAGGGGCGAAGTGAAGGGGTACATGGGCCTCAGCCCGTAGCTGGACGCAGCCAGGGTCCGGACGTCTGTGGGGCGCCGGTCGTCCGGAGGCTCGCGGGGTCCCGATGAAGGAAATATGCCCTAGAGGCAATAATAAAGTTATTATTTATTTCCTCATATCATGATAAATGTTTATTATTCATGCTAGAATTGTATTAACCGGAAACATGATACATGTGTGAATACATAGACAAACATAACGTCACTAGTATGCCTCTACTTGACTAGCTCATTAATCAAAGATGGTTATGTTTCCTAACCATAGGCATGTGTTGTCATTTGATTAATGGGATCACATCATTGGGAGAATGATGTGATTGACATGACCCATTCCGTTAGCCTAGCACTTGATCGTTTAGTATATTGCTATTGCTTTCTTCATGACTTATACATGTTCCTGAAACTATGAGATTATGCAACTCCCGTTTATCGGAGGAACACTTTGGGTACCACCAAACGTCACAACGTAACTGGGTGATTATAAAGGAGTACTACAGGTGTCTCCAAAGATAGATGTTGGGTTGGCGTATTTCGAGATTAGGTTTTGTCACTTCGATTGTCGGAGAGGTATCTCTGGGCCCTCTCGGTAATGCACATCACTATAAGCCTTGCAAGCAATGTAACTAATGAGTTAGTTACGGAATTATGCATTACGTAACGATTAAAGAGACTTGCCGGTAACGAGATTGAACTAGGTATTGGATACCGACGATCGAATCTCGGGCAAGTAACATACCGATGACAAAGGGAACAACGTATGTTGTTATGCGGTTTGACCGATAAAGATCTTCGTAGAATATGTAGGAACCAATATGGGCATCCAGGTTCCGCTATTGGTTATTGACCGAGAATAGTTCTAGGTCATGTCTACATAGTTCTCGAACCCGTAGGGTCCGCACGCTTAACGTTACGATGACAGTTTTATTATGAGTTTATAAGTTTTGATGTACCGAAGTTTGTTCGGAGTCCCGGATGTGATCACAGACATGACGAGGAGTCTCGAAATTGTCGAGACATAAAGATTGATATATTGGACGACTATATTCGGACAACGGAAGTGTTCCGGGTGATTTCGGAGAAAACCGGAGTGCCGGAGGGTTACCGGAACCCCCCCGGGAGAGTTAATGGGCCACATGGGCCTTAGTGGAAAGAGAGAGGAGTGGCCAGGATGGGCCGCGCGCCCCCTCTCCCTCTGGTCCGAATTGGACTAGGACGGGGGGCGGCGCCCCCCTCTTTCCTTCCCCCTCTCCCCCTTCCTTTCCCCCTCCTAGTAGGAGTAGGAAAGGGGGAGTCCTACTCCTACTAGGAGGAGGACTCCTCCTTGGCGCGCCCACAAGGGCCGGCCGGCCTTCCCCCTTGCTCCTTTATATACGGGGGTGGGGGGCACCCTAGAGACACAAGTTGATCTACGGATCGTTCCTTAGCCGTGTGCGGTGCCCCCCTCCACCATATTCCACCTCGGTCATATCGTCGCGGAGTTTAGGCGAAGACCTGTGTCGGTAGAACATCATCATCGTCACCATGCCGTCGTGCTGACGGAACTCATCCTCGAAACTTTGCTAGATCGGAGCCCGGGGATCGTCATAGAGCTGAACGTGTGCTGAACTCGGAGGTGCCGTACGTTCGGTGCTTGGATCGGTCGGATCGTGAAGACGTACGACTACATCAACTGCGTTGTGCTAGCGCTTCCGCTTACGGTCTACGAGGGTATGTGGACAACACTCTCCCCTCTCGTTGCTATGTCATCACCATGATCTTGCGTGTGCGTAGGAATTTTTTTGAAATTACTACGTTCCCCAACAGTGGTATCAGAGCCTAGGTTTTATGCGTTGATGTTATATGCATGAGTAGAACACAAGTGAGTTGTGGGCGATACAAGTCATACTGCTTACCAGCATGTCATACTTTGGTTCGGCGGTATTGTGAGATGAAGCAGCTCGGACCGACATTACGCGTACGCTTACGCGAGACTGGTTTCACCGTTACGAGCACTCGTGCTTAAAGGTGACTGGCGGGTGTTTGTCTCTCTCACTTTAGCTGAATCGAGTGTGGCTACGCCTGGTCCTTGCGAAGGTTAAAACATCACTAATTGGACGAACTATCGTTGTGGTTTTGATGCGTAGGTAAGAACGGTTCTTGCTAAGCCCGTAGCAGCCACGTAAAACTTGCAACAACAAAGTAGAGGACGTCTAACTTGTTTTTGCAGGGCATGTTGTGATGTGATATGGTCAAGACATGATGCTATATTTTATTGTATGAGATGATCATGTTTTGTAACCGAAGTTATCGGCAACTGGCAGGAGCCATATGGTTGTCGCTTTATTGTATGAAATGCAAACGCCCTGTAATTGCTTTACTTTATCACTAAGCGGTAGCGATAGTCGTAGAAGCGATAGATGGCGTAACGACAACGATGCTACGATGGAGATCAAGGTGTCGCGCCGGTGACGATGGTGATCACGACGGTGCTTCGAAGATGGAGATCACAAGCACAAGATGATGATGGCCATATCATATCACTTATATTGATTGCATGTGATGTTTATCCTTTATGCATCTTATCTTGCTTTGTTTGACGGTAGCATTTTAAGATGATCTCTCACTTAAAATTATCAAGAAGTGTTCTCCCTGAGTATGCACCGTTGCCAAAGTTCATCGTGCCCAGACACCACGTGATGATCGGGTGTGATAAGCTCTACGTCCATCTACAACGGGTGCAAGCCAGTTTTGCACACGCAGAATACTCAGGATAAACTTGACGAGCCTAGCATATGCAGATATGGCCTTGGAACACAGAGACCGAAAGGTCGAGCGTGAATCATATAGTAGATATGATCAACATAGTGATGTTCACCATTGAAAACTACTCCATCTCACGTGATGATCGGTTATGGTTTAGTTGATTTGGATCACGTGATCACTTAGATGACTAGAGAGATGTCTGTCTAAGTGGGAGTTCTTAAGTAATATGATTAATTGAACTTAAATTTATCATGAACTTAGTACCTGATAGTATTTTGCTTGTCTATGTTTGTTGTAGATAGATGGCTCGTGCTGTTGTTTCGTTGAATTTTAATGCGTTCCTTGAGAAAGCAAAGTTGAAAGATGATGGTAGCAATTACATGTATTGGGTCCGTAACTTGAGGATTATCCTCATTGCTGCACAGAAGAATTACGTCCTAGAAGCACCGTTGGGTGCCAGGCCTGCTGCTGATGCAACTGACGACGTTAAGAACGTCTGGCAGAGCAAAGCTGATGACTACTCGATAGTTCAATGTGCCATGCTTTACGGCTTAGAACCGGGTCTTCAACGACGTTTTGAACGTCATGGAGCATATGAGATGTTCCAGGAGTTGAAGTTAATATTTCAAGCAAATGCCCGGATTGAGAGATATGAAGTCTCCAATAAGTTCTACAGCTGCAAGATGGAGGAGAATAGTTCTGTCAGTGAGCATATACTCAAAATGTCTGGGTATAATAATCACTTGATTCAACTGGGAGTTAATCTTCCGGATGATAGCGTCATTGATAGAATTCTCCAATCACTGCCACCAAGCTACAAGAGCTTCGTGATGAACTATAATATGCAAGGGATGAACAAGACAATTCCCGAGCTCTTCGCAATGCTAAAAGCTGCGGAGGTAGAAATCAAGAAGGAACATCAAGTTTTGATGGTCAACAAGACCACTAGTTTCAAGAAAAAGGGCAAAGGAAAGAAGAAGGGGAACTTCAAGAAGAACGGCAAGCAAGTTGCTGCTCAAGAGAAGAAACCCAAGTCTGGACCTAAGCCTGAAACTGAGTGCTTCTACTGCAAGCAGACTGGACACTGGAAGTGGAACTGCCCCAAGTATTTGGCGGATAAGAAGGATGGCAAGGTGAACAAAGGGATATGTGATATACATGTTATTGATGTGTACCTTACTACAGCTCGTAGTAGCACCTGTGTATTTGATACTGGTTCTGTTGCTAATATTTGCAACTCGAAACAGGGACTACGGAATAAGTGAGCACTGGCGAAGGACGAGGTAACGATGCGCGTGGGAAATGGTTCCAAAGTTGATGTGATCGCGGTCGGCACGCTACCTCTACATCTACCTTCGGGATTAGTTTTAGACCTGAATAATTGTTATTTGGTGCCAGCGTTGAGCATGAACATTATATCTGGATCTTGTTTGATGCGAGACGGTTATTCATTTAAATCAGAGAATAATGGTTGTTCTATTTATATGAGTAATATCTTTTATGGCCATGCACCCTTGAAGAGTGGTCTATTTTTATTGAATCTCGAAAGTAGTGATACACATATTCATAATGTCGAAACCAAAAGATGCAGAGTTGATAATGAGAGTGCAACTTATTTGTGGCACTGCCGTTTAGGTCATATCGGTGTAAAGCGCATGAAGAAACTCCATACTGATGGACTTTTGGAATCACTTGATTATGAATCACTTGGTACTTGCGAACCGTGCCTCATGGGCAAGATGACTAAAACACCATTCTCCGGTACTATGAGAGAGCAACAGATTTGTTGGAAATCATACATACAGATGTATGTGGTCCGATGAATGTTGAAGCTCGTGGCGGATATCATTATTTTCTCACCTTCACAGATGATTTGAGCAGATATGGGTATATCTACTTAATGAAACACAAGTCTGAAACATTTGAAAAGTTCAAAGAATTTCAGAGTGAAGTGGGAAATCATCGTAACAAGAAAATAAAGTTTCTATGATATGATCATGGAGGAGAATATTTGAGTTATGAGTTTGGTTTACATTTGAAACAATGCGGAATAGTTTCGCAACTCACGCCACCGGGAACACCACAAAGAAATGGTGTGTCCGAACGTCGTAATCGTACTTTATTAGATATGGTGCGATCTATGATGTCTCTTACTGATTTACCGCTATCGTTCTGAGGTCATGCTTTAGAGACGGCCGCATTCACGTTAAATAGGGCACCATCAAAATCCGTTGAGATGACGCCTTATGAACTGTGGTTTGGCAAGAAACCAAAGTTGTCATTTCTTAAAGTTTGGGGATGCGATGCTTATGTGAAGGAACTTCAACCAGATAAGCTCGAACCTAAATCGGAGAAATGTGTCTTCATAGGATACCCAAAAGAGACTGTTGGGTACACCTTTATCACAGATCCGAAGGCAAAACATTCATTGCTAAGAATGGATCCTTTCTAGAGAAGGAGTTTATCTCGAAAGAAGTGAGTGGGAGGAAAGTAGAACTTGATGAGGTAACTGTACCTGCTCCCTTATTGGAAAGTAGTTCATCACAGAAATTAGTTCCTGTGACACCTACACCAATTAGTGAGGAAGCTAATGATATTGATCATGAAACTTTAGATCAAGTTTCTACTGAACCTCGTAGGTCTACCAGAGTAAGATCCGCACCAGAGTGGTACGGTAATCCTATTCTGGAAGTCATGTTACTTGACCATTATGAACCTACGAACAATGAGGAAGCGATGATGAGCCCAGGTTCCGCAAAATGGCTAGAGGCCATGAAATCTGAGATGGGATCCATGTATGAGAATAAAGTATGGACTTTGGTTGACTTGCCCGATGATCGGCAATCCATTGAGAATAAATGGATCTTTAAGAAGAAGACTGACGCTGATGGTAATGTAACTGTCTATAAAGCTCGACTTGTTGCGAAAGGTTTTCGACAAGTTCAAGGGGTTACGATGAGACTTTCTCACCCGTAGCGATGCTTAAGTCTGTCCGAATCATGTTAGCTATTGCTGCATTTCATGATTATGAAATTTGGCAAATGGATGTCAAAACTGCATTCTTGAATGGATTTCTGGAAGAAGAGTTGTATATGATGCAGCCAGAAGGTTTTGTTGATCCAAAAGGTGCTAACAAAGTGTGCAACCTCCAGCGATCCATTTATGGACTGGTGCAAGCATCTCGGAGTTGGAATAAACGCTTTGATAGTGTGATCAAGGCATATGGTTTTATACAGACTTTTGGAGAAGCCTGTATTTACAAGAAAGTGAGTGGGAGCTCTGTAGTATTTCTGATATTATATGTAGATGACATATTATTAATTGGAAATGATATAGAATTTTTGGATAGCATAAAGGGATACTTGAATAAAAGTTTTTCAATGAAAGACCTCGGTGAAGCTGCTTACATATTGGGCATCAAGATTTATAGAGATAGATCAAGACGCTTAATAGGACTTTCACAAAGCACATACCTTGATAAAATTTTGAAAAAACTCAAAATGGATCAGGCAAAGAAAGGGTTCTTGCCCGTGCTTCAAGGTGTGAAGTTGAGTCAAACTCAATGCCCGACCACAGCAGAAGATAGAGAGAAAATGAAAGATGTTCCCTATGCTTCAGCCATAGGCTCTATCATGTATGCAATGCTGTGTACCAGACCTGACGTATGCTTAGCAGTAAGCTTGGTAGGAAGGTACCAAAGTAATCCAGGAGTGGATCACTGGAACATCCTGAAATACCTGAAAAGGGCTAAGGATATGTTTCTCGTATATGGAGGTGACAAAGAGCTAGTCGTAAATGGTTACGTCGATGCAAGCTTTGACACTGATCTGGACGATTCTAAATCGCAAACCGGATACGTGTTTTTATTAAACGGTGGAGCTGTAAGTTGGTGCAGTTCTAAACAAAGCATTGTGGCGGGATCTACATGCGAAGCGGAGTACATAGCGGCTTCGGAAGCAGCGAATGAAGGAGTCTGGATGAAGGAGTTCATTTCCGATCTAGGTGTCATACCTAGTGCATCGGGACCAATGAAGATCTTCTGTGACAACACTGGTGCAATTGCCTTGGCAAAGGAATCCAGATTTCACAAGAGGACCAAGCACATCAAGAGACGCTTCAATTCCATTCGAGACCAAGTCCAAGTGGGAGACATAGAGATTTGCAAGATACATACAGATCTGAATGTTGCAGACCCATTGACTAAGCCTCTCTCACGAGCAAAACATGATCAACACCAAGACTCCATGGGTGTTAGAATCATTACTATGTAATCTAGATTATTGACTCTAGTGCAAGTGGGAGACTGAAGGAAATATGCCCTAGAGGCAATAATAAAGTTATTATTTATTTCCTCATATCATGATAAATGTTTATTATTCATGCTAGAATTGTATTAACCGGAAACATGATACATGTGTGAATACATAGACAAACATAACGTCACTAGTATGCCTCTACTTGACTAGCTCATTAATCAAAGATGGTTATGTTTCCTAACCATAGGCATGTGTTGTCATTTGATTAATGGGATCACATCATTAGGAGAATGATGTGATTGACATGACCCATTCCGTTAGCCTAGCACTTGATCATTTAGTATATTGCTATTGCTTTCTTCATGACTTATACATGTTCCTGAAACTATGAGATTATGCAACTCCCGTTTACTGGAGAAACACTTTGGGTACTACGAAACGTCACAACGTAACTGGGTGATTATAAAGGAGTACTACATGTGTCTCCAAAGGTAGATGTTGGGTTGGCGTATTTCGAGATTAGGTTTTGTCACTCCGATTGTCGGAGAGGTATCTCTGGGCCCTCTCGGTAATGTACATCACTATAAGCCTTGCAAGCAATGTAACTAATGAGTTAGTTACGAAATGATGCATTATGTAACGAGTAAAGAGACTTGCCGGTAACGAGATTGAACTAGGTATTGGATACCGACGATTGAATCTCGGGCAAGTAACATACCGATGACAAAGGGAACAACGTATGTTGTTATGCGGTTTGACCGATAAAGATCTTCGTAGAATATGTAGGAACCAATATGGGCATCCAGGTTCCGCTATTGGTTATTGACCGAGAATAGTTCTAGGTCATGTCTACATAGTTCTCTAACCCGTAGGGTCCGCATGCTTAACATTACGATGACAGTTTTATTATGAGTTTATAAGTTTTGATGTACCGAAGTTTGTTCGGAGTCCCGGATGTGATCACGGACATGACGAGGAGTCTCGAAATGGTCGAGACATAAGGATTGATATATTGGACGACTATATTTGGACACCGGAAGTGTTCCGGGTGATTTCGGAGAAAACAGGAGTGCCGGAGGGTTACCGGAACCCCCCCCCCGGGAGAGTTAATGGGCCACATGGGCCTTAGTGGAAAGAGAGAGGAGCGGCCAGGGTGGGTCGCGTGCCCCCTCTCCCTCTGGTCCAAATTGGACTAGGAGGGGGGGGGGGGCGGCACCCCCCTCTTTCCTTCCCCCTCTCCCCCTTCCTTTCC
>NC_041393.1:466280234-466283058 GCF_002162155.2 Triticum dicoccoides
AGTAGAAGTAGGAAAGGGGGAGTCCTACTCCTACTAGGAGGAGGACTCCTCCTCCTTGGCGCACCCACAAGGGCCGGTCGGCCTCCCCCTTGCTCCTTTTTATACGGGGGCGGGGGGCACCCTAGAGACACAAGTTGATCTACGGATCGTTCCTTAGCCGTGTGCGGTGCCCCCCCTCCACCATATTCCACCTCGGTCATATCGTTGCGGAGTTTAGGCGAAGCCCTGCGCCGGTAGAACATCATCATCGTCACCACGCCGTCGTGCTGACGGAACTCATCCCCGAAGCTTTGCTGGATCGGAGCCCGGGGATCGTCATAGAGCTGAACGTGTGCTGAACTCGGAGGTGCCGTATGTTCGGTGCTTGGATCGGTCGGATCGTGAAGACGTACGACTACATCAACCGCGTTGTGCTAACGCTTCCGCTTACGGTCTATGAGGGTACATGGACAACACTCTCCCCTCTTGTTGCTATGTCATCACCATGATCTTGCGTGTGCGTAGGATTTTTTTTTTGATATTACTACGTTCCCCAACACCCGGACGTCCGAGGTTCCTCGGATGTCCGCAGATTCTGTTCTGTGGTCGCTGGCACGGTCGTCCGGACTCCTTCGGATTTCCGTAATTTTTGATCTGTGGTCGCTGGCATGGACGTCTATAGGGGCTCGGTCGTCCGGAGACTGGGAGGGTCCGGTCGTGCGGGCTGGGCTGGTCGTCCGTGGCCTGGAGCTCGGGTCTGCCTCTCTTCTCTTGGCTGTAGCACCTTCTAGGTGTCGGACGTCCGGGCTTGGCCGGTCGTCCGGGGCCTATAGCTTCCAAAGTAACCCTTCTTCTTGATCTTCACGCTTGGTGTCCTTGCCATCTTGGCCATTGCGTGTAGCTGTGTCGTGGCTCTCCTCCAAGTACTTGATCACACACAGAGTCTCCGCATGAGGTAGTAGCCATGTCTCGTGAGTAGAGAGAGGGAGTTCGGAGAGGAGCGAGTTCACCTTATCTTCAATGGCCTTTGCTCGAGCTCTTGTCATGGGTCCAAGTGGTGTTGAGGGAGATGTAGGTACGTCCATGGGGATGAGCGAGGGATGCTCCGCAGCATCTCCCCCCCTTGGGAAAGATCCGACCTCGGATCGAATGTGTCGTCACCATGGTATGGCGAGAGGTCTTTGACGTTGAAGATGTCGCTCACGTTGTACTTGTCGCTTGGTAGGTCGATCTTGTAAGCGTTGTTGTTGTAGTGTGCTAGCACCTTGAAGGGTCCATCGACTCGAGGTAGAAGTTTGGACTTGCGTTCATTGGGGAAGCGGTCCTTACGAAGGTGTAGCCACACGAGATCGCCAATGTTGAAGATCATGGGTTGCTTGTTGACGTTGAGCTTGGTCGCTAGTCGTTGTACTTGTCGCTCGATGGTGTTCCTTTTATCCTCATGTATCTTCTTGATGTAGCTTGCCCGGACGCTTGCGTCAAGGTTGGTGCGCTCTTGTAGAGGAAGAGGTAGAATGTCCAATGGGGACAACAGGTTGAAGCCGTAGACGACCTCGAAGGGGGACTTGCCGGTAGTCGAATGTCTTGCACGGTTGTAGGCGTACTCGGCGATGGGTAAACACTCCTCCCACTCCTTGATGTTCTTCTTGATCAACACACGAAGTAGAGTGGAGAGCGTCCGGTTCGTCACCTCCGTTTGGCCGTCGGTTTGAGGATGGTATGCGGATGAGAACAAGAGCTTGATTCCGAGCTTGGCGCATAGCGTCTTCCAAAAGTAACTCATGAACTTGACGTCACGGTCGGAGACGATTGTCTTTGGTACTCCATGGAGGCGCAAGATTTCCCTACAAAAGAGATTTGCAATGTGTGAAGCATCATCTATCTTGTTGCAAGGAATGAAATGTGCCATTTTAGAGAATCGGTCCACAACAACAAACACGGAATCCTTTCCATTTTGAGTTCTAGGCAAACCAAGTACAAAATCCATGCTAATGTCTTCCCAAGGTTGATCAGGAATAGGAAGAGGCATGTAAAGTCCATGGGATTGAGCTTTATACTTAGCTTTGCGACATGTAGAGCATCGGTTGGTAAAGCATGAGACGTCACGAAACATCTTGGGCCAAAAGTAGTTCTTGGAGAGTGTGGCGAATGTCTTGTCTCGTCCAAAATGTACCATGAGTCCGCCTCCATGAGCCTCTTGCAAAAGGAGCAAACGAAGAGAAGACTCGGGAATGCATAGTTTGTTAGCTCTCATAAGATAACCATCCTTGATGTAATATCGTTCCCAAGATGTATGCGTCAAACATTTAGCATAACACTACAAAAAAAAGACACATCTGTGACATTTTGGGCCGAACGAAATTTTTTCTGTCATACATATGACACTTCTATGACGATAATTGTGACAAAACCCGGTATCATCATATGTGTGGTGGGCTCCTACTTTCTATGACAAAAAATCATGACAGAAAATGGGCTTTTCGTCCTGGGCGGGCCGGAGACGCAGCTGCATGACATTCTTTGGGCCGTCCATGACGGGAAAAACCGTGGTAGAAGCGAGGGCGAGGAAAATTTCGGGGAGTTCCCGGTTACGGTGGGAGGTCGGGGGCCGAGCGATGCGCATTTCTATTGTACACGTACGCGCGTGTGTGCGAGGTGCTGGCTCTAACTGAACCCGAGCGAGGCGTTGGGCTCTAACTGAACCCAAGCGATTGCACTGCAGGCTACGCGTCACTGAACCCGAGCGATCGATCGATGGCTGTTAACTGAACCTGATCGAGCGATTCCTTCGCTACTGCTGCTAACTGAAGCCGATCGATGCTGCCTCTCTGGATGAACAGTGAGT
>NC_041393.1:466283219-466297941 GCF_002162155.2 Triticum dicoccoides
GGTGGCGTTGCCTCTGGATGAACAGGACCCCGTGGTGTGGAGGGCTGGATGAATAGGACGACCCCATGGAGGGCTGGATGAATAGTAGATGGTGGAGGGGTGCCCGTGGAGGGGTGGTTAAATAGTAGCCGATGGAGTAGCGCGCGGTGGAGGCTGGATGAACAAGAGCCCGTGGAGGTTGGAGGAGGTCGACGGTAGCCCGTGGAGGCTGGAGGAGGTCGACGGTGGAGATGAACAATATCCTGTGGAGTCCCGTTTTGCGGTACGCCACACCCCTCCCGATGAACAGGACCCCCGTTTTGACCGTAGTGCTAAGTCCGTTTCATCCGTTTTGTGGTACGCCACACCCTCCCGATCAACAAGACCCCCGTTTCGACCGTAGGCGGTCCGTTTCCTCCGTTTTGCGGTACGCTAGACCCCTCCCGATGAATAGGATCCCGTTTCGAACGTGGCCGGTCGAACACAAGACCGTTTCCTCTGTTCCGCGGTACGCCATGCCTCGTTTCCATCACCTATTCCTTCCAAGCCCTCCCGATGAACACGACGACACATTCCGTTCCGACCTAGCCGGTTGGCTCCCACGCGTTCTGTTGCCTCCTGATGAATACGACGCATTCCATTGCCTCCCCATGAACACAACGCATTCCGTTGCCTCCGCATGAACACGACGACGGCGTTGTTTCTCCGTTCCGACCCAGCCATGTACACGAGCCCTGGCTGTACGTATGCGCGAGTAGGCGTTCGAGACCCTGCCCGTATGTACGTACGTGGCCGTATTTTCTTTCTTGCACCCTGACCGCTGTACGTACGTGTACATGCTACGTGCGCGCCTCTACTACGGCACGTGCGTGCCTCTACAATGACCAGTATGTACGTACACATTTGCGACCAGAATGGCAACTACGTATGCTTCGCCCAGGTGGGTCCCGACTGTCAGGCACTTCCTTGCCTGCGAAGATGTAGTTGGTGGGTCCCAGCAGTCAGGGGGGCGAATCATTTTTTTGCCCGGACGCACTTCCTTGCGTGCGAAGGTGTAGCTGGTGGGTCCCAGCAGTCAGGGGGAAATGTTTTTTTTGCAAAATACGGTGGCCCGTCCGGTGGGTTCCTGCTGTCAGGTGGAGGAATAATTATTTTGCGCGTAATAAGGAGGCACTTCATTGCGGCCGCCGTGGATCCAGATGTCAGCCTCTCCACGTACAGTCCATGTTCGATGGAAGTCATTCCTTGACCATGTTGACCACGCCGTGCGGAGAGCACCACGGCGGTGGACAACGGCGAGGCCTAGGAAGGGGACGGCGCGGAGCCGGGGAAGACGCGACAGTGGAAGCCCGCGTAGAGAGGAGTACGAGGTTTCACTGGTTCGGCTGCGGTGTGAGGCTGCCGTCGCCGCAGGGCTTGGCCAGCGGTGGGAATAGTAGGGGGCGGTGAGGCCTCCGTGGCAGCACAGCTGGCCATGGGAGGCATGAGCATGCAGCATGACCGGTGTTACTTTGGGCGGCTGGAGCAAGAAGACCAGAGGTTGAAGAAGCACTATGGCCGTTGGATGGACATCGTACGGTCACTGGAGCTAGAATCGTTCATATATTGACTAAAGTTGACAAAGGCCTCCATCCCAATCAACTTAGTAGGCCCACAAGTCAGCCTCCCACCAAGGTGGGTCCCAGCTAGCAGGGGGTATTCATTTTTTTTGTGCGTAATAAGGAGGCACCTCCGGTGGGTCCGAGCTGATAGCGGGGGGAACGTTTTTTCGCGAAATACGGTGTCCCGTCCGGTGGGTCGTAGCAGTCAGGGGGAAATGTTTTTTCACAAAATACTGGTGGCCCATCCGGTGGGTCCTGCTGTCAGGTGGAGGAATAATTATTTTCCACGTAATAAGGAGGCACTTCCTTGCGGCTGCCGTGGACCCAGCTGTCAGCCTCTCCACGTACAGTACTCTTCCAATGGAAGTCGGTCGTTGACCACATTGACCACGCCGCACCGAGAGCACCACGGCGGTGGACGACGGCGAGGCCTAGGAAGGGGACGACGTGGAGCTGGGGAAGACGCAGCAGTGGAAGCCCGCGCGGAGAGGAGTACGAGGGTTCATCGGTTCGGCTGCGGTGTGAGGCTGCTGTCACCGTAGAATAACAGGGGGTGTGGGTGAGTAGAGGGATGCCCTGGCCAGCGGTGGGAGTAGTAGGGGCGCTAAGGCCTGCGCGGCAGCACATCCGGCCACGGGAGGCGGGAGCAGTCGGTCCCGCTGGCGCTGCTTTGGCGGTTGGAGCAAGAAGATCAGAGATTGAAGAAATACGACGGCCGTTGGATTAACATCCAACGGTTACGTCTGCTATAATCATTTGTTGACGTATATAATAACTAAAAAACCTTGCATACGCGTCAACTAAACAGGCCCACAAGTCAGACCACTCCCTCTTTTTTTTTAATAATTTATATATAGCTCATGGCAACTTCTTATGCAATTTAGTCGTTTTTTTGGTTGGCCAGGGCCAATTTCGCATATTTCTATGGGTACCAAACTATTTTTAATACCGAAATGTCGAGCCAGATTTAAAGTACTTTGAAGATATATTTGAATTAGGTTAATGCCCAGTGAAATAGGAATCTGAAAATGTGAAAAAATTCAGAAATTATAAAGTAATTGCCAATTTGTCATCTATTTTTATATTTACAACCCATTTCATATTACTTTCAAGATTTGCAAGCGTCTTGAAAGAGTTGCAGCCCATCAGGGCGTAGAAAAATAAGTAGGCCTGGATTCGGTATTCTTCAGAAAAAATAAATTGGGCTCATTTTCACAAAGAAAAAATAGCTGGGCTGGTCACATCGTGAACATAAAATATAAGCCTGGGCTAGATGGGCCACAGCCCAGTTCAAACCCTGCTCCGTCTCAATAATAACAAAAAAATACTGCTAGAGAAGCTACGTCCCAGGTGTCAGCCGATCTTGTGCTGTTCTCTTGTCTATTGACTATATACACTCACAATGTCGTGGGTCCCAGATGTCAGGAAAACACTAGGAGGAAGCATTTTATTTTCCATACGCTGACGTGGTGGGACCCTACTGTCATCCTCTCCACGTACTTCTGCCGATTCCTATTGTTTGTTGACCATGTTGACAAGGCGAGAGGGCGGCGCCATGGCGAGCACACCAAAGCGTGCGGAGGACGTCGGCGTTAATGATTTAGAAGACGGTGGGGCGACGATGCGTGCGCTGAGGCGCAACCAGCCATGGGAGGCGGAAGCAGGCGGCCCCGCCAGCACTGGTTTGGTTTTGGCGGCTGGAGGAAGACAGGACTGAAGAAACACGAAAGACTGTAAAAGCAGCAGGAGTACTTAACAACCTTAACTGAAACCAGCAGGGGCACTTAACAACCAGAGCTGAAATCAGTATGAGTACTTATACAGGTTCAACCGTACAAAGCACGCCTCGAACAGTGCTACTTTTCCTACAGTTAACCAAGGGTGAGGCCGCCAAGCCCCAGGACAAGGCCCAGGCGCTGCCTCGCGCATCCATAACCTTCTGAAAGTGGCTTCATCTCGCAATGTGGTCAATAAACAGGATATTCACTTTAGAGCCATGGAAAAGCAGGAACATAATTTTCTGTCCTATTCTCCAAGATGGACGGGCCTTCATTATTTGAGACCACCCATGAATAAGTATCTTTTCACCTCCAAGGGGAATGGAGTAGGTAGACATAAACATCATGTTCTGACCAAGCGCAAGTCTGACCCGACCATGGCCAGGCATCTGTATAGGAACAATAGACCCGGGCAGTTCCTGTTTCAAGAAGATCATAGCTGTAAAACTGTGCATAAGCAAGAGTTTATGAATACCGTATATACCGGAAAACAACTCGTACCATAAATTTCTCAACATAGTTGGACCTGTTCAACAACTGCAGCAGTGGCACACATATCCCACATGGTCTTCCACCATTGAAACGCCCTACAAGGACCTCAAGACGATTAGTAAAGTGTAGGAACTTGTGGATGTCGTCCAAGTCAACTTCAGTGCCATGAGTAATAGCCGAGTTCTTATAGAATAACAAACGAGTAACCTACTTAACTCTGAAAAAACCTACACGTGCCACTAATTATAAGAAAATATTAGTTAGAAGTAGCATCTTGGTGAGAGATTCGTTGCTACTTCTAAAGTTAAATTGCGATTAGTTAGACAGAATAGGTGGATTAAGAAGTAATCGAGGCAAGAAGCAAGAACCAGATACAAAACTAACATGGATGAACAATTGGAACGACGTCGGGGTGGAAGATCGCAGTGAAGATGAGACTAGGTTCTGCTATTTCCATCAACATTCATGCGCGAACTTTCAGTCCGTAACACTTGAGAAAGTTTATCCAAGTTCGGCCATAAAAAAGCAGTGATCTTCTTGGTTCATGAACCCAACTCAAAACTTATATCCATGGCTTGTCTTCACTATGACCATTAAAATGGTGTATTCGGTTATGGCAAGGCCGAGCATCTTGAGTACATCTGTTCTGGCAGAGCAAGGAATGCTCTGCAGGAAAAATAATATGAGAACACAATGTATTCCCTATCCAAATCTAGAAATAACTTCCTCCTTCACGTCAGTGTTGATCATCATACTAGTAGTACCTTTTATCCTAATATAGCAAACCAAATTTCCAAATTAGTCGACACCATGTTCAAAAAAACCCCACCCTCCCGGATAGAAAAGAGGATTCTAGGAACATACGTGCGTGTTTCAAGATCCTGTGTTAGGATGAGAAGGAACAAGTGTGGCGTCTCGCCGAGGGCACAGAAACCTGTAGGGTACTCGCACTTTGGGCACTGCAAATAAAACACACTAGATTCAGTAGGAAGAAAAATGCATCAACGGCGGCGGCTGCCATCCTAGGATTACCTGCGACCAAGGGACTTGGATTTATCGGGGATGGATGAAGAATTCATACCTGGTTCTCCATGAGAAAACCCTATGCAATCGGCGAGAGGGGGTTTTCTCTGAACAAGCAGACGCGGGAGAAGGGGATTTAGGCCCAGTGAAATATTGCTGCTTCGTCCGTCTAGCTTACTGCTAAAGCTGGAAAGGGGGGAGGGGTGTGATTTGACAGCTCATTGGGCATTACTGCGGCGCTATGACCGGGGTGTGTCTACCGTGAAGTTGTGCACTCTAATTTGTGCATATGGCACGTGGACCCCGTTGCCGGTTGCCCCATATATCAGCGAAGGGAAGTAGAAAGACAGGAGTAACTAGTTACACATAAATATTTTTTTTGATAGAGAGATACTCCCTCTGTAAAGAAATATACAAATCTTTTATATCACAGACAGGCTCACCTTGCCGAGAAATATACTCCCTCTACAACACACGTGCATTATGGGGGTTCAACTTTTTTTATGGGGGTTCAGCTGAGAATATAATACTCAGACATTCTCACGGTTCTGGACTTTGGGCCGCAGGCCCACCCTGCATGTTTGGGGGCCCATGTGTTCTACCTCAGCGCTTTTCATATTGCAAGCGATCGGTACGACGCTAGTTTTGGATGCTGTCGCAAGGAGAATACACAAAATTGAATAAAGCACGACATCTGTTGGAATGAAATCGAACGACAGTTCCTAACCAGCAATCAGAGTTGCAATTCCATCAAAGATATACCATGTGATAAATAATACTGTTGTACTACTTATACACACATGACACTTGTTTCACCATGCCAGATTATTACATCAAAATCTCTCGGAGGATAGATCAGTTCGGCAGTTGCGTGCTGCTACTGAAGAATTTCAAAGTTGATTTGGACCAGCTCTCCTTGCTGAGAAAGTTCGATTTTGACATCATCCCCTACCGCAAGATATGATTTAGATTTGAACCTTGACCATCCTTTAACATCAATCATCATGCGACCATCCTTTGTACTTACGGTATATTGAGCAGGTTCATTCACACCAAGGCTGCGCATGGTAAGAGAAACTTGGTCGTGGTCGCCCGGATTGTTGAACGACTCCCTCGTTGCTCTAGGAATTCTCTGTTTGCTAACAAGAAGACATACCCAAACAGTTAGATCAACACAGTGAATGATGTGAAACAACATGGAAATAAAAAGAACGAAGCACTTGGGCGGCCAATGCTTACCAAGAAGGTGGACATGTCGGTTTTTGTAAGGACTTTGGTATATGAAGTGCGAGTTGCAGCCCAGTCTGTTGCCGGTGCAATAGCACAGGCCGGAGCAGATGCAAGTGCAAGTGTTGGTGCAGGTGCCGAAGCCGCCGCTGCTGCCGGAGATGGTGCTCCTTGTAGAGCTGGTGCCGGTGTCGGAGCAGGTGCCGGTGTCGATGCCCGATCCTCCGGTAGATCAGACTGATACGCTGACGCGGTCGGTGCCCAATCCTTAGCTGGATCAGACTGAGCTGCTGCCGCTGTCAGTGCTAGAGCAACTGCCGGTGCTCGATCCGTTGCTGAAGGTGGTACCGATGTGCGAGACAGCGGCGATCGTGTCTGGTCTTCTATGATCAGCTTTCTAACTTGACTAGGATCCATGACCGTGATCTAGTTTTTTTCTTCATTTCTTTTAAACGCGAGAAGGACTAATTGTGGTGTTTTTGTTAAACCAAACTGTAGTTCATCATAGGGATTCAGCTTGTACTCAAACAACAGATTGATCCATTTTTTTCCAGTAATATAAGTGATGGACAGTGCCTTCATTACTGACACGACATAAGAAGTGAAACCTGCAAAAATAGCCATCGCAGAGCAAGCCAAATGGTTTATTCTGTGATGAATCTCACATGGCAAAACCTGCATCGTAAAACTGCAGGAAAAGAAAGAAAACATGACATTAAATCAATAAGATTTAGACAGTAAATCAATAAGATTTACTTGATGTGACACGAGTGAATCCTTACCAGGAAATCACTATGTTGAAGTACTAAACAGAAGATTGATCGTCCAACTATGGATGGCATGCAGGGGCCCCGCCTACTCCCACAAGTAGGACAATCCAAAGTTCGTGACAAATCGTATGGACCGAACATCCATGGGACTGGAAATCCTGGTGGGTGCGATAAACCCTGCAGTCCATACAGATATTGGAGTGTAACCATAATTGATAAACCGTCCTCACAAAAAAATATGATCTGGATACTTCAAAATATACAGACTAAATTGAGTGGACAGACATTAACATAGACCATTCTCAGGACTGACCACACACCAAAAGCGGTAGTACTAATTGTTGGGGAACGTAGTAATTTCAAAAAATTTCCTACGCACACGCAAGATCATGGTGATGACATAGCAACGAGAGGGGAGAGTGTTGTCCACGTACCCTCGTAGACCGTAAGCGGAAGCGTTAGCACAACGCGGTTGATGTAGTCGTACGTCTTCACGATCCGACCGATCCAAGCATCGAACGTACGGCACCTCCGAGTTCAGCACACGTTCAGCTCGATGACGATCCCCGGGCTCCGATCCAGCAAAGCTTCGGGGATGAGTTCCGTCAGCACGACGGCGTGGTGATGATGATGATGTTCTACCGGCGCAGGGCTTCGCCTAAACTCCGCGACGATATGACCGAGGTGGAATATGGTGGAGGGGGCACCGCACACGGCTAAGGAACGATCCGTACATCAACTTGTGTGTCTCTAGGGTGCCCCCCGCCCCCGTATATAAAGGAGCAAGAGGGGAGGCCGGCCGGCCCTTGTGGGCGCGCCAAGGAGGAGGAGTCCTCCTCCTAGTAGGAGTAGGACTCCCCCTTTCCTACTCCTACTAGGAGGGGGAAAGGAAGGGGGAGAGGGGGAAGGAGAGAGGGGGGCGCCGCCCCCCTCCTAGTCCAATTCGGACCAGAGGGAGAGGGGGCGCGTGTCCCACCCTGGCCGCCCCTCTCTCTTTCCACTAAGGCCCATGTGGCCCATTAACTCTCCCGGGGGGGGGGGTCCGGTAACCCTCCAGCACTCCGGTTTTCTCCGAAATCACCCAGAACACTTCCGGTGTCCGAATATAGTCGTCCAATATATCAATCTTTATGTCTCGACCATTTCGAGACTCCTCGTCATGTCCGTGATCACATCCGGGACTCCGAACAAACTTCGGTACATCAAAGCTTATAAACTCATAATAAAACTGTCATCGTAACGTTAAGCGTGCGGACCCTACGGGTTCGAGAAGTATGTAGACATGACCTAGAACTATTCTCGGTCAATAACCAATAGCGGAACCTGGATGCCCATATTGGTTCCTACATATTCTACGAAGATCTTTATCGGTCAAACCGCATAACAACATACGTTGTTCCCTTTGTCATCGGTATGTTACTTGCCCGAGATTCGATCATCGGTGTCCAATACCTAGTTCAATCTCATTATGGGCAAGTCTCTTTACTCGTTATGTAATGCATCATTCCGTAACTAACTCATTAGTTACATTGCTTGCAAGGCTTATAGTGATGTGCATTACCGAGAGGGCCCAGAGATACCTCTCCGACAATCGGAGTGACAAAACCTAATCTCGAAATACGCCAACCCAACATCTACCTTTGTAGACACCTATAGTACTCCTTTATAATCACCCAGTCACGTTGTGACGTTTGGTAGCACCCAAAGTGTTCCTCCGGTAAACGGGAGTTGCATAATCTCATAGTTACAAGAACATGTATAAGTCATGAAGAAAGCAATAGCAACATACTAAACGATCAAGTGCTAGGCTAACGGAATGGGTCATGTCAATCACAACATTATCCTAATGATGTGATCCCATTAATCAAATGACAACACATATCTATGGTTAGGAAACATAATCATCTTTGATCAACGAGCTAGTCAAGTAGAGGCATACTAGTGACTATATGTTTGTCTATGTATTCACACATGTATCATGTATCCGGTTAATACAATTCTAGCATGAATAATAAACATTTATCATGATATGAGGAAATGAATAATAACTTTATTATTGCCTCTAGGGCATATTTCCTTCAGTCTCCCACTTGCACTAGAGTCAATAATCTAGTTCACATCGCCATGTGATTTAACACCAATATTCATATCTGTATATGGTTAACACCCATAGTTCACATCGTCATGTGACCAACACCCAAAGGGTTTACTAGAGTCAATAATCTAGTTCACATCGCTATGTGATTAACACCCAAAAGAGTACTAAGGTGTGATCATGTTTTGTTCGTGAGAGAGGCTTAGTCAACGGGTCCGTCATATTTAGAGCCGTATGTATTTTGCAAATATTCTATGTCTACAATGTTCTGCATGGAGCTACTCTAGCTAATTGCTCCCATTTTCAATATGAATCCAGATTGAGACTTAGAGTCATCTGGATCGGTGTAGAAGCTTGCATCATTGTAACTTTTTACGATGGGCTCTTTTATCACCTCCATAATCGAGAAACATGTCCTGAGTCCTCACTAAGGATATTCTTGACCGCTGTCCAGTGATCTACTCTTAGATCAAAATTGTATTCTTTTGTCAAACTCAGAGCAAGGTATACAATAGGTCTAGTTCACAACATAGCATACTTTATAGAACCTATGACTGAGGCATAGGGAATGACTTTTCATTCTCTTTCTATTTTCTACCATGGTCGGGTCTTGAGTCTTACTCAACTTCACACCTTTGCATCACAGGCAAGAACTCCTTCTTTGACTGTTCCATTTTGAACTATTTCAAAAAAATTATCAAGGTATGTACTCATTAAAAATCTTATCAAGCGTCTTGATCTATCTCAATAGATCTTGATGCTCAATATGTAAGTAGCTTTACTGAGGTCTTTCTTTTAAAGAAGTCCTTTCAAACACTCCTTTATGCTTTGCAGAATAATTCAACATTATTTCCGATCAACAATATGTCATTCACATATACTTATCAGAAATGCTGTAGTGCTCCGACTCACTTTCTTGTAAATACAGGCTTCACCGTAAGTCTCTACAAAACTATATGCTTTGATCAACTTATCAAAGCGTATATTCCAGCTCTGAGATGCTTGCACCAGTCCATAGATGGATCGCTGGAGCTTGCACATTTTGTTAGTACCTTTAGGATTGACAAAACCTTCTGGTTGCATCATATACAACTCTTCTTTAAGAAAACCATTAAGGAATGCAGTTTTGACATCCATTTGCCAGATTTCATAAAATGTGGCAATTGCTAACATGATTCGGACAGATTTAAGCATTACTACAGTTGAGAAAATCTCATTGTAGTCAACACCTTGAACTTGTCAAAAACCTTTTTGCGACAAGTCGAGCTTTGTAGATAGTAACACTACTATCAACGTTCGTCTTCCTCTTGAAGATCCATTTATTTCTTATAGTTTGCCGATCATCGAGCAAGTCCACCAAAGTCCACACTTTGTTCTCATACATGGATCCTATCTCAAATTTCATGGCCTCCAGCCATTTTGCGGAATCTGGGCTCATCATTGCTTCCTCATAGTTCATACGTTTATCATGGTCTAGTAACATGACTTTCAGAACAGGATTACCGTACCACTTTGGTGCGGACCGTACTCTGGTAGACCTACGATGTTCAGTAGAAACTTGATCTGTAGTTTCATGATCAATATCATTAGCTTCCTCACTAATTGGTGTAGTTGTCACAGGAACCGGTTCTTGTGATGAACTACTTTCCAATAAGGGAGCAGGTATAGTTACCTCATCAAGTTCTACTTTCCTCCCACTCACTTCTTTCGAGAGAAACTTCTTCTCTAGAAAGGATCCATTCTTGGCAACGAATGTTTTGCCTTCGGATCTGTGATAGAAGGAGTACCCAACAGTTTCCTTTGGGTATTCTACGAAGATGCACTTCTCCGATTTGGGTTTGAGCTTATCAGGATGAAACCTTTTCACATAAGCATCGCAGCCCCAAATTTTAAGAAATGACAACTTGGGTTTCTTGCTAAACCACAGTTCATATGGTGTCGTCTCAACGGATTTAGATGGTGCCCTTTTAACGTGAATGCAGCTGTCTCTAATGCATAACCCCAAAACAATAGTGGTAAATCAGTAGGAGACATCATAGATCGCACCATATCCAATAAAGTGCTATTACGACATTCGGACACACCATAACGTTGTGGTGTTCCAGGTGGCGTGAGCTGTGAAACTATTCCACATTGTTTTAATTGAAGACCAAACTCGTAACTCAAATATTCGTCTCTGCGATCAGATCACAGAAACTTTATTTTCTCGTTACGCTGATTTTTCCACTTCACTCTGAAATTCTTTGAACCTTTCAACTATTTCAGACTTATGTTTCATCAAGTAGACATACCCATATCTGCTCAAATCATCTTGTGAAGGTCAGAAAATAACGATACTTGCCACGAGCATCAACACTCATTGGATCACATACATCGATATGTATTATTTCCAATAAGTCAGTAGCTTGTTCCATTGTTCCAGAGAACGGAGTTTTAGTCATCTTGCCCAAAAGGCATGGTTCGCAAGCATCAAATGATTCATAACCAAGTGATTCTGAAAATCCATCTTTATGGAGTTTCTTCATGCGCTCTACACCGATATGACCCAAACGGCAGTGCCACAAATAAGTTGCACTATCATTATTAACTTTGCATCTTTTAACATCAATATTATGAATATGTGTATCACTACGATCGAGATCCAATAAACTATTTTCATTGGGTGTATGACCATTGAAGGTTTTATTCATGTAAACAGAACAACAATTATTCTCTGACTTTAAATGAATAACCGTATTGCAATAAACATGATCAAATCATATTCATGCTCAACGCAAAAGCTAAATAACATTTATTTAGGTTTAACACTAATCTCGAAAGTATAGGGAGTGCGTGATGATGATCATATCAATATTGGAACTACTTCCAACATTCATCGTCACTTCCCCTTCAACTAGTCTCTGTTTATTCTGTAACTCCTGTTTCGAGTTACTAAATTTTTAGCAACCGAACAAGTATCAAATACTCAGGGGATACTATAAACACTAGTAAGGCACACATCAATAACCTGTATATCAAATATACCCTTGTTCACTTTGCCATCCTTCTTATCCACCAAATATTCAGGGCATTTCCGCTTCCAGTGACCATTTCCTTTGCAGTGTAAGCACTCAGTTTCAGGCTTTGGTCCAGCTTTGGTCTTCTTCACGAGAGTGACAACTTGTTTGCCATTCTACTTGAAGTTTCCCTTTCTTTCCCTTTGCCCTTTTCTTGAAACTAGTGGTCTTGTCAATCATCAACACTTGATGCTCTTTCTTGATTTCTACCTTCATCGATTTCAACATCACGAAGAGCTCGGGAATCATTTTTGTCATCCCTTGCATACTATAGTTCATCACGAAGTTCTAGTAACTTAGTGATGGTGACTAGAGAATTCTGTCAATCACTATCTTATCTGGAAGATTAACTCCCACTTGATTCAAGCGATTGAAGTACCCAGACAATCTGAGCACATGCTCACTAGTTGAGCGATTCTCCTCCATCTTTTAGCTATAGAACTTGTTGGAGACTTCATATCTCTCAACTCGGGTATTTACTGGAAATATTAACTTCAACTCCTGGAACATCTCATATGGTCCATGACGTTCAAAACGTCTTTGAAGTCCCAATTCTAAGCCGTTTAAGCATGGTGCACTAAACTATCAAGTAGTCATCATTTTGAGCTAGCTAAACATTCATAACGTCTGCATCTGCTCTTGCAATAGGTTTGTCACCTAGCGGTGCATTAAGGACATAATTCTTCTGTGCAGCAATGAGGATAAACCTTAGATCACGGATCCAATCCGTATCATTGCTACTAACATCTTTCAACACAATTTTCTCTAGGAACATATCAAAATAAACATAAGAAAGCAACAACGCGAGCTATTGCTCTATAACATAATTTGCAAAATACTACCAGGTACTAAGTTCATGATAAATTTAAGTTCAATTAATCATATTACTTAAGAACTCCCACTTAGACAGACATCTCTCTAGTCATCTAAGTGATCACGTGATCCAAATCAACTAAACCATAACTAATCATCACGTGAGATGGAGTAGTTTTCAATGGTGAACATCACTATGTTGATCATATCTACTATATAATTCACGCTCGACCTTTTGGTCTCCGTGTTCCGAGGCCATATCTGCATATGCTAGGCTCGTCAAGTATAACCTGAATATTCTGCGTGTGCAAAACTGGCTTGCACCCGTTGTAGATGGACGTAGAGCTTATCACACCCGATCACCACGTGGTTTCTGGGCACGACGAACTTTGGCAATAGTGCATATTCAGGGAGAACACTTCTTGATAATTTTTAGTGAGAGATCATCTTAAAATGCTACCGTCAATCAAAGCAGAATAAGATGTATAACAGATAAACATCATATGCAATCAAAATATGTGACATGATATGGCCATGATCATCTTGCGCCTTTGATCTCCATCTCCAAAGTACTGTCATGATCTCTATCGTTACTGGCACGACACCATGATCTTCATCATCTTGATCTATATCAATGTGTCATCACATGGCCGTCTTGCCAACTATTGCTCTTGCAACTATTGCTATCGCATAGCGATAAAGTAAAGCAATTATTTGGCACTTGCATCTTATGCAACAAAGAGACAACCATAGGGCTTCTGCCAGTTGCCTATAATTTCAACAAAACATGATCATCTCATACAACAACTTATATCTCATCACGTCTTGACCATATCACATCACAACATGCCCTGCAAAAACAAGTTAGACGTCCTCTACTTTGTTGTTGCAAGTTTTACGTGGCTGCTACGGGCTGAGCAAGAACCGTTCTTACCTACGCATCAAAAACCACAACGATAGTTCGTCAAGTTGGTGCTGTTTTAACCTTCGCAAGGACTGGGCGTAGCCACACTCGGTTCAACTAAAGTTGGAGAAACTGACACCCGCCAGCCACCTGTGTGCAAAGCACGTCGGTAAAACCAGTCTCGCGTAAGCGTACGCGTAATGTCGGTCCGGGCCGCTTCATCTCACAATACCGCCGAACCAAAGTATGACATGCTGGTAAGCAGTATGACTTGTATCGCCCACAACTCACTTGTGTTCTACTCGTGCATATAACATCAACGCATAAAACCTAGGCTCGGATGCCACTGTTGGGGAACGTAGTAATTTCAAAAAATTTCCTATGCACACGCAAGATCATGGTGATGACATAGCAACAAGAGGGGAGAGTGTTGTCCACGTACCCTCGTAGACCGTAAGCGGAAGCGTTAGCACAACGCGGTTGATGTAGTCGTACGTCTTCACGATCCGACCGATCCAAGCACCGAACGTACGGCACCTCCGAGTTCAGCACACGTTCAGCTCGATGACGATCCACGGGCTCCGATCTAGCAAAGCTTCGGGGATGAGTTCCGTCAGCACGACGGCGTGGTGACGATGATGATGTTCTACCGGCGCAGGGCTTCGCCTAAACTCCGCGACAATATGACCGAGGTGGAATATGGTGGAGGGGGGCACCGCACACGGCTAAGGAACGATCCGTAGATCAACTTGTGTGTCTCTACGGTGCCCCCCGCCCCCGTATATAAAGGAGCAAGGGGGGAGGCCGGCCGGCCCATGTGGGCGCGCCAAGGAGGAGGAGTCCTCCTCCTAGTAGGAGTAGGACTCCCCCTTTCCTACTCCTACTAGGAGGGGGAAAGGAAGGGGGAGAGGGGGAAGGAGAGAGGGGGGCGCCGCCCCCCTCCTAGTCCAATTCGGACCAGAGGGAGAGGGGGCGCGCGGCCCA
>NC_041393.1:466298253-466337712 GCF_002162155.2 Triticum dicoccoides
CCTCCGGCACTCTGGTTTTCTCCGAAATCACACGGAACACTTCCGGTGTCCGAATATAGTCATCCAATATATCAATCTTTATGTCTCGACCATTTCGAGACTCCTCGTCATGTCCGTGATCACATCCGGGACTCCGAACAAACTTCGGTACATCAAAACTTATAAACTCATAATAAAACTGTCATCGTAATGTTAAGCGTGTGGACCCTACGAGTTCGAGAACTATGTAGACATGACCTAGAACTATTCTCGGTCAATAACCAATAGCTGAACCTAGATGCCCATATTGGTTCCTACATATTCTACGAAGATCTTTATCGGTCAAACCGCATAACGACATACGTTGTTCCCTTTGTCATCGGTATGTTACTTGCCCGAGATTCGATCGTCGGTATCCAATACCTAGTTCAATCTCGTTACCGGCAAGTCTATTTACTCGTTACGTAATGCATCATTCCGTAACTAACTCATTAGTTACATTGCTTGCAAGGCTTATAGTGATGTGCATTACCGAGAGGGCCCAGAGATACCTCTCCGACAATCGGAGTGACAAAACCTAATCTCGAAATACGCCAACCCAACATCTACCTTTGGAGACACATGTAGTACTCCTTTATAATCACCCAGTTACGTTGTGATGTTTGGTAGCACCCAAAGTGTTCCTCCGGTAAACGGGAGTTGCATAATCTCATAGTTACAGGAACATGTATAAGTCATGAAGAAAGCAATAGCAACATACTAAACGATCAAGTGCTAGGCTAACGGAATGGGTCATGTCAATCACATCATTCTCCTAATGATGTGATCCCATTAATCAAATGACAACACATGTCTATGGTTAGGAAACATAACCATCTTTGATTAACGAGCTAGTCAAGTAGAGGCATACTAGTGACTATATGCTTGTCTATGTATTCACACATGTATCATGTTTCCGGTTAATACAATTCTAGCATGAATAATAAACATTTATCATGATATGAGGAAATAAATAATAACTTTATTATTGCCTCTAGGGCATATTTCCTTCACTAATAAACAATACAGGGTTCACAAACACAAATCAAGTACTGAACAATAGTACTTACTACAGACAAGCAAAGTTGCACCAACTAAACTCTGCATACTATTTCTTGCCACCGACCTACGGGATGAACCCCGCATAACTGACTAGGCCATGGACTTCATGAGAGATTTCTACATGCACCATCACCATCTTGTCAACCTTGGAGAACCTAACAGAGTGGTCTTTAAACTCATAAACACGATGATGAAGACATGCCACATCAGATTTGTTGGGAAGCTTCACAAGAACCACACCCTTCATAATCGAAGGCACATCCAGGAAATTATTGTGGTCAAGTACATCCTCAAGCTACAGGAAAACACTAGTTCAGGACACGTGGCGACAAGGACACAGTAGCTGGATAGTTCAGTAGTAGAACTCATCATCAGGTCTTCCAGTTCACACGACATGACTTTGAGAACTTTATCTCCACCGCGGACCTGGTTCTAATTCAAACAGAAACCATATTTTATTACTACCTCCGTTCAGAAATATAAGATGATTTTCGATGTTATACTCCATATATGACTACATATACGCACAGAAATGAGTGAACAAAGACACTAGAACATGTCTTCAAAGGCATGAGAGCAGAGGGATTACTTGCAATATCCATAACACAAGTTACTGAGGCAAATATACCCTCTTCAAAGGTAGCATTGATGTTCATAAAGTACTCCCTCCGTCCCAAAATTCTTGTCTTAGATTTGTCTAGATACAGATGTATCAAGTCACATTTTAGTATTAGATACATCCGTATCTAGACAAATCTAAGACAAGAAATTTGGGACAGAGGGAGTAGTTGAAAGTAATCTATAAGAAATCAGTGTCAACCTCTCGCATGTTTTGGTCAAAAGAGGAATTTAGAACCGTCATTTGGCACACTAAAATCACATGCAAGATCACCTAGAAAGTTGTACTACCAGTACTAGTACTACATGTTGGATGAAAAAACACGATCAAGATCGAGAAAAAGATCGTCAACAAGAGACATTACCTGGACTTGCTTAATGAGGGATCCCGGAGAGGGGGGCTTGGACAGGGCGATGGCTTTGAGCTTGTCTACGGTAGTCTCGGCGGGGTGCTTGCACTTCTTTGTACCATGAGCCTCGACGGTTTTGGCCAGAGCCATAGACATCACGTCGGCCGGTGCTCCAGCGTCCATCCAAGAGAGGAAGCTGAGAGAGAAGAGTGAAAGGAGGAACGAGATGAGGGAGAAGCGAAGTGAGTGGGGGTTTTCTTCAAGAGAGGAAGCTGAGAGAGAAGAGTGAAAGGATGGTTGCTTCGTCCGTCTGACTTACTGCTGGAAAGGAGGGGGTTTTGTGATTTGACGGCTCATTGGGCATTACTGCGGTGCTTCGATCGGGGTAGTCTACCGCCACTCTACTACGGAGTAATTTAGTGCATGGCTGGTGGACCCAGGTGCTGGCTGTCCCATACGTCGGCGAAAGTGAGTAATTTAGTGCATGGCTGGAGGAGGATCCGCACGGTAGAGCATGTCCACTGTTTTTCTGAAGAAAAAATGATTACAACAAGCGTTTCCACTCTTACGATGGAGGGGTGCGAAACACTGCAGCCACTTGAACATACACAGTGCTCCTACTACTAGGCATGTGCAGTGGTTCATACGTCAGTACTACACAATCTTGTTGCTAGTGTAGTAAGATATGACGATAACAAATGATGTTGTGCGCATGTCAACTACTCCTATATGTAACATAGTACCGCTTTTTCGACTGTCCAGTCGAGAATGAACGGTGAGATCAATGTTAACAGAAGTAGGTCCACATCGCACGGAGAGTACGGTGCTACAGTACTCCACGAAACATGAACCATATGAAGCACGAATAGTGTTAGGCAGGGTGTATGAAGGGTGCACGAGATGGGAGCAAAAGTTCCCTTCTCGACCCACTTTTGGGTATTTGGTAGAGTGCATTAAGGGTGCATGAGTCCACACTAGTAGGTTAACAAAAATACATGAAGAGGAAACAACTATATTGAGATGAGAATGCAACCAAACACACCCACATGCTTTGTGCTACAGTGACTGATCTGCACCATTTGAGTTTGATCCAACGGTCATGTTGCACCGAGAAATGGACATGCCCATGCAGAGGGCACCTAAACACCACTGAAGTCCCTCTTCTTCTCGAGGCGCACAACATTGGTGATGCAGGGTGCAACCGCCCGCAGAGCCCGCTCCCGGTCGACCGGAGCCAACTCGTCAAAGACGGCGTCCAATGGCACAAATGGATTCCGGTGACGGAGCCCTGAAAGGATTCGCCCGGCAACGGCAACGGCAGCCCGCAACCCCTCCTTGTCCAGCTCAGCCCCCACCATTGCACGGAGACGGCTCAGCTCCTCGGAGATATATGTGAAGAAGGAGACCAGGTCAGGAAGCCGCAGCTCGTTGAAGTCGACCGGGTGGTCGAACGGGTTTAGCCCGACGGCCAGCATCGTCGTGCTGGCACGATGGTAGGCATCGCGCAGCCGCAACACGTGCGTGGCAACTTGGTTCACCAAGTGGCTGAGGCGATCCTGGACCTCATTACGATCGGCCCGCTCGCGCTCCAGCCGGCTCCCCTGACGGCCTATCGTATCTCCCGCTTTCTGCAGCAACACCACCGACGCCTCGAGCATCTTTGTGGTGGATGCCTGCCGCTTTTGAAGCTCCATGAACTCCCGCACATAACGGAGGAGCATGGCACTCCTCTCCTCCTTGAGCTCACGGAGCTCCACGTCCTTGGCCCTGAGCTCCGCATCCTTGGCATGGAGCTCCTGTGTCAGGCGCCTCACCTCAGACTTCGTGATCTGCTGCGCCGCCATGGCACCAGGTAGAAGCAATGGGGAGAGGAAGCAAAGGGGGCGAAACGGTTGAAAGGCAATGCAATCTACAGGAAGGCGGAGGGAGCCAGCCGAGGAGCGGGGAATCTTTTGGTTTTCACCACGGTAAAACACCAGTTGACGACTTCTCACATCAGGGAGCAGTGGGTTTTATAGGCGGAGTCATCGTGACTAATTGTTGCCTGATAACCCACAAGTGTAGGGGATCGCAACAACTTTCGAGGGTAAAGTATTCAACCCAAATTTATTGATTCGAAACAAGGGGAGCCAAAGAATATTCTTGAGTATTAGCAGTTGAGTTGTCAATTCAACCACACCTGGATAACTTAGTATCTGTAGCAAAGTATTTAGTAGCAAAAGTGGTATGATAATAATGGTAATGGTAGCAAAAGTAAAGATAAATGTTTTGGGTTTTTGTAGTAGTTGTAACAGTAGCAACGTAAGAGTAAATAAGCTAAGAACAATATATGAAAAGCTCGTAGGCAATGGCTCAGTGATGGATAATTATGCCGGATGCGATTCCTCATGCAATAGTTATAACATAGGGTGATATAGAACTAGCTCCAATTCATCAATGTAATGTAGGCATGTATTCCGTAAATAGTCATACGTGCTTATGGAAAAGAACTTGCATGACATCTTTTGTCCTACCCCCCCGTGGCAGCGGGGTCCTAGAGGAAACTAAGGGATATTAAGGCCTCCTTTTAATAGAGAACCGGAACAAAGCATTAGCACATAGTGAATACATGAACTCCTCAAACTACGGTCATCACCGAGAAGTATCCCGATTATTGTCACTTCGGGGTTGTCGGATCATAACACATAATAGGTGACTATAGACTTGAAAGATAGGATCAAGAACACACATATATTCATGAAAACATAATAGGTTCAGATCTGAAATCATGACACTCGGGCCCTAGTGACAAGCATTAAGCATAGCAAAGTCATAGCAACATCAATCTCAGAACATAGTGGATACTAGGGGTCAAACCCTAACAAAACTAACTTGATTACATGGTAAATCTCATCCAACCCATCACCGTCCAGCAAGCCTACGATGGAATTACTCACGCACGGCAGTGAGCATCATGAAATTGGTGATGGAGGATGGTTGATGATGACGACAGCGACGAATCCCCCTCTCTGGAGCCCCGAACGGACTCCAGATCAGCCCTCCCGAGAGAGATTAGGGTTTGGCGGCGGCTCCGTGTAGTAAAATGCGATGAAACTTTCTCTCTGATTTTTTTCTCCCTGAACGTGAATATATGGAGTTGGAGTTGAGGTCGGTGGAGGTCCAGGGGGCCCACGAGATAGGAGGGCGCGCCCTAGGGGGGGCGCCCCCTGTCTCGTGGACAGCCTGTGGGCCCCCTGGTGTTGATTCTTTCGCCAAAAATTCTTATTAATTCCAAAAAGTGCCTTTGTGGATTTCCAGGACATTCTGAGAACTTTTCATTTCTACACATAAAACAACATCATGGCAGTTCTGCTGAAAACAGCGTCAGTCCGGGTTAGTTTCATTCAAATCATGCAAGTTAGAGTCCAAAACAAGGGCAAAAGTGTTTGGAAAAGTAGATACGTTGGAGACGTATCAACTCCCCCAAGCTTAAACCTTTGCTTGTCCTCAAGAAATTCAGTTGATAAACTGAAAGTGATAAAGAAAAACTTTTACAAACTCTGTTTGCTCTTGTTGTTGTAACATGAAAAGCCAGCATTCAAGTTTCAGCAAATATTATGAACTAACCATACTCACAATAACACGTAGGTCTCACTATTACTCATATCAATAGCATAATCAGCTAGCGAGCCATAATAATAAAACTCGGGTGACAACACTTTCTCAAAATAATCATAACATGATATAACAAAATGGTATCTCGCTAGCCCTTTCTGAGACCGCAAAATATAAATGCAGAGCACCTTTAAAGATCAAGGACCGACTAAACATTGTAATTCATGGTAAAAGAGATTCAGTCAAGTCATACCCAATATAAACCAATAGTAATGAATGCAAATGACAGTGTGCTCTCCAGCGGGTGCTTTTAATAAGAAGGGTGATGATTCAACATAAAAGTAAATAGATAGGCCCTTCGCAGAGGGAAGCAGTGATTTGTAGAGGTGCCAGAGCTCGATTTTAAAATAGAGATTGAATAACATTTTGAGCGGCATACTTTCGCTGTCAACGCAACAACTATGAGATGGCTGTATCTTCCATACTAAATGCATTATAGGCAGTTCCCAAACAGAATGGTAAAGGTTTATACTCCCCCAACCACCAACAAGCATCAATCCATGGCTTGCTCGAAACAACGAGTGCCTCCAACATACAACAGCCCAAGGGGAGTTTTGTTTAATTATTTTGATTTGCTTTGATCTTTTTGGATCATGGAACTGGGCATCCCGGTTACCGGCCCTTTCTCGTGAATGAGGAGCGGAGTCCACTCCTCGTGAGAATAACCCACCTAGCATGGAAGATATAGGCAGCCCTAGTTGTAACATGAGTTGCTCAAGCATACAAAACAGAATTACATTTGAAGGTTTGGAGTTTGGCACATACAAATTTACTTGGAACAGTAGGTAAATACCACATATAGGAAGATATAGTGGACTCATATGGAATAACTTTGGGGTTTAAGGAGTTTGGATGCACAAGCAGTATTCCCGCTTAGTACAGGTGAAGGCTAGCAAAAGACTGGGAAGCGACCAACCGAGAGAACGACAACAGTCATAAACATGCATTAAAATTGATTCACACCGAGTACAAGCATGAGTAGGATATAATCCACCATGAACATAAATATCATGAAGGCTATGTTGATTTGATTCAACTACATGCGTGAACATGTTCCAAGTCGAGTCACTCAATTCATTCAAAGGAGGATACCATCCCATCATATCACATCATAATCATTCTAATAACATGTTGGCACGCAAGGTAAACCATTATAACTCATAGCTAATCAAGCATGGCACAAGAAATGTCATTGCAAATATGTTTACTTCATAATAGCTGACTCAGGAACGATGAACTCATCATATTTACAAAAACAAGAGAGGTCGAGTTCATACTAGCTTTTTTCATCTCAATAAGTCCATCATATATCGTCATTATTTCCTTTCACTTGCACGACCGAACGATGTGTATAATAATAAGAGTGCACATGCATTGGACTAAGCTGGAATCTGCAAGCATTCAACTCAAGAGAGAAAACAGGGTAATATGGGCTCCAAGTTAAATAAACAATCATGCATATGAGAGCCACTAAGCATTTTCAATATAGTCTTCTCGACCCCCAAAAGAAAGAAAAGAAAATAAAACTATTTACACGGGAAAGCTCCCAACAAGTAAGAATAAGAACTAGAAATCTTTTTGGGTTTTCATTTTAATTCTACTACAAGCATGGAAATTAAACTAACTATTTTTTTTGGTTTTTCTTAAGGTTTATCAAACACACAAGAAGAAAACTAGAAAAAGAAATTTAAACTAGCATGGATAATACAATGAAAGAGTATGAGCACCGACGACTAGTGTGTGAACATGAATGTAAAGTCGGTGAGAAATACGTACTCCCCCAAGCTTAGGCTTTTGGCCTAAGTTGGTTTAATACCAATGACCGCCCTGCTGATATCCATAATTGAAACTGGGGTTGTACTGAGATGCAGAGGCAACAGCCTCCTGAGCAGCAGCGTGTTGGCGAGCTGCCTCCATTCCCCTCTCGTATTCAGCTGCTTCTTCCCTGGTGACAACATATCTTCCTTTTGCCTGATAATCAAAAAGGTAGGGGGCAGGAAGAGTAACAGGGACGATGTTGCGCCTGTCATAGATTAGTCGATAATGGAGGAATTGTTCATTCCTCTCAAGAAAATGATGATCGAACATAGCTTCTTTATCCAAATAAACATGAGGTAATATCATATCCCCCTCTCGTGGGGCTATATTAAGAAAATTAGCCACACGGGTTGCATAAATTCCTCCAAATAAATCCCCCCTTCTACTATTATTCTGCAACCTACGTGCAACTATTGCCCCCAAGTTATAACCTTTATAACCTGACACAACACTTTTGAGGACACAACGATCAGGGACACACATGTGACATGCTTCGTCCTTACCATTAATGTATCTACCAATAAAGAGAGCAAAATAATGTATAGCAGGAAAATGAATGCTCCCTATGGTAGCTTATGCTATGTCCCTAGATTCTCCCATAGTAATACTAGAAAGAAAATCTCTAAATTCAGATTTGCAAGGATCATTAATATTACCCCACTGCGGGAGTTTGCAAGCAGTTGTGAAATCCTCTAAATCTATGGTATAAGATGTATCATAAATATCAAACATGACACTAGGAGAATTACGCGCACAGATATATTGGAACCTCCACACAAAGGAATCAGTCAATTGATAGTATTGAGGACACTTATCTTGTAAGAAGTCCTCCAGCTCGGCATTACGCACATACGCGTCAAATTCCTCCTTGAAGCCTGCTTCGACCATAAAATCATCGGATGACCACTCACAAGCCCGTACATTTTCGTCCCTCGGCAATTCAACATCTTGCTCACGTATAGCAATCCTAGTCCTTTCTTTGCCGAGGAACCTCCTTGGTACATTCTTCTAAGCATAATTCTTTTTCTGAAAATTTCTGAAATTTTAGTAACTTCAAAATAAAAGTGAATAAAACTAAACAAGATTGGTAGCAACTACTCCTACAAGTGCCTAGAGCCTATATCATGCATTAGGATTGCTTGGGACCTCAAAAATTTAACATGCAAGCTCAAGAACATGGTCTCCTATGCAGCAAAAATTTGCAATGAATAAAGCACTACAACAAAAACTAATTGGACCAATGGAGGAGTCACATACCAAGCAACAATCTCCCAAAGCAATTTTGTGAATGGAGCCTTGAGCAAGGAGATCGAAAATCGCAGCAAAACGAGCTAGAACTCGTGCTTGAGCTGGATGGGGATTCTTTTGGGTAGAAGATGAAGTGTGTGGGTGCTGGCATAAGTGGAGGGGGGCCACCAGGGGCCCACGAGACAGGGGGGCACGCCCTATAGGGGGGGCGCCCTCCACTCTCGTGGCCTGGTGCTTGCTCCTCCTGTAGTGTTTTCTATGCCTAAAATCCTCAAATATTCCAGAAAAAATCATACTAAATTTGCAGGGCATTTGGAGCACTTTTATTTTCGGTCTTTTTTTTATTGCATGGATAATTTAGAAAATAGACAGATAATACTATTTTTGCTTTATTTATTCTAAATAACAGAAAGTAAAAAGAGGGTACAGAAGGTTGTGCCTTCTAGTTTCATCCATCTCATGATCATCAAAATGAACCCACTAACAAGGTTGATCAAGTCTTGTTAACAAACTCATTCCAAATAACACGGAACAAGAGAAATTACGAATAACACTAAGTTACCTCAACGGGGATATGAAAATCCCCAACAATAAGAATATCATACTTTTTCTTGACAGTAGGGAGAGGAAATTCAAAACCTCCAAAAATGATAGTTGGAACTTTTTCAATAGAATTGATGCTATGAACTTGAGATTGTTTCCTCGGAAAGTGTACCGTATGCTCATTACCATTAACATGAAAAGTGACATTGCCTTTGTTGCAATCAATAACAGCCCCTGCAGTATTAAGAAAAGGTCTACCAAGGATAATAGACATACTATTGTCCTCGGGAATATCAAGAATAACAAAGTCCGTTAAGATAGTGACATTTGCAACCACAACAGGCACATCCTCACAAATACCGACAGGTATAGCAGTTGATTTATCAGCCATTTGCAAAGATATTTTAGTAGGTGTCAACTTATTCAATTCAAGTCTACGATATAAAGAGAGAGGCATAACACTAACACCGGCTCCAAGATCACATAAAGCAGTTCTAACATAATTTCTTTTAGTGGAACATGGTATAGTTGGTACACCCGGATCTCCAAGTTTCTTTGGTATTCCACCCTTAAAAGTGTAATTAGCAAGCATGGTGGAAATTTCAGCTTCCGGTATCTTTCTTTTATTTGTAATGATATCCTTCATATACTTAGCATAAGGATTCACTTTAAGCATATCAGTTAAGCGCATACGTAAGAAAATAGGTCTAATCATTTCAGCAAAGCGCTCAAAATCTTCATCATCCTTTGTCTTGGATGGTTTAGGAGGAAAGGGCATGGGTTTCTGAACCCATGGTTCTCTTTCTTTACCGTGCTTCCTAGCAACAAAATCTCTCTTATCATAACGTTGATTCTTTGATTGTGGGTTATCAAGATCAACAACAGGTTCAATCTCTACATCATTGTTTTTGCTAGGTTGAGCATCAACATGAACATTATCATTAACATTATCACTAGGTTCATGTTCATCACCTGATTGTGTTTCAGCATCAGAAATAGAAATATCATTGGGATTCTCAGGTGTGTCTACAGTAGGTTCACTAGAAGCATGCAAAGTTCTATCATTTTTCTTTTTCTTCTTTTTAGAAGAACTAGGTGCCTCTAAATTATTTCTCTGAGAATCTTGCTTGATTCTCTTAGGGTGGCCTTCAGGATACAAAGGTTCCTGAGTCATTCTACCAGTTCTAGTAGCCACTCTAATAGCAAAGTCATTTTTATTATTCAATTCATCAAGCAAATCATTTTGAGCTTTGAGTACTTGCTCAGCTTGAGTAGCAACCATAGAAGCATATTTGCTAACAAGGTGAAGTTCATCTTTAACTCTAGCCAGATTATCACTTACACGTCCTATCTCGAAAGCATTATTCTTTAACTCTCTACCTACATAAGCGTTAAAACTTTCTTGTCTAGCCATAAAGTCATCAAATTCATCTAAGCATGGGCTATGAAATTTAGTAGAGGGGATTTCAACTTTATCATATCTATAGAGAGAATTTACCTTTACTACCTATGTCGGGTTATCAAGACAATGTGGTTCTTCAGGCGGTATATTAAGACCATGTATTTCTTCAATAGGAGGTAAATTCTTAACATCTTCAGCTTTAATACCTTTTTCTTTCATTGATTTCTTTGCCTCTTGCATATCTTCAGGACTGAGAAATAAAACACCTCTCTTCTTCGGAGTGGGTTTAGGAATAGGCTCAGGAGTTGGCTCAATTGGTTCAGGAATTACTTTAGGAACTGGCTCGGGAAGAGTCCAATTATTTTCATTAGTTAACATATTATTCAATAATATTTCAGCTTCGTCGATTGTTCTTTCCCTGAAAACACAACCAGCACAACTATCCAAGTAGTCCTTGGAATCATCGGTTAGTCCATTATAAAAGATATCAAGTATTTCATTTTTCTTAAGAGGATGATCAGGCAAAGCATTAAGTAACTGGAGAAGCCTCCCCCAAGCTTGTGGGAGACTCTCTTCTTTGATTTGCACAAAATTATATATTTCCCGCAGGGCATCTTGTTTCTTATGAGCAGGGAAATATTTAGCAGAGAAGTAATAAATCATATCCTGGGGACTACGCACACAACCAGGAGCAAGAGAATTATACCAAGTCTTAGCATCACCCTTTAATGAGAACAAAAATATCTTAAGGATATAAAAATAGCAAGACTTCTCATCATGAGTAAACAGGGTAGCTATATCATTCAACTTGGTAAGATGTGCCACAACAGTTTCAGATTCAAGGCCATAAAAAGGATCAGATTCAACTAAAGTAATAATATCAGGATCAACAGAGAATTCATAATCCTTATGAGTAACACAGATAGGTGAAGTAGCAAAAGCTGGGTCAGGTTTCATTCTAGCATTAAGAGACTGCTGCTTCCATTTAGCTAATAATTTCTTAAGATCATATCTATCATTGCAAGCAAAAATTTCCCTAGAAGCTTATTCATTCATAACATAACCCTTAGGAACAACAGGTAATACATAATCATTGGGAGAACCTTCATCATCACTATCATCAGTAATAGGATCTTCAGTAATTTCATTCCCCCTAACTCTAGCAAGTTGTTCATCAAGAAATTCACCTAATGGCAAAGTAGTATCACGCACAGAAGTAGTTTCATCATGCATAGCAGAAGTGGCATCATCAATAACATGCGACATATCAGAATTCATAGCAGTAGCAGGTTTAGGTGTCGCAAGCCTACTAATAACTGAAGGAGAATCTAGTGTAGAGCTAGATGGCAGTTCCTTACCTCCCCTCGTAGTTGAGGGCAAAATAGTAGTTCGGTCGTCTTTCAAGTTCTTCATAGTGATCAACAGATATAAATCCCAAGTGACTCAGAGAATAGAGCTATGCTCCCCGGCAACGGCGCCAGAAATTAGTCTTGATAACCCACAAGTGTAGGGGATCGCAACAGCTTTCGAGGGTAAAGTATTCAACCCAAATTTATTGATTCAACACAAGGGGAGCTGTTGGGGATATAACTACTGAGCGTAAACCGGCCAGGAGGGCCCGGTTCACCCTCAACCTTATTGAAGCCCATGAAGATCCAGAAGATGGCGTTTTACTGATGAAGCTTAGAGGCTCAGAGCCCAAAGGCGGATTAGGGCCCATAGTGGTAAACCGCCATGGTTATGTAACTTGTATTGTAAGTTAGGAAAGGAGAGACCGAGCCGGACACTTGTATGAGTCGGCCTCGAGACTTTGTAGACCGGCCGGGCGTCAACCTATGTATATAAAGGGACGACCCGACGGCGGTTCAGGGACAAGAAACCACAACTCAAGACCCAGGCAAAGCGTATTTGCTCCCTGGTCATCGAAACCCAATCAATCCCATCACAACTAGACGTAGGCTTTTACCTTCATCGAAGGGGTTGAACTAGTATAAAACTCCCGTGTCCCTTGTCCGGTTTAACCCCTTCAAGCTAAACCGTCACGATGGCTCTACGACTAAGTCCTTTCATGAGGACATCTGACGTGTTAATTTCATGACAGTTGGCGCCCACCATGGGGCTATCACACGATGGTTTCGAGTTCTTGAAGGGCAGCTCTGAAGGACTCAAGGGGTACATGGTTGGCCGGATGACCAAGAGTCATCGCGACAAGCTCTACATCGACGACAAAGGATGGGGCCCCGAGGCCGGCTCAATCGAGTATGGATAATGGGTCCCCTTTGGCGGAATTCATGTCTTCATCGGCAAGATCGGCGAACCAGGCCTTGAGCCGGACATCTGCACCGACCTCGTCGAGACGGCTCAACGTGCGAGTCCTGCCCAGGTTAAGCCCGCCATGAAGCATGCGTTCGTAGGATGTGTCCATGGGATCGGATCTGAACCAGTGTCTGAAGGCGAGACGACTGTTTATTCCGACAGCGAGTTATCCACTGGCGAAACCGAGTCCTTATACCAAATTCATGATGGTGTGTTCGAAGGATATTCCGATGGCAACAGTATTCCGGACCTCCTCAAACCGCCAAGTCGGGTTTCTGTTTACATGGCCGGAACACAACCCACTTTGCAGTCTTCATCTACAGTGGCAATGAATACCGGATCAGCGGCCGCAGCAGGGGCCCCGGCGAGCCGACCGGCTCAAGTCCTCTTCGGTTTGATGGATGCCTGGGCGACCTTGTTAACCACGGCAGTTACCCCGGAGACGCAGGATCAGCACAATGCGGACATTGCGAAGCTGAAGGACTAGATAACGCAGGCTAAGGAGGACCTGGCAACTGAAGATGCTAGGATGGCTGAAGAACGGGCCGCTTTGGATGCCCAGTCACAGCAGATACAGGCACTGAATTACCGGCTCATGTTGGATCAGAATGCATCAAACAACGTAATGCGAAGGAAGTACCAATCGCGTATGCAGCCGGTCTTCGAAGGATTGAATCTCTTTAATACACCGGGGGCTGGGCCGAGCAATTCGGCAGCTGCAAACTGGACCGACGCACCTAGGGCAGCACCGGATCAACCACGGATGACGGAACCACCTCGGCGAATGGATAACCCGCCGCAATACGTGTCCACACAACCGGGTCACTTCTCGAGCCCTTTGGATAACATGATTGCCGCAGCATCTCGCCTGGCAGCCATTCCAATGGAGGGCGATTCACTGGCAGCGATTGAGACGCGGCGGGCCAGGGATCTTCTTCAAACCGCCGTGGTGCAGCAGCAGGCTTATTCCTATAGCCGAGATAGAATTCATTCAACCCCCCGTCCGAGCAAAAGCTATAGCAGGCACATGGATGAACCGGAAGTGTCTAGTAGTGCGCGGCGCCGTAATATCCCTCAAGGACCCAATCCGGCGCGCGGTGAAGTAAATGCTCAAGACGTGGTGGACAATGGCAGAGCACGAAGGGAGGCCGCCTTGGCAGCACAATATGCGGGTTGTTATCAACCTGGCCCGATTCAGCCAACAACGTCTGTAGATCGAGGCATTGGGCTTGCCTTCAGTTCCCGGGGAGTGTCGTGTCTCATTCCGGCTCTCCGTAATGTGCGACTACCCAAGGATTTCAAGGGTCCATGCAAAGTGCCTAATTATACCGCCGATCAGCCACCTGAGGCGTGGGTCGAGAGTTATGAGATGGTGATGGAGATGCTGGATGTGGATGAAGCGGCCTGTGCAAAGTATTTCACGATGATGTTGGAGGGGACTGCCCGTACTTGGCTGAAAAACCTACCAGCCAACTCCATCGAGTCATGGGATCAGTTGAAGGCCCGGTTTATAGCCAATTTCAAAGACACATGCAAACAGCCTATGTCCATTATGGATCTGGATGCCTGTGTTCAAGGGGAGAACGAGTCAACAACTCATTGGGTGCGCTAGATTTCGGAAGTTTTGCATTCATCAGACCAGATTAATGCTGGTCAAGCAATCATAACGCTGGAGCGTAATTGCCGGTTTAAGTCACTAAATATGAAGTTGGGATGGCTCAAGCGCCACTGCAATGACATGGGGACCCTTATGGCAGCCTTGGTTAAATATGCCGATTCTGATAATACCAAGGATCCCGATTCTGATGAGGAGAAACCGGAGAAGGGAAAGAAGAACGGCGGTGCAAAGGGACAACATCACAACCAAGGAGGCCATGGGAATAATGGTAAGCGCAAGGCAGATAGTTTAGATCTTGTGGCTAACACCAATATGCAGCGTCGTAAAGGTAAACCACCCCAGCGCGGTGGAGGGATGAATCTGGAGCGTTTGTTAAACCAGCCCTGCCCAAAGCATGGGACCAAGGAGGCCCCTGCCACACATCTTTGGAAAGATTGTTATATTATGAAGGAGTTCAAAAATTCTGATCTCTTCCAGTATGATCAGGGTCCGTCGGGCGGTTCAGGTCCGGGTTTTCATGGGGGCGGCGGTTCAAACTCTGGATTTCAGAATAATTAGGGCAACCAGAATAACCAAGGTGGTAATGGCCAACAGAATAATCAAGCAAATCAGCAGCAGTCAGGTTATCAAAGTCACCCCAAGCAGTTGAATGGTGGGCAGTATCATGTGTTCACTACTAGCCTATGCAAGCGCGATCAGAAGCTTCACAAAAGGGCAATTAATGTTGTTGAACCGGCAGTGCCACGCTATTTGTGGTGGTCCGAGCAGCCCATTGTGTGGAGCAGAGAGGATCATTCGTCCCGGGTTGACAATCCGGGTCATCTGGCTTTGGTGGTGGCACCTCAGGTGGGAGGTTACAAGTTTACCAAAGTTCTGATGGATGGAGGGAGCAGTATCAATATCCTGTACTATGAGACTTTTCGTCGCATGGGGTTGACAGACAAGAGTCTTAAACTGTCCAACACTATTTTTCATGGTGTAGTACCAGGTAAATCGGCATATCCTGTTGGCAAAATGCTTTGGAGGTTGTGTTTGGAGATGATCATGATTCCAGGTCTGAAAAATTGACCTTTGAAGTGGTGAAAATCCAGATCCCGTATCACGCATTGTTTGGACGGCCGGCTTACGCAAAATTCATGGCGAGACCCTGTTATATCTATTTACAGCTCAAAATGCCGGGTCATAAGGGGACTATAATAGTACATGGAAGTCGTAAGATCGCTTTGGATTGTGAGGAAGGTGATGTGGCTTATGCTGAGTCGGTTTGTGCTACAGAGGAGCTGAAGTTTTATGAAGACAATGTTGATCCGGCAGACATGACCCCTCTGAAGAAGCGCACCACTGAGCATGACCCGACCCTGAAGTTCAAACCGGCTGATGAGACTAAACTTGTTGACTTTGTTCCTGGCGATTCATCCAAACAGTTTAGCATCAGTACTAATTTGGATCCGAAATAGGAAAGCGCCCTCATCGAGTTCATCCGTGAGAACCGGGACATTTTTGCATGGAAGCCTTCTGACATGCCAGGTGTACCAAGGGAACTCGCTGAGCACACTCTCAATATTGATCCCAAGTTTAAACCGGTCAAGCAATTTCTTTGCCGCTTTAACGAGGAAAGACGCAAGGCCATTGGTGAAGAGGTAGCCCGGCTGTTGGCTGCTGGATTTATCATCGAAGTATTTCACCCCGAGTGGTTGGCTAATCCGGTGCTCGTTCTTAAGAAAAACGACACTTGGCGTATGTGTGTGGACTACAAAGATTTGAACAAGGCTTGTCCAGCGGATCCTTTTGCTCTCCCGCGTATTGATCAGATTATTGATGCGACGGCGGGTTGTGAGCGCCTGAGTTTCTTGGATGCTTATTCAGGTTATCATCAGATTAAAATGGCAGTTAAGGACCAGGAGAAGACAACCTTCATCACTCCCTTTGGAGCCTTCTGCTATGTTTCTATGCCCTTTTGGCTCAAAAGTGCCCAGGAAACTTATCAGCGTTGTGTGCAAAATTGTCTTCACACGCAGATTGGGCGTAATGTTCATGCCTGTGGATGACATTGTGGTAAAATCCAGGAAGAAGGAAACCTTGATAGATTACCTCAAGGAAACGTTTGACAATCTTCGGGTTTACAAAATGATGCTTAATCCGGACAAGTGTGTTTTTGGTGTTCCGCCAGGCAAGCTCTTAGGCTTTCTGGTGTCCAACAGAGGCATTGAGGCTAATCCGGAAAAAATCAAAGCGATTACATCTTTGGCTAAACCGAAGTGTACCAATGATGTTCAGCGTCTGGCGGGTCGAATTGCAGCCCTTAGCCGGTTTGTCAGCCATTTGGGAGAGAAGGCGATTCCTTTGTATCAGATGTTGAAAAAGACAGACGATTTTGTCTGGAGCGATGTAGCCAATGCGGCATTTGAGGACTTAAAGCGGCAGTTGGTTGAACCGTCGGTTCTTGCTGCTCCGGTTGACAAAGAGCCCTTGTTATTGTACATGGCTGCTAATGCCCGTGCTGTCAGCATGGCAATTGTGGTGGAGCGCAAAGAGGCTGGTAAGGAATATCCGGTTCAACGGCTGGTTTACTATATCAGCGAAGTACTTATCGAGTCAAAGCAACGGTATCCGCATTGGCAGAAGCTGGTTTATGGGGTTTTTATGGCAAGTCGAAAGCTCAAACAATACTTTCAAGGCCATCCCATTACAGTGGTCAGTTCAGCTCCTTTGGGCAATATAATTCAGAACAGGGAGGCAACTGGTCGGGTTGCAAAGTGGGCAATTGAGCTTGGCCCGCACGGATTGAAGTATATGCATCGGACATCAATCAAGTCACAGGCGCTTGTTGACTTCATCAATGATTGGACCGAGTTACAGGCACCAGAGGACAAACCGGATAATACATACTGGACAATTCACTTTGATGGATCCAGGCAATTGGAAGACTCGGGGGCTGGAGTTGTTCTTACTTCCCCTCGAGGTGATAAAATTTGTTATGTTCTCTGCTTAATGTTTCCTTGTACTAACAATGCAGCTGAGTACGAGGCCTTACTCCACGGTCTCTGTGTGGCTAAGGAAATGAACTTAAGCTGGGTTTGCTGTTTTGGAGATTCTGATCTGGTGGCTCAGCAAGTTTCTGGTACTTGGGATTCCAAGGATCCACTCATGGCGGCTTATAGACGTGAGGTGGATATTGTGGCAGGTCACTTTAAGGGTTATCAGGTTGAGCACATTGACCGATGCAAAAATGAAGCAGCAGATGCTTTAAGCCGGCTGGGATCTCAACGTAAACCGGTACCACCCAATACCTTTTTAGATATCTTGCATAACCCGTCTGTTAAGTTGCCTACAGAGGAGGATTTAGGTGTTCCTGATCCAGAGGCCCAATTGGTGGCCGCTTTACATACCACTCCGGATTGGACGGTTCCATATTTGGTGTATATGAACCGGGGCGAGTTACCAGATGATGAGGTCTTCGCCAGACAGATAATCCGACGGTCCAAGTCCATGGTTATTCACAATGGCGAGTTACACCGTTGCAGTGTTTCAGGCGTATTCCAACGTTGTATTTCTCCTGAAGAAGGACAAGAGATTCTGCTTGAAATCCATGAAGGGGATTGTGGTCACCATGCCGGTTCAAAGTCCCTGGTGGCTAAAGCTTTTCGTCATGGGTTCTATTGGTTGACAGCTCATGCTGATGCGGAGGATCTGGTAAAGCGGTGTGACGCTTGTCAGAAATTTTCATGTCGAGCTCATGTTCCGGCTCAGGAGCTACGGATGATTCCTATCACTTGGCCGTTTGCCACTTGGGGGCTTGATATGGTGGGACCTTTTAAGCTCTCCCAGGATAAGAAGACCCACCTGTTGGTGGCGATTGACAAGTTCACTAAATGGGTTGAAGCGGAGCCCGTCAGCAAGTGTGATGCAGCCATGGCGGTTCAATTTCTCAAAAAGATCATTTTCCGTTTTGGTTTTCCACACAGCATCATTACACATAATGGCACGAACCTTTCTAATGGCGAGATGGAGGAGTTTTGTCAACGAGAGCACATCCGGCTTGATGTAGCGTCCGTGGCTCATCCCCAATCCAATGGTCAAGCTGAGAGGGCGAATCAAGAAATCCTGAAGGGTATCAAGCCTGGCTCATGGTTCCTTTGAAACGGATGCCGGTTTGTTGGGTGGAAGAATTACCTGTCAGGACCCCGACTCGATGTCACATCGATCTAGCCGGTAACACCTCATATCACTTTGCGGCCTCACGCACGGTATCCCCACGGGTGTCGCCTTACCTTTGCCCGGGACCGTTTGCGCCTTTTGGCTCACGTATATGATAGTGTCGCTAGCATCCATATGATAAAGAGCCCGGGCTGACATGACTAGTCGTAAACCCAAAGTGGCACAGACTTACAGGGACAGGCATCCATGACCCAGCTTCGAACGTGTCGGTCATCAACAAGTGGGTCCGGGCTGTAGCACTGGGCTAGCAGGACTCCGGTAAACCGGGCTGTAGCGGGCTAACAGGACTCCGGTACTCAAAGCGTGACATTTCCCCGAAGGGACAGACACAGGAACGAAGAAGGACACATGCCGGCCAGCCTAAGTGTTCCAGAGCAGTAGCAAGCTACCATGGCTCAGCGGTAACACTAGGAGACATTTCCCGGTAAGAGAGGCTACTAAAGATAAACAACTAGATAGTCAGATCCCACACATACCAAGCATTTCAATAACATACACACAATATGCTCGATATGTGCAATACAACATGGCATCACAAAATGACTCTACGACTCAAGTAGTTTATTCATTAGGCTCCGAGGAGCGAGATATTACAAACATAGGTCTCATGACCCAACATTCAGAGTATACAAGTCAAAGCACAAGCGGAAGCTATCATGTCTGAGTACAGACAACTATAAATGAAAAAGGCTGAGAAGCCTGACTATCTACCAGATACTGCCGAGGGCACAAGATCGTAGCTGAGGTAACAAGCTAAACGTCGAAGTCCAAGCGGAACTACTAGTGAGACTGAAGTCTCTCTGCAAAAACATAAAATAGGCAAACGTGAGTACAAATGTACCCAGCAAGACTTACATCAGAACTAACTACATATGCATCATTATCAACAAAGGGGTGGTGGGGTTTAACTGCAGCAAGCCAGCTTTGACTCGGTGGCTATCCTAAACTACGACTGCAAGCGACTCTTTTGAGGTGGCGCACATGAGTCCACATATTCACCATATCAATACACCACTATGGATCCGCTCCCGTCTCCCTACGAGAACGCCATCCATAGCACTCACGCTTATCTTGCGTATTTTAGAGTATCCACTTTCACTTGTCTATGAACTGATATAAGCAACCCAGAAGTCCTTTTCCGCGGACACGGCTATTCGAATAGATGATGTTAACCCTGCAGGGGTGTACTTCTTCATACATGTTTCCACCACTTAGCGTCTGCACACGTCATGTGCTCGGCAGACTTCAAGCGAAAGCCGACGTGGGTGTAGACCACGACCTACCTAAACACTCAAGTCTCTAGTCCAGGTTTATCGCCTATTCGGGTTCCATCCATGAGGAGATCCGGCCGGAGTTTCGCTCACAGCCCCAAACGATGTGAACAGGGTTCCCGAGATACCAAACGGGCATCCGGTACACCGTGCCACGTACCTACCGCATCACAGCCCACCCCTACGGTCAGCGCTGTCCACGGCCTCCAGTAAGCTACAAACACCAGAAACTACTTGCAACTCCTGGACAGAGGACTAGGGTGAATAAGAAGTCGAGCGGGGTCATATTTCAGGGCCCAATGTATGGTAGTAGCTGAATCATGGATCACAAACACAGAACTCAGTTCCTGAGGACGGCTTCAATGAGACAACCCACCATGTACTCCTACATGGCCTCTATACCAACACTGTCAGGACCCCGACTCGATGTCACATCGATCTAGCCGGTAACACCTCATATCACTTTGCGGCCTCACGCACGGTATCCCCACGGGTGTCGCCTTACCTTTGCCCGGGACCGTTTGCGCCTTTTGGCTCACGTATATGATAGTGTCGCTAGCATCCATATGATAAGGAGCCCGGGCTGACATGACTAGTCGTAAACCCAAAGTGGCACAGACTTACAGGGACAGGCATCCATGACCCAGCTTCGAACGTGTCGGTCATCAGCAAGTGGGTCCGGGCTGTAGCACTGGGCTAGCAGGACTCCGGTAAACCGGGCTGTAGCGGGCTAACAGGACTCCGGTACTCAATGCGTGATATTTCCCCGAAGGGACAGACACAGGAACGAAGAAGGACACATGCCGGCCAGCCTAAGTGTTCCAGAGCAGTAGCAAGCTACCATGGCTCAGCGGTAACACTAGGAGACATTTCCCGGTAAGAGAGGCTACTAAAGATAAACAACTAGATAGTCAGATCCCACACATACCAAGCATTTCAATCATACACACAATATGCTCGATATGTGCAAATACAACGAAGCATCACAACATGACTCTACGACACAAGTACTTTATTTAAGGCTCAGGGAGCCATACATAGCATACACAAAGATACGGGTCACACGACCCAGCATTCAAGTCATACAGTCATACAAACCAGCAGCGGAAGTACATTGTCTGAGTACAGACAACTAGTAAAATAAAAGAGGCTTGGAAAGCCTAGCTATACTACGTGGTCCTTCACAAGCTCAGGGTCACCACCTGGGCCTTTAGCCTACTCGTTGATGTCAACGTCTACATAGAACCCATCAAAAGGGGTTGCAGCGTCTTCTGTAAAAATGTAAATTATAGCAACATGAGTACAAAGGTACTCAGCAAGACTTACATCAGATCCTACATACATGCATATTATCAAGAAGGGTTGGTGGAGTTATTGCAGCAAGCCAGCTTTGACCCTTGGCTAGGCTATCCTACGATACTCCAACTTGAAATGGTTTTGCGCACACGAGTCCACTACTCATCACTTCAATACACTACCGAGGATCCGCCTCCGTCTTCCTACGGAAGAGCCATCCTCGGCACTCACACTTATCTTGAGGCTTTTAACAGTTTCCATTTACTTGTCTATGAACTGTATAGGCAACCAAGTAGTCCTTTACCGCGGACGCGGCTATTCGAATAGATTATGATAACCCTGCCGGGGTGTACTTCTTCATACATGTTTCCACCACTTAGCGTCTGCACACGACATGTGCTCGGCAGACTTCAAGCGAAAGCCGACGTGGGTGTAGACCACGACCTACCTAAACACTTAAGTCTCTAGTCCAGGTTTATCACCTATCCAGGTTCCATCCGCAGGGAGTCCGGCCGAGGTTTCCCATACGGCCCCGAACGATGTGAACAGGGTTCCCGAGATACCTAACGGGTATTCGGTACACCGTGCCACGTACCTACCGCATCACAGCCCACCCCTACGGTCAGCGCTGTCCACGGCCTCCAGTAGGCTACAAACACCAGAAACTACTTGCAACTCCTGGACAGAGAGCTAGGGTGATTAAGAAGTCGAGCAGGGTCATATTTCAGGGCCCAATGCATGGTAGTAGCTGTATCTTAAATCACACATACAGATCTCAGTGCTTAAGGTCGGCTTCAATGAAACAACCCACCATGTACTCCTACATGGCCTCTCATCGATACCTTTACCAAATCGTGTTCACCACACCACTCTCATTTCCGACATAATCATTTCACTCTAGCCATCACCCAGATGAACCAGACCTGACACGACTCTAAGCATAGCAGGCATAGCAAGGTAGGAACAACACATACATATGGCTCAATCAACTCCTACACATGCTAGTGGGTTTCATCTAGTTACTGTGGCAATGACAGGTCATGCAGAGGAAATGGGTTCAACTACCGTAGCACACAGCAGTTTGAAACGCGTTGTCTTAATGCAGTAAAAGAGAGCAGGAGCGAGAACATGGGATTGTATCGATATGATCAAATGGTTGGTTGCTTGCCTGATGGTTCGATGCACTGATACGGTTCTTCTTAGGGTAATCACGGTACTCCTCGGAGGCAGAACCTGCCGCAAAGAACACCGATACACAACCATCACCAAACAATGTGCAACAATATGATGCATGCATGAAACATAGCAATATGAGTGTGTTGGGCTAATGCAACTAAGACCAGAAGGGTTTGAGCAAATTTGAATCAAAGATTCAAATTTCAAACTCAAACATGGCCCTTTAAAGTGTTTTTCCTTGTTCTGCTTGAAACATCAATTTAACTTGTTTGATCATGCATGAAAATGGTACAGATGGATAGATTGGATTTTTCTGATCATTTTTCATATATAATTTGTCCAATTTGGAGTTACAGAATAAAAGTTATGAATTTTTGAAGTTTAAATAATATTCTGGAATTTCCTGATTTAATTTAAATCCAGAAATATAAATATTGCGCCAGCATGACGTCAGCATGACGTCAGTGGTCAACTGCGGCTGGCTGAGGTCAAACCTGACGTGTGGGGTCCACACGTCAGTGACAGGGGGGGTTTAGCAGGTTTAATTTATTCCTAATTAGGGGTTAGTGGCGCTGGGGCCCACTGTCAGTGTCAGGGGGGTTAATTAATCGGTGATTAGCACTAATCTGACCACCTGGACGACGGGGCCCACGCGTCAGTGACCCTGGGGGGGTCAAACCCCAGGTCAGACAGGTCAAACCCACCGGCGACATGACGCCGGCGGGGCCCGAGACGGCGGCGCGATGCGGAATCGCGCTACAGGGCACGGGCGAGGCCGTGCTTGGGCTCGTTGGAGAGCTCTTGCTCCCGCGCGTCGAACGGTGGTGGTGGCCGTGCCTGAGGTGGCCGGTACCGACGACGGCGACGACCGTGGCGGCTGCCGGAGCTCGGTTGAGCTCGGGGTCGAGGCTACAACGGCTGCGAGGATGCGGGGTTGGCACCTACGGCTTCTACGCGGTGTGGTGAGGACGTGGGTGTGCTCGGTTGGGCTCTACGGTGCCTGTGGCCACGACGGCGACGAGGCACGGCAGCGGCGAGCTTCGGAGCTCAAGGGGGCGGCACCTACAAGAGGCTAGGGACGACGGGGCAAGGGGGAATCGAATCAGTGGCTCACCGCGGAGCTGCAGGGATGGTTAGCGGGCTCGGGGACGTCCGGTAGCTCCCGATTCGACGGCGACGATCTCCGGTGGCCGAGAAGGGGAACGGCGACGTAGCGGTGATGCAGGGCTTCCGGAGGCCTATGGAGCGGTGGGGAGGAAGAGGGGGTCGAGGCGGAGCTCCTGAGCTAGTCGGGGAAGCGAGGGGTGGCCGATGACGGCTGCTATGGCGAACGGCAGCGACAGTGGTGTTCGGCCGTGTGAGAAAGAGCGAGGGAGAGGAGGGAAGAGCCGAGGAAGAGTGAGAGAGAGCAGGGGGGAGGGCATGGCGTCGTCCGGGGCATCGAGCGAGGAGGGGAGGGCAGGCAGGCAGGCGAGCAGGTGGCGTGGCGCGGTGGCGTGCGCGCGCGCCGGCCACACTCCCCTCCCTCTGTTGAGGACGAAGACGACAGAGGAGGGAGGCGGGCTGGGCCGCCTGCTGGCTGGGCCGGCCAGCTGGCTGGGCTGCACAGGGAGGAGCCCAGGTAAGCTTCTCCCTTTTTAATTATTTCTGTTTTCTAATTTCTGACATTTGTTTTGATTTAAATAAAATATTAAATCATTTATTTACCTTATGCCAATTTTTGCAGGGGCTAGATATATTATTCCAGAGCTCCTTTATAAATGGCATAATATTTGGACATATATTAATATATATAACTAATATATTTCCAATGCAAATATTTATGCATTAATTCCAAATGCCCAAAATAAATACCTATGAGCTCTTAAAAATATTGGTTTGATTTTTATCTCTGTCCAATATTTTCAGAGAGCAACATGAGCATTTTCTTGGACCCTTTTGGAGAAATTTTTATTTGGATCATTTTCAGAAATGATTCTGAGGGTTTCACAAATCCCCATTTCAATTTAAATGGAATTTTAAACATGATGCACACACTCTGATGCATGACTAGCTAGGGTGTGACATTACCATCTGTGTTATGGAGTATAAACACCACCCCAAACCGATCTACGGGTTATACACCTTTCTTCATGGTTTACGGGGCTGAGGCCATCCTCCCAAGTGATATTCGTCATGATTCGCCCCGGGTTGCCAATTATGTTGAAGCGGATAATGAGAAAGCACACCAAGAGGCGCTAGACCTATTAGATGAGAAACGGGACATGGCTTTGGCTCGATCGGCGGTTTATCAACAAGACCTGCAGCGTTATCACAGCCGCCGGGTTAAGACACGAACCTTTCAAGAAGGCGACTTGGTGCTCCGGTTCATCCAGGATCAGACCGATATGCACAAGTTATCCCCATCTTGGGAAGGACCCTTTGTGGTCAGCAAAAATCTGCACAATGGATCATACTACCTCATTGACGTTCGAGAAGACTCACGCAGTTTTGAGGAGGAGACCCGGCGGCCGTGGAACATAGCTCTCCTTCGGCCTTACTACACTTGAGCCATAGGCTTTTGTTATGTACATATTTCAACAATGTATGTATTATGATCAATATAATAAACCGACATCCTTGCTATAAGCAGGGCCTATGACGTTTTTTCTTCAAATCTCCTTGTTTACATGGGGGCTTCAGCTGACAAAGCGAAGTACTACCTGTTAAACCGGCTATCATGCCACAAAAACAGCTTGGAAGCTTCACACCCAAGGGGCCAAAGAGAGTCTGGATGTTATGCATAGCTCAAACATAGGCACCCATTGAGCACAGCTCATAAAGTTACTTGGGGGCTCTTTGTGCAAAGCAACAAAAAGTTTGAAAGGACCCTTGTAATTGGGTATCGACCCACGGCTTGGAAGCCCGGTGTATTCACCTAAAACCCCGGGTTAACCTGCCTTCATCAAGTAAGCCACTCCTATCCAGGTAATCCTAGCATGACCCGCCGAACGTTTGACAAGTCAATCTTATACAGACCCTAAACTTGTCAAAGTTAAAACGACGATTGATTAGTTGGAGGCCCATCTTAAAAGGCTTTGCAAAATGGTTTAACTCAGTGGCCCGGCAGCTCATGAAAAGCCTCGAATTTGGGCCTGGCAGCCCTTGAAAAGCCTTGACTACATGGTTTCTTATTTGCTTTTTGCTAAGTTTTCACCTTTTGATGAATTTGTCTTGAACCGGTGTCCATTGACCCGGTATGGCTTTTCAGTCATCATATTAACCCGGTGTTTGTTAACCCGGCTTGGCTTTCACTTATAAGTTGTCAGACCATCTTATCAAATCAGTGTTTACAAAACCCGGCCTGGCTTTGACTATATGTCGCCAGTTTGATCATCTGGTGTTCATCGTAACCCGGCATGACTTATTCATAACATCATTATAAGGTAAGGGTTATAACAGCTCAAGATTTGGCTTTTCAGCCTTACTAAGTGATTTCATATCACGGGTATGAGTTATTTCATATGTATTCTGCTTTGATTATTAGCCAGGCTTTATCTTGGGCATTATGACCTGTCCGGTGATCAGCCGCCAGGACAATTCTTTTTATGCAGATATCAGAATCGCATGAAAATTATCGAAGTATAATGAAGCACAACAAATATCATGACGGATCAACAATGTTATGCATCAGTGCCACGGAGCGAAGTATTTGAACTAGCCTATTACAAGGCGCTTTGAAGCCCAAAATAAGGGATTGTTCTTCCCACAAAACAAAGTTTATGAAACATCAACCCAATTGTCGGATCAAGACTCATCCCCATGTTGACGTGAAGTTGATGGATCATCTGGCGTCGGTTCAGCCTCCTCCTCTTCATCCAGTGGCTGGAAGTCAACGGTGGTCCTGTCAATCCGGGTTAAAGCTTGAAAGACAGCCTCCTCACTTATAAGTTTGGCCGGATCAATGTCAGGGGCGTAAGTGTGCTTACGGATTAGCGGGATAAGATTTTTCACTTCTTCCACCGCGGTGTTAATCTGTTGGTTGTTGGCGTCGTAGAAGGACCGATGAACAGTCAAGTTAGCCTCTGTTGCCAATTGACTTGCCAGAGGACGCATCTCCCTTGTCACAACTTTGAGGGCTTCGTTATCAAACTCTTCCCCGTTCTCTTGTTCACTAGGAAATCCCTTGGCAATATCCACCGGATCCAGGTCAGCTATGCATGCTTTGGCTCGGGGTAAGTGCCAACAAAGCGCCGGCCCTGGCAGCAGATCGCTTCATCTCTTCTATCTGCATGGCGTCATGGATAACCTTGCTAAAGTGTCCTTGATCAATGTTGGGGCCGGATTGTTGTATGAGGCTGCACAGATAACCCGTTGGGCACCGGTATACAGTTGTTCACTCAGAGTATATCTTGCCTTCAGCTTCATCCGCATGTCAGAGCCCAGATGAGCAATGTGGCCACCTACAATGGTTTAAGAATTTCATGTTAAACCGGCAAATTACAAAGATGGTCATTCAAGAAGCCTTGGCAAGAGTACTTCCAAATATTGCAGAGGTCATGGCATTCACTTGGCGCTTTAACCCAATTAGCTCTTCTGCCACCGGTTTAAGAGCCGACTCGGCGTCTTCAGCCCGCTTCAGCAATGCATTCCTTTCAGTCTCCCAGTTGGCACGCTCAGTCTTGAACCCTTCTTTAAGTTGTTCCATGGCTGCTAAAGCGGTTTTAAGCTCATCCTTGGCCTTGGAAGTCTCTGCTTGTTGGGATTTGATATTCTCTTGAAGATCAGCAATTTGAGAGCCTTGGTGATTTATATCAGCCTGCCACAGTCAGAGGAGGAGCATGTAAATATTTTATTAAAAGTCCCAAGCATATAACTAGTTATACACTTGGCACTTGGGGGCTAATGCGGATTGCTTCTTTACTTCTGATTGTTTGAAGTCCCAAGGATCAATACAAGTTTTAATCTTGGCACTTGGGGGCTAATGTGTGTTTGATCAAGAAAATACACAAGTAAGGAAAGTCAACAAAGGACAGTATGGAATATAAAAGTCCCGGTTTGTCTTCACAAGACAAACGGGCCCTTGGGGGCTATGAAGTCGAAGTGTTCTTTATCTTTAAAGTCCCGGTTTATCTTCAAGAGATAAACCGGCCCTTGGGGGCTACAATACAATGAATGTACAGAATAAATAAGAAGGTGTTTGGAAGATTACCTCGTAGCGTTCTTTCATCGGATTCACCAAACCGGCCTCATAATCTCAGCTGGTGTAAAGCCGGTTCAAGAATCCGGAATGAAGTTCCTGAGCAGAAAGGTTAACATAGCTTGACAAATCGGTCTTCCCTTTCCCCTTGCCCATAGCAGCAAATTCGTCCTTGGCAGTATGTTTTGATAAAGCAACTGGATTGCCTGAGGCGGTATAAGCAGTGCCAGTGACAATAACATCATCATCATCTTTGGCTGGGCTCGGTGGATTGACATTATCTTTGGCTGGGCTTGGCGGATTGGCAGCACGACTTAGCGGATTAGCAGATGAACTCAGCGGATTAGCAACTGGACTTGGAGGCGTGGCACGTGGACTTGATGTATCAACATGTGTAGCCGGATCAGCCTCCGACAGATTAGTATTAGTAGCTGGGTCTTGCGGGGCAGAGTCATCCATGACAATATCAGGATTTTCACCAGCATTTTCTGGGGTCTTCTCCGGTTCAACATCGTTAGTGGGGCCGCTGGTCTTGGCTTTCTTGCTCAATTGGGCCTTGGCACTACAACATCAAAATAAAGATTAGTATGATAAACCGACGCATGAAGAAACAAACCGAAAAGCAGTACGCTTACCCAGCGACGGTTTTAAGGGGAGGCAGCTGAGTGGTTGATGAACCGCCAGACGAATTGGAAGACACCTAATAATTCGGATCAGACGGATTGAGTGGGTATCGGAAGAAACCCTTCAAAGGATAAAGTTTTTGGGAGAACAAGTAACCTCCAGACGACATTTCCGGGTTGGTGTGTCCGGTAAACCAGAAGAGGTGACTTGCTGGCCACTATGTCTGGTTGTGCGACGCCCTTCAGGTTGCTGTGTCTTCAAAGAAAATTTTGGATCCAAATAAGCAATAGGGTGAGAGTATTTCACTTTCCAAACTACACGGCGAAATCTTTGAACCGGCACAAGGTCTGAATCGGAGGAAAGAGAGATTTTCTTAACATGGTCTGCACGGCTGACCTCCGCATCATCCTGATAATAGTCATTGTTAATAATATGTATGAAAAGGGAGCCAAGGGAGTCAAGTTCTACCTCTTGATCCGAATCTTCAACATCTTCGGGCAGATCAGCAGTTTCGCCGGTCTTCTTCTTGGGGGCTTTCTTTATAACTTTGCTCTTGGCACGAGGAGACCTTGCCGTTTTATCTGAAGCCTTCCTTTTCCAAAAGGAGCTATTGGCCTGTAAAAATTAAACAAAGGTTTATTAGAGCAATGTTAAAGCGGAGGCGGATCAAGAAACCACAAAGTTAAAATCTTTACCGCTGGTGGTTTGTTGGCGGTATAGAAGGGGGGCCAGCCCGGTTTGGCTGCATGCGGCGATTGGTTCGTCTAACATCTTCTTCACCGATTCGGTGACTTCATCATCAGCCATTTTTATTTCATTAAACCGTTAAGGGTCCTTGGCGTCGCCGGTATACTCATGCATTAATCCGGAGCGGCGACTTAAGGGCAGGATGTGCCATTTAACCCAGCAACGAACGAGATCCACACCAGTCAAACCGTTGGCTAAGAGAGCCCGGAGCTTGGCGAGTCGAGGTGCATAAGTTTGCCGCTCTTTGGCAGTTAATCATCGAGGTAACGGGTGGCCGTTGCTAAGCCGGCGAGGGCGGTAACCCGGCAAAGGGTTTTCTCCAGCAGGGGCAGTGTTCTGACAATAAAACCAAGTTTGGTTCCAGTCTTTGGGATGACTGTGGTGTGTTGCATGAGGGAAATCAACTTCCTTCCTCTTCTGGATTGATACCTGCCAAGTTCCGTGTTAGGACCATCAGAAAACTCAGTTCGGTGGTTTAGATGGAAAAAGTCCCGGTAGAGCTCAACGGACGGTTCCTCTTGAAGGTAAAGTTCACAAAATACTTGAAAGTTGCATATATTTGATACGGAATTTGGTCCAATATCTTGTGGATGGAGTTGAAAACTAGCAAGGACATCCCGTAATTTTTTTGATCCGGGAGGGCTGAAGCCCTGGTCTAGGTGCTGCATGAAAACAATAACTTCTCCATCTTGAGGCTCAGGAGGGAACTCAGGGCCAGGAACTCGCCAGTGAAGGACATTTTTTGAAGCTAAAGCGCCCGTTACAACATATCCGTTGATTTGTGTTTCCGTGATCCGGGATGGAACCCAGTTGCAAGCGGCGAATTGCTTGGTCATCTAGGAAACAAACTGTAAAAGGAAAAATGAAGGCCGGTTTACGACAGATGGTTGGTGTGTACCAATCGGTGTTAACCCGGGGAATTTGATAAAGGTATATAAGTGAGTTAAACCGGAGTTTATTATTCAAGACAAGACAGCGGTTTAAGTGAGGACTAATGATATATGTTGGATTACCAACTACTAAAGGTTTAAACCGCCCTTAGATGGAGGAGCCAGAGATGTAAATCTACTAAGTGTTGACAGAAACAGGTTTCACACAATGATGAAATTAATTTGGATCTACCATGCTTCAGTAAGAAAAATTTCTGCGACCTATAAAGGCGTTAAGCAGGATAGAGAAGTTCGTGCGTTCTACAATGGATTCTGTACAAAGAAGGAAGAACTACTAGTGCTAAAACTGGATGCAGAGCAACTACCGCACGAGATCTATGCTACAGTTAGATCAAAGAAACTATGGCAGAAGCAAATACGAAGAACTGAGATGAACACTTATGAACACAGATGAATGCAGAAACTCTAAACACAGATCTAGGGTTGAGAGGAGGAAACTTACCAGATGTGCAGGGATAGCGGAGAAGAGCCGCAGGTTTCTGGTACGATCAGGTTGATGCAGCGGCCTTTGACGATGTTGTGCTCGAAGGTTGAGGGCGGCGGCGGAGCTTCAGAGCTTGAGCCTCGCGAGGAGGAAGAAGAGGCACGGAAGGGAAAAAAAAATAAAGGACCACCGAGCCTATTTACAAGGCAAATGGATAAGTGGCAGGCGCGAGAATTGAGGAGCCTGAAGAGGCAAAAGTGGGTGCGGTTGTCGCCTCGATCTTCGGGATACCATTAATGAAGGGAATCTTTTTTATCTTTTTATACAGAGATGATGTCATGATGATCCATTGCTGTGTCCAGAGGATGACATCACGGCGGTTTAACAAAGTTTACAGGAGAAGACATCATGGCGGTTTACGAGAATATAAGGAGATGTTCACAGAATTTCTTTGAGTATTGAAGATTGACACGAACAGGTTCAAATCAATCTGGGGCCTAATGTTGGGGATATAACTACTGAGCGTAAACCGGCCAGGAGGGCCTGGTTCACCCTCAAATATATTGAAGCCCACGAATATCCAGAAGATGGCGTTTTACTGATGAAGCTTAGAGGCCCGGAGCCCAAAGGCGGATTAGGGCCCATATTGGTAAACCGCCATGGTTATGTAACTTGTAATGTAAGTTAGGAAAGGAGAGACCGAGCCGGACACTTGTATGAGTCGGCCTCGAGACTCTGTAGACCGGCCGGGCGTCAACCTATGTATATAAAGGGACGACCCGGCGGTGGTTCAGGGACAAGAAACCACAACTCGAGACCCAGGCAAAGCGTATTTGCTCCCTGGTCATCGAAACCCAATCAATCCCATCACAACTAGACGTAGGCTTTTACCTTCATCGAAGAGGCCGAACTAGTATAAAACTCCCGTGTCCCATGTCCGGTTTAACCCCTTCAAGCTAACCCGTCGCGATGGCTCTACGACTAAGTCCTTTCATGAGGACATCTGACGTGTTAATTCCACGACAGGAGCCACATAATATTCTTGAGTATTCGCAGTTGAGTTGTCAATTCAACCACACCTGGATAACTTAGTATCTGCAGCAAAGTATTTAGTAGCAAAAGTGGTATGATAATAATGGTAACGGTAGCAAAAGTAAAGATAAATGTTTTTGGGTTTTTGTAGTAGTTGTAACAGTAGCAACGGAAGAGTAAATAAGCTAAGAACAGTATATGAAAAGCTTGTAGGCAATGGATCAGTGATGGATAATTATGCCGGATGCGATTCCTCATGCAATAGTTATAACATAGGGTGATATAGAACTAGCTCCAATTCATCAATGTAATGTAGGCATGTATTCCGTAAATAGTCATACGTGCTTATGGAAAAGAACTTGCATGACATCTTTTGTCCTACCCTCCCGTGGCAGCGGGGTCCTAGCGAAAACTAAGGGATATTAAGGCCTCCTTTTAATAGAGAACCGGAACAACGCGTTAGCACATCGTGAATACATGAACTCCTCAAACTACAGTCATCACCGAGAAGTATCCCGATTATTGTCACTTCGGGGTTGTCGGATCATAACACATAATAGGTGACTATAGACTTGCAAGATAGGATCAAGAACACACATATATTCATGAAAACATAATAGGTTCAGATCTGAAATCATGGCACTCGGGCCGTAGTGACAAGCGTTAAGCATAGCAAAGTCATAGCAACATCAATCTCAGAACATAGTGGATACTAGGGATCAAACCCTAACAAAACTAACTTGATTACATGGTAAATCTCATCCAACCCATCACCGTCCAGCAAGCCTATGATGGAATTACTCACACATGACGGTGAGCATCATGAAATTGGTGATGGAGGCTGGTTGATGATGACGACGGCGACGAATCCCCCTCTCCGGAGCCCCGAACGGACTCTAGATCAGCCCTCCCGAGAGAGATTAGGGCTTGGCGGCGGCTCTGTGTCGTAAAACGCGATGAAACTTTCTCTCTGATTTTTTTCTCCCCGAACGTGAATATATGGAGTTGCAGTTGAGGTCGGTGGAGGTCCAGGGGGCCCATGAGATAGGAGGGCATGCCCTAGGGGGGGCTCCCCCCTATCTCGTGGACAGCCTGTGGGCCCCCTGGTGTTGATTCTTTCGCCAAAAATTCTTATTAATTCGAAAAGGTGCCTCCATGGATTTCCAGGACATTCCGAGAACTTTTGTTTTCTACACATAAAACAACATGATGGCAGTTCTGCTGAAAATAGCGTCAGTCCGGGTTAGTTTCATTCAACTCATGCAAGTTAGAGTCCAAAAAAGGGGAAAAGTGTTTGGAAAAGTAGATACGTTGGAGACGTATCACTGCCGCGCCTGCTCCCGTCAATCAAAAAATTAAAAATCCTGCCGCGCCTGCTCCCGTCAATCAAAAAAATTAAAAATCCTGCCGCACCCAAACACCAGAGCAACACCGGGGTGGATATTTAAATTTACCTGCCGGCAAGTAGATAAAAAAGGGGTGAAAAACAAATGTGGCGGCGGCCTAGCTAATCGGTCGAACTAGCCCAACTAGCTAGCCACCGTGCTTCACTGATGTACTCGGCGGGAAAGGTGGCCTTTCGTGATTTGACGACTTACTTACTTGCTTCGGTGCTACGACTGAGGAGGACCCATAAAACATGCGGTAGGGCGTCCCACGTCAAGAAGAATATATGCGTGCACCAGCCGGGAGGACCCCGAAACTGCGCGGTAGGGTGTGCCATGTCTCGGCACGGAGGAAAAATGTGCATGTAAAAATATACTGTATTAGACGTAGTACCTATGGTTCAACCTCGGGACCCAGCCAGTGGGTCGAAAACACCCCACTAGCCACACAGCTTCATCATGCAAACGTGGCACGGAGGATAGATGTGGTTAGCTTCGTCTCGACCAGCCACAGCGTCTCTTGTTCTAGGCGATTCTTCTATTTTCCAAGCATTTTTTAGTTGTAATAACACCACGACAAGCTAGTGCCGCTCTTCGTGTGTGCCCGTGCAAAGGTTAGACGATTGAGAGAAGAGAGATTGAGATCGCAGACCTGGGACCCACCAGTAAGTGAGACAACGGTCATGCACGTGTTGACGAGGCACTCCCTCTACTCTACTCAACATAAGTACTGTATAAAATCAAGTTATGGGACAAAGCACTATCGACTTACGCTTTGTAGTCCAGGTTGCCAGTTTGAATCTCGTCTTTCAGATTTGTTAGTTTTAGGTCCAAATTTGATTAATGACAAGTGGGACCCCCGTGTGTTGTTCCGATATTTCAGTGTAGGATGGTGTTTTGAACAAAAACTTCGCGCGGTTAGACAAGTAACGGCACGAGTTACACGTATTTTGCAAGTTTACGAACAAAAATGACAGCTGCATAGAATATCACATCCACCCCGCAGCTTAGATACTATGGTGATACGAGTTTTTACACCATTGGAAGTGAGATCCAATGGCTTGGGAGTAGTCTTTGTAATTATGCGCAATTTCCAAACTCTCCAAAGGTTTTTTTGCAAATAAAACATTCAGGCCTCGTGTGTGCCGCTGCATCTTCAATCCAATGGCTCCCCGTTGCTCATATTTGGTGCTCCCCGTAGCTTAATTACCCGCTACGGTGATATGAGCATCTAGGTCGTATGATTAGTGATCAGATGGCACATGCGTAGTACTTGTACTTTCTGCGCATTTACCAAACTCTATCAGCCGTATATTGCAAAAACATTCAAACCTCCTACTGTGGGCCGTTAGATCTCAGTGAACTCGTATCACCAAAGAATCTACGGTGCGGGAGCACCTCATATTCTCCCGTGCGAGAAAACATAAGGTGCTATCGCAGCTTGGATGCTACGGTGATATGAGCTTGGAGGTCGTTTGATCTGAGGCCCAATGGCATCTGAGCAGTCTTTGTGCTTGTAAGCAGTGGCCGAACTCTTTTGGTGCTTTTCTGCAAAAAACCATTTGAACCACTGAGGAGGTGTTGGGTCACAAATCCAACGGCTCCGAAGAGCTTGTATCACCAAAGCATCTAAGGTGTGGTAGCACATGATATTCTTACATACAGGAGAATATGATGTCCTCCTTCATCTTAGATGCTACGGTGATACGAGCTTCGAGGTTGTTGGATATGGGATCCAAGGGCATCTGAGTAGTTTTTGTACAAATTGTGTGCAATTCTCAAACTCATCAAGGTTTCCTGTAAAATATTAAGACACATCATGTGAGCTGCTATATCTCAGATCTACAAGCTCCAAGCAACTCGTATCGGCATATAGCATCTAAGGTATGTGGGCACATGATATTCTCCCGGTGAGGAGGGGTGGGGAGTGCGCAACCAATCGGTGGTTGGGAGGGTGGGGACAAATATAATCTAAACAACCCTAAACAGAGGTCCACAATTTTATCTAAGGTCGAGGGGTTGACCCCCGACAATCATAGCTCCGCCTAAACACAACATCTGCATGTACTATAGTACTAGACTTAATATTCATGTTTCAGTTTCATGTTCATTTTAAATATTGAACTGAGGACCATGCATGTCTTACATTTTACTCCCTTCGTTCCTAAATATTAGTCTTTTTAGAGGTTTCAAATGGACTGGCACATACGGATGTATATAAACATATTTTAGAGTCTAGATTCACTCATTTTGCTCCGTATGTAGTCACTTGTTGAACTCTCTAAAAGACTAATATTTAGGAATAGAAGGAGTATTTTTGAATTCGTGTCATACATGCATGGTTTGGAAAAATAGATGCACTATACTTATTGGATTGTTGTTGTGTTCGTGTGTGTGTGTATGTCTGTGTGCGTGTATGGTCATATGCTTGATACATACAAAGTTTTCTCACCTCCATATTGTTCATCTTTTAAATTTAAATTTGCATTGGAAAACTTACTAGGGATACCATGAAATGTGAAATCCACGTTGAGATCACTATATAACAAACTCACTCTAATTCAACAACTCGTCATAAATCAATTACCACATTGAGATTAGTATTTGCAAGGAAAATACGGGTATTGCAATACACATAGATTCGTTCGGCAATTTAAAAGGTTCCTTTCATATTCTCGAATGGTAGGACCCAACGGCGTACCAGCCAGACCTTGGCTCATGTTGATCCAAAAAAAATAAAAATAAAATAAAAAAATCGGGCTCGTGTCCTTCGGTGGCGTGCGTGGTACGCACATTAGGCAACCCCAACCAGTCGAGTCTCAACATTTCAAGTCGAAACATCTGGCGGCCAGAATTCCAGCCCTAGGAAATTCCCCTCATGTCCCTGATCCATAATGACTACCGATCAATGGAGGGATGCTTTAGTAACTAGACAACGTTACCTACCGTGCCGAGCACGGTTCAATTCCCTCGGTCGCCGCTCGTCAAGGTCACCCGTCAACTGCATTGCCTAGTACTACGACTACTACACCAGGATGAGCACATAATTGAGCCCGTTTGTTCGTGCCTAGTACTTGAGTTAATATATTAGGCAATGCACTGGTACGAAGGGGTTGTCCTTTTACTCTTCATATATAACTTGTCTGAAGTCTAACTAAGCAAAATGTTTGACCAAATCCTTTCTTAAGAAATACAACAGGACAGATGTATGGCTTGAAAATTTATTGCATGATGCAGGTTATGATATTGTTTTCGAATCCTGGATCTTAATTTTCAGAAAATCCAAAAGTGAGCATAAATTCTTGAAACTGAGCATGGTCACGTGATATGGCACAAATATTACTTCATAAGTTTTTTCTTCAATTTGAGACAAGCTGCTTACGACAAGTTGCACAAATGAAGAGCCAAGGTATTTTGGAACAAAGACCTGTCACGTTAAGGTGAACGCTTTCACTATTGAAACCGTGGGCGTTTATGTGCCGCCACGAGTCCCCGCTTCTCATCGGCAGGTGCCGTCCGAGCAAGCGTGTGAGTCAACGGGAGGCGTGCGAGCAGACCGCTGCGCCGACTGTCAGGGAGGCGTGCGAGCAGACCGTCGTGCAGGCTCACTGGGAGGCGAGCCCTTTGACCAGGCTTCGCCGCCCACCGTCGTCCCAACTGCTCCCACTTTTAATGTCGTCGGCGCCGTAGTTTAAAATCAACCCCGCACTACCCGTTATCGCTACAATCTTCTCTCTTCCTCCCCGATTCTCCTATTGTCTACCTCCAACTTGCCTAACCTAAACGTACGCCATGCCGCACCACGATGGTCTGCCCTTAGTGTTCAAGTTTCCCGAGGAAGACACCCGGCCGGAGTCTCAAGAACATAAGGCGCTTTGGGACGAGCTTGAACTGGCCTTGTGGGAAGACGCCGCGCTTGTCCTCGCTCCCATTCCGGCTCCCGTCGCCCCGACTGCGCCAGCGCCCATCCCCGTGGAATTGATGGGTTGGGAGCCGCACATTGTTGCCGAGCTTGATCCCATGGGGTTCCACGAGGTCCCCGCCGACTTTCACACGCCCGTGCAGCTGCCAGCGCATGCGCCTGCGCATGCACTGATGCGCACGCCCGTGCTGGTGCCCGTGCACCTGCCAACGCATGCGCCTATGCGTGCACTAACGTGCGTGCCCGTGCCGGTGCCCGTGCACACGAATATCTCCACCGCGCCGTTGACAGCGCCTGTCCCCGCGCGGGTGCCAGTGCCCCCCTCAGCGGCATGGATGGCCGCCTTCGACCGCTTCCTTGCACCAACGCCAGTCGCCTCCTCCCGCCAGTTGACTCGTTCCGAAGTCCAGATTTTTTAATTTGTATATGGGTCCAAATTTATTTCATGACATGTGGGCCCCTCGGTGTGTAGTTTGTAGCACTTTAATTTGTGGCTCGAAATTTGTTCCATTCCAAATGGACTATCGGTGTGTAGTTTTGTAGCTTATTTACAATAATTAAAGAGAACAACATAGTTTTTTGCAATAATACCATGGTGCGACGTTGAAGGCGAGAAGGGACGCGCGAGAGAGCGATGACCGAGCCAGAGGGAAATCAACTATGGGAGTTGCAGGGGTTGCAACGGTGTTTGGAGTAGTTGTGGGCCGAATGCTACGAAAATATAATCTAAACCGACCGGAATAAATGCCTACACAAATTAATCCAAGGTTGGAGTGCCCCTCGCAATGTAAATAGCTCCGGCTTTGCGAGGGATGGAGAGGTAGTAGCTTCAATGCGTGGAAGATACGGTATGAGAAAGCGAGGTCAATTGAGAGACATATAGATAGAGAGACAAAGTGAGGGTGGTCCGACATTCATTGAACAGATATATATGCTCTGGAGAGATATTGTCCAATTGAGCTTTTGGCAAGGGTGAGGGCTGTAAGATAGAGCTTGAGAGATGATCCAGTCATAGACGTGTAGATATATTTTGTGCGTGGGAGGAAGCAAGGTCAATCGATCACATAGGGTCACCGTGTGATCGAAAGAGTGAGACGGGTTGGAGAGAGTGACCTAGATAGACAATGTGTGTGAGAGAGTATACAATGCGAGTAGGTCGAATTGGGCTCACACATGGTGATATATCATTTTTGTCCAAGAAAGAGCGAGGTCAATCGAGACATACAGAGAGAGAGAGAGAGAGAGAGAGAGAGAGAGAGAGATAGATAGATAGAGAGAGAGAGAGATTGAGTGAGCGTGGCCCGCAATAAGGTCGAAAGAGTGGCGACGACTTGGATGAACTGACCTAGATAGACAATCTGCATGAGAGAGTATAGATTGTGTCGATGGCCTGAACAGGGAGATATATCAATTGTGTGTGAAAGAAAGCGAGGTTAAACGAGACTCAGATAAAGAGAGCGAGATTGAGCGAGAGTGGCCCGCCGTGCGGAAGAAAGAGTGAGACAGTCTCGAGGGAGTGACCTAGATATACAACGTGCGTGCATGCGCACGAGAGGTTGGGGGGGGCTAGATAGGCCATGCATGTATTTAGCGCGAGAGGGTGAGAGGGAGAGGGGGAGAGAGAGAGAGAGAGAGAGCTCGTCATGGGGTGCAATGGCGGGTGTGTGAGGTAAATACATTTGGTAACAGAGTGGAAAAAATGGGGTTGTGTAGTTGAGAGACTTAGATCGAAACATGGAGAGAAAGAATGAACATGTGTTGGAAACCGATAGCTTCCTAAGGTGGTTAGGAGAAGAAGATTGATCGATACAGGAAGTACGTACCGTTTGTGCAGGGGGGGGGGCTAAAAACAACATTTGAATGTACATAGTACGAGACTTAATATCAATGTTTCAATTCGGTGTACATTGTAAGATCTAAACCGAGGACCATGCATACGGGTAATTATTTCGAATTCGTGCCATACTAAGTTTCGAAAAGTTGACATTGACTCAATTTGTTGTGCTTTTTTATAGGTCATATGTTTGAATCCATCCAAAAGTTTTCTCACTACCATGGTGTTCATCATATACATATGAATTTGTATTAAAAAAGTAGCTGGATACAGTGAAATGCAAAATCCACGTTAGAATTGGAGATTGCTACGTGACACACACTCTAATTGAAATAACTAATTATGTGACACACACACTCTAATCCACGTTAGCATGGATACCGTTTTGATTTTTTTTCAAATAACTCCTCATTAATTAATTTATAGTACTCCCTTTGTCCACTTTTATAAGACCTTGAAGACATTTCAGACAATGTGCAAACAGTTCATTTTAAGTTGTCTGAAACGACTTACAAAAGTGAACGGAAGGAGTATCTCGTTTTGAATGACTAATTATTGCAAGGAAAACACGGGCATGGTAATACATACAGATTCATTTGCAAATGAAAGAAGATTCGCTTGCATTCTCAAATGTAGGGGCACCAGGCAGACCAGGGTCGTGTCGGGGTGGATGCGGCTTCGGTGCCTTAAAGGCACCTGCCTTTAGGTCACTGACATGTGGGCCAGCCACCTTCTGGGCCCACATGTCATTGAC
>NC_041393.1:466337908-466403988 GCF_002162155.2 Triticum dicoccoides
ACGTTTTGGATTGAAATATCTGGCGGCCCCAATTCCAGCCATGCAAAATCTCTCTTCTGCACCGTCCCCTTCCGCACCCAGATTGCTCAAATCCCTAATTCGCCGCCAACCCTAGCAAAGTTCGAATCGCCCATCGTCTCATCTCTTTCCCCACCTCTGTGTCGGACGAAGACGACGAAGATGATGGTCGTGCTTCACCACCGCACCGGAGCTACCTCATATACGCCCTCGTCCACCGCACTGGGTGGTCCACCGACAACGTCGGCCGCCGCAACTGACGTGCCTCACATACACTGAGTTCCACCGCATCAGGTGCGCTTCACCGACGCCGTCTCCCAGCTCACCAGGGCTACTTCACCGAGCACATCGTCGCACCTCCGCCCCCCGAGGCCGTTGGGGCTTCACCAACGGTCTCGTCCACCGCATCGTAGCGCTCCGCTGCCACTCAAGATCTGCATCCGTGCGCGGCCAGCCAACGCCAGCGCATCACCCTCAACGGCTCTGAAGTGACCCGCACTCTAGCTAGGCGAGCATGCCCAAACGCCAGCCCGTACTAGGTATCCACACATCACTCCCTTGTGCACTGCTCTGACGATGTTTGGATATCCTTTCACTGCTCTCTTAGCTTACACGCATATGCAACTCTGACTTTAACTCTTATTTCTTCCGGAGATATCATCTGAAACAAGAAAATCCATTTTTTAGCGAAGCATGACGGTGCTATGGGATCTGGTACACATCCTGCACACCCATATGACCTTGTAAGTATCTGTCCTCTGGTACAACGTCAAGGTCGATTCCTCTTATTTGATCAACCATTCGCCGTGTCAAAAATGCAGAGGGGGATGCAAGGAGCACAAGGCCTGCACATCCAAGCAAGTGGTAACAAGGACTTGTACATGGAACATCCCAAGCGCAAGCAGAGCTGCAGTGAGCCTGTACAACGAGCTAGTGTAAGTCCCTGCATTTCATTTAATTCGTACTGACATTCATGTATGATTTGTGTGCAGTGGCGGATCCACAAATTCAAGTTACTAGGGGCGAAAATTTAACTTAAAAAATACGAAGGCACTTGCAATCCGAGAATCAACATAACTTGAGAAATGTGAAGCTACATGCACTTTGAAAACCAGCTAATGATCCAAAGTAGTTCAGATTATAAACACTAAATGATGCAAGCACCAAAAAACACAAAATGCAACATGGTGTACAAGGACTACAAACATGGTCTATACCTGCTTGAATTATTCGTTCTCTGGCTGAAAATATCGAAGTGTAATTGCACCTATAACCAGCGCACAAACTGCATATCAATATATCTATCCTGCACAAGTACGCCAATAGTTTCAAACAACAGATTAGAAAAGTATTTATGCTACGTTGTCATGATACGGGACTTTCTGGTAGATGGCCTCGATGTTTCCTCAAGCTATGAAAATGCACTATAATTTGCTTGTCGTCAATGCCTGCGAATCTCTATCTTTATCAACATAGTAGATCATCATTAGACACTAAATCCTTCAATGAGCTTGCAAGATGCTTGCATTAGATCCCTCATTAGACACTATATGTTCATCACCAGGAGCATGTAAAATGTTTGCATCAAATCCTTCATTAGCAGTCTTTTCATTAGACACTTCAGGCTCAAGAACAACATGGGCTTGTATGTTTGCACCGGAAACTTGATTAGATACATCAGATTCAGTCTGTTTAGTATTGATTGGGGGAGTTATAAAATAAGTAGAAATTGGTTTCATTTTCTCATAGATTCCCTACATACAAGCAGTTTTATAACACCGTAAGGTTTAACTATTGGCCAGAAATTGAAGAGTTGAATTAGATATAATCAGGGATGTGATGTACCTGCTCGTTGCACATGCTACTCTTGCAAGCTGCGACTGTCCGTTTTGTGCAAGCTCGATGCCATGCCTGTGCTGCCACCGATGCCTCCCACGCAGGCTACACCCAGGGTTGGATCTTCATCTTCTTGTCCTTCCGTTCGCTTGAAGCCCGGCGACCGCCCTCCAACAAGGGTGCGAGGAAGTGCTGTGTCGGTCTGTCCGGCGGCGGCTAGGTTAGGAGCAAACGAGACTGGAGGCTGGAGCGAATGAATTGGGATTTTTCCTGCTGTCGGTCGATATGGGAGGCGCTCGTTTGGGCCGCGAGCCTGCTATAGGGCCTGCCTTGCACTTATCTTATTGGCCCATCCAAATTGAAACATTTTTCTACATTTTTTACATTGCCTGCTCGTGCGTTGGGATGAACAAAACTAGCATGGGCCAACCTGGATGACTCAAACTAGGTGCACACTTTCCAGCCACCTGAGGCGGCCGCCCATACCAGCCCCTATGGTGGCGTCGCCCCTTTTTGCGTGTATGATTGGATAGTGAAAAATATACCAGTGGCACTTTTGATTTACCCACAGAATGGTTGAATTGCTTGTTTCTATGAACTGAGTTTGCCAATAATGTGAGGGATGCCAGTCTTTTCATCCTATTGTAGATTGCTTAGATCTCGATATGCCAAAAATAATCGCATGAAATATACAGTAAAAGCCAGTGTGATGTGTGTGGCTACAACTAGTCTGACTACACGTCCTCATGTAACATATCAAGGACACACCATCTTACCAGATTAACCATTCGACTTACCAATGCAGTGTGGGAAGAAAGAAGTATTGAGACTGCGTATCCAAGCAATTGATGCCATGGACTCCTTCGTACAACCTTGTAAGCGAAAAATAAGTTGCAGTGTGCCTGTACAAAGAACTAGCATTAGTTCAGTTACCTGCTTCTCGGAATTTTAGTTAGCCACTTATTGCAAAATTGTTCAATTACGCTGCTTGGCTTAATTTAGTTAGCTACTGATTACATAATGCCACAGCCTGTTAATCGTATTGTAGACTGCGCCTATCTATGTGTTTGATACTTACTGTTAAGAATTACCTGTTTACCTTAACTTAAATATCTACTTGTTTGTTTAACTGCTTTGCTGCTGCAACAGCGGGTTACAATGATGTTAATAACTACTTTTCAGCATCTAATTGAAACTCTTTAATTCCTTGTTTGTTTAACTAGTTTGCTGTTATAACTCCCAGTTGAGATGTTTTGCTAATTCAACTTTTCTGAATCCAATCGGAACTTTAATGACAAAACAGGTTAGCCCAAGATCAAAGAGCGAGGTCCCCATGGACGTTGCATCATCCCATAGCAGTGGCACCGGCCCAATCGTGCATTATGAATTGCCAACTGCTGATGCTCTAGAGGCTAAACTAGTGGCAGAAAGAGATCCTGTTTCTGCACTTAGAGATGAAGTTGACATGTTGGGGAAGCAAACAACACAGTCACAAGCAGTAATCAAGACAACCATTAAATATTTGGTGGATTTCAAAACGAAGCAAGCTGAGACTGACCAGATTGTTAAGGTCCTGAAGGAAAAAAGGAAATTAAATTCCTACTTGGTAAATAATAGGTGAAATGTTCTTTCCATCGTTGAGTAACCTTTGTGTTGTCTGTTCATGTAATCAATCAAACCATTTGTTTTAGAGATCATGTAATAATTGTTTTTTTGTTTTTTGGTTTGTAATTTTATTTGATCACAAGTCTGTATTAATTGATAAGACTTAGAGACATTTCATTTGGATTGTTGTGCCAGACCTACAAATTTGCCAATCGGGTTGAATGTGCATTCAGCAATAGTAGTAGTATAGATGGACCATAAGCGGCATGCATCGGAAAGGGCCAGATGCCGGCTAAATAAAGGATGCTGTTGTAGCCAAAAAAAAGTACAGCGGCCTGGCTTATGTATGTTAGTTGATATTATTGATCCATATACTCTATAAGTGTTTATATGTCTGTTAGTTCCGTACATTCTTGGTTGATTGACTCGGTTTTTGAATCTTGATACTTCGCTTGTGTACATATCTAAATGGGAGTACACATTATGCTGCCTGTGACATTTGAGTTGGACATGAAGTGTTCCAAATATTCGAATTCACCTTAAACTGGATTCTAGCTTCTGAATTTGAGTATCGGCATTTGTAAACCATATTCATATATGACAGTGGAATACGTCTTTGTCGTCCTTTTGGAGATATATAAAAACACATAGAATGGTTTATAAAGATTCATATAGGAATAGAAAATGAATTCGAATTTAGTTGCCAGGGTAAACGTGGATGCTTATTGTCCCAAAATTCGAAAGAAGCGGCAAAATGTCCACTCCCACGTTGGCTGCCCGAAGCCAAGTGTTTGGGAGATGGAAATTACTGTCTACCCATTACATGGACAATCCATCGACCCGACTTCCACTGCTCTAAATAGGGGTAGGTCAGTAACTTCAATTAGACATGAAAGGACCGCCTCTGAGCCCATTCCAACATGGTGGGCGTCAAACATGGGTGGAAAACACATTTGATTCAAGCTCGTCCGAAAGACCTCTGTTTCTCCCTCCATTCCCCATTCATACACAGTGGGCGGCAAAACAAACTCGACTCGACCGAAATCGATGTAGGCAAATATTTTCAATAGGGGCAGGTTTGTAACTTCACTCAGACGTCACACAACCGCCCTACCTGTCAGCCCCGTTCGTACACCGTGGGAGCCAACCATGGGAGCCAACCACCCTCTCCTCGCCCAAAATTGCTCCGGGTAAATATTGGCGAGATGCGAGATTACCGTCCTATCCCCAACCGACGAGACATCCAAATTTTAAACGGGGGCTAAGTTCGTAACTTTCCCATATTTCAGACAGGCGCGTCCCAAAAACATGGTTCCCCGTACCTCTCCCTCCATTTTCCCATTCATACACCGTCCGTGCTAGAACACCCCATCCACACACCAGCCTCCGTCTGCCACCCCATCCATCGCCACCGTCCTCCACCACATCCATCGCCACTGTCCTCCACCATGCCGGAGTGCCTACCAAGACCGCGTCATCCACTGCTAGAGATGGACGTTTCTCATCCATGGCGACGGACCAATAGCCTTGCATCACGTCCTCTTGCTTCATCGGCGCTGTCGTCCTCTTTGCCGGGGCCGCTCAAACGACCTTCTCTTCCACCGCAATGGGACTTATCCCCCGATGCACCCGTCTACCGTCGCAGATCTACTTCAACGCCACCGACAGCCATCGCACCCCCGATGCCTACACGGCACCGCAAGAGAGGTGGTACTTCCTATCTCCTCAACCTTTTGATCTCAACCAGAAAATAGATCTTAACTTGGTTACTCTACTTTCTTTTCAGCTCTTAGAATTTACTCCCTCCGTCCCATAATATAAGAACGTTTTTGACACTACACTAGTGTCAAAAACGTTGTTATATTATGGGATGTAGGGAGTAGTTCTTAGTTCGAAGCAAACAATGGATGCTAAATATCATTTCTCCGATTTACAGCTTCAAATCTACCATGCCACAGCCATAATATGGTTTAATTGATCATGCTTAGGGTTTAGTTGATCATGTTAGTTCTGTGGTGGTTTCTTTAATAGAAATCGGAGGGGAAAGCCTCTTTTGCTAAAAAAATATGCTTAGAGTTTCCCCCTTTTATGATCACTATATGATCAGAATACGTGCTTCGTGTCATAATAACACTACTCCACCCATCAAGCTAAACAAGCTTAGTTGTTCAAATACGAATCTGGTATTATTAAAACAGAGTTGTTTAATTGGTCAGCTAAATGTTCTTAAATTAGTTTCAAAAATGCATGTTCGCCGCTCGGGTGTGTATCTCTACAGGGTGCCCACGGTGGGCCGGCCCACCCTGGGATTTTGGGTTGTCCCAGGCCCCGATTCCCCTCTGTTCTGCTACGCGCTTCCGATCTCTACTCGGCCCCAGCCGCCTGCCTCACCGGCGACTTGCCCTCCCCGGACGGCATGACTCTAGAAGGAGACGTCGGACTAACAGGAGGCCAGGAGCCGCTCGCCCAACAGCGTCACCGCTGCCCTGGCACACCGCCGTGCCTACCTTCCCAGTCCGTTCAGGGCTCAGGTGTGCAGCACCCACCAAGCCAACCCTATTTATCCTGAGATACGTCCTCAACACTCAGCAGCCACTACTCATCACCCATTTTCTAATTGATTCATTACTCATTAGGCAGGACTGCCATTAGGGTTTGTTGTGTGCTTAGTGCTACCTACACTTAATGGTTCAGATGTATTTCGGTAATCTTTAGTACCTCTAAAGTTCACAGGGTTTTCAAAATTCCGGCCCTCGGAACAGACTCTAGTCATTTTGGATTGTTGGTCGTAGTGACATAGACCCAGATTACTACTGCAAGCCAGGTTTGTTGACAATTTTACCTGTCTTTCTTACTCATTCGATATAATATCCAATTATTCACGTCGATTAGTTGCAAACAATAAGTGCTAGACAAACTTCTTCATTCAGATTTTGGACGGTCTCTTACTGTAGTTACAATTCTGCATACTTGTCCTAGTAAGCTCATGATACGTCTCCAACATATCTATAATTTTTTATTGTTCCATGCTATTATATTACCCCTTTTGGATGTTTATGGGCTTTATTTACACATTTATATCATTTTTGGGACTAACCGACTAACCGGAGGCCCAGCCCATATTGCAGTTTTTTTTGCCTATTTCAGTATTTCGAAGAAAAGGAATATCAAATGGAGTCCAAACGGAATGAAACCTTCGGGAGCGTGATTTTTGGAACGAACGTGATCCAGAGGACTTGGAGTGCAAGTCAAGAAGCAGCCGAGGCTCCCACGAGATAGGAGGGCGCGCCCCCCTGTAGGGCGCGTCCCCTGTCTCGTGGGCCCCTCGGGCGGCCACCGACGTACTTCTTCCTCCTATATATACCTACGTACCCCGAAAACATCCAGCAGGAGGACGAAACACAATTTCCACCACCGTAACCTTCTGTATCCGCGAGATCCCATCTTGGAGCCTTCGCCGGCGTTCTGCCGGAGGGGGAATCGACCACGGAGGGCCTCTACATCAACATCCTTGCCCCTCCGATGAGTTGTGAGTAGTTTACCACAGACCTACGGGTCCATAGTTATTAGCTAGATGGCTTCTCTCTTTTTGGATCTCAATACAATGTTCTCCCACTCTCTTGTGGAGATCTATTCGATGTAAACTCTTTTTGCGGTGTGTTTGTCGAGATCCGATGAATTGTGGGTTTATGATCAAGTTTATCTATGAATAATATTTGAATCTTCTCTAAATTCTTTTATGTATGATTGAGTTATCTTTGCAAGTCTCTTCGAATTATCAGTTTGGTTTGGCCTACTAGATTGATCTTCTTGCCATGGGAGAAGTGCTTAGCTTTGGTTTCAATCTTGCGGTGTCCTTACCCAGTGATAGAAAGGGTTGCAAGGCACGTATTGTATTGTTGCTATCGAGGATAACAAGATGGGGTTTATATCATATTGCTTGAGTTTATCCCTCTACATCATGTCATCTTGCTTAAGGCGTTACTCTGTTCTTATGAACTTAATACTCTAGATGCAGGCAAGAGTCGGTCGATGTGTGGAGTAATAGTAGTAGATGCAGGCAGGAGTCGGTCTACTTATTATGGACGTGATGCCTATATACATGATCATGCCTAGATAATCTCATAACTATGCGCTTTTCCATCAATTGCTCGACAGTAATTTGTTCACCCACCTTAATACTTATGCTATCTTGAGAGAAGCCACTAGTGAAACCTATGGCCCCCGGGTCTATCTCTTATCATATTTGCTTTCAATCTACTTTTATTTGCATCTTTACTTTTTGCATCTATATTATAAAATACCAAAAATATATTTATCTTATCTTACTATCTTTATTAGATCTCACTTTCGCAAGTGGCCATGAACGGATGGACAACCCCTTTATTGCGTTGGTTGCGAGTTCTCCGTTTGTTTGTGTAGGTGCGTGGGACTTTTGAGGAGCCTCCTACTGGATTGATACCTTGTGAGGGAGTCCTGGATTAGGGGGTATCCGGATAGCCGAACTATCACCTTTGGCCGGACTCCTGGACTATGAAAATACAAGATTGAAGACTTCGTCCCGTGTCCGGATGGGACTTCCCTTGGCATGGAAGGCAAGCTTGGCGATACGGATATGTGATCTCCTAGCATTGTAACCGACTCTGTGTAACCCTAACCCTCTTCGGTACCTATATAAACAGGAGGGTTTTAGTCCGTAGGACGCACAACAATCATACCATAGGCTAGCTTCTAGGGTTTAGCCTCTCTGATCTCGTGGTAGATCTACTCTTGTACTACCCATATCATCAATATTAATCAAGCAGGAGTAGGGTTTTACCTCCATCGAGAGGGCCCAAACCTGGGTAAAAACATCATGTCCCTCGTCTCCTGTTACCATCCGCCTAGACGCACAGTTCGGGACCCCCTACCCGAGATCCGCCGGTTTTGACACCGACATTGGTGCTTTCATTGAGACTTCCTTTGTGTCGTCATCTTTAGGCCTGATGGCTCCTCCGATCATCAACAACGATGCGATCCAGGGTGAGACTTTTCTTCCCGGACAGATCTTCGTATTCGGCGGCTTTGCACTGCGGGCCAATTCGCTTGGCCATCTGGAGCAGATTGAAAGCTACGCCCCTGGCCATCAGGTCAGATTTGGAAGTTTGAACTACACGGCCGACGTCCGCGGAGACTTGATCATCGACGGGTTTGAGCCACAGCCGAGCGCGCCGCACTGTCATGATGGGCATGATCTAGCTCTGCCGCCGGACAGTGCCCTGGAGGCCGCAACAGTGTCCGCTCCGACCCTTAGCTCGGAGCCGACTGCGCCGATCGAGGGCGGGTGGCTGGACACCGCCTCGGGGGCTGCTATCTCTACGGCGATTAAGCCGAACACCAACCCTGTCCTTTGCGAAGCTCGTGACTCCAAGGTGCCGGACTCCTCTTCGGACTCCGAACCTTCCGCGCCCCTGCCAATCGAATCCGATTGGGCGCCGATCATGGAGTTCACTACCGCGGACATCTTTCAGCACTCGCCCTTGGGCAACATCCTGAGTTCACTAAAGTCTCTCTCTTTATCAGGAGAGCCCTGGCCGGATTATGGTCAGGAAGGTTGGGATGCGGACGACGAAGAAATTCAAAGCCCACCCACCACCCACTTAGTAGCCACTGTCGATGATTTAACCGACATGCTCGAGTTCGACTCCAAAGACATCGACGCTATGGATGACGATGCAGGAGACGGCCAAGAACCAGCGCCTACAGGGCACTGGAAGGCCACCTCGTCATACGACATTTACATGGTGGACACCCCAAAAGATGGGAATGGCGATGGAACAGTGGAGGATGACCCCTCCAAGAAACAGCCTAAGCGCCGGCATCAGCGGCGCCGCTCTAAATCCTGCCACAGCAAAAACGGTGATTCCGGCATGGGAGATAATAACACCCTAGACAGTGCCGAAGACAACCCCCTCCAGCAGGATTCAGTGCAAGAGGATGGAGAAGCCAGCCCTCATGAGAGAGCGGCAGACAGAGAGGTAGAGGACGATAATTACATGCCTCCCTCCGAAGACGAGGCAAGCCTCGACGACGACGAATTTGTTGTGCCTGAGGATCCCGTCGAACAAGAGCGTTTCAAACGCAGGCTTATGGCCACGGAAAGCAGCCTCAAGAAAAAGAAGCAACAACTTAGAGCTGACCAAGACCTGCTAGCCAACAGATGGACTGAAGTCCTCACGGCCGAAGAGTGTGAACTCGAACGCCCCTCCAAGAGCTACCCAAAACGCAGGCTGCTACCCCGATTAGAGGAGGAAGCACCTAAACTTACATCACCAGCGCATGATACGGCCGACCGACCACCTCGTGGCCGCGACAGTGAGGCCTCTCGGCCCTTCACTCAAGCCGCACCCCGATGCCGCTCAAAAAATACCAAGGCGCGGGGAAATGCGCCAGACCTGCGGGATATATTGGAGGACAAGGAAAAGCAAACAAGATCGATCTACGGATCGCGTGGGTGCCCCACGATACGTGATGATAACCGTCACGCCGGACATGGCAATTCCGGCCGGGCCGAACACAGTAGACAAAGCTCATTTGAGCTGCGTCGTGATATAGCCCAATACAGAGGCGCCGCACACCCACTATGCTTCACAGATGAAGTGATGGATCATCAAATCCCTGAGGGTTTCAAACCCGTAAACATCGAATCATACGATGGCACAACAGATCTTGCGGTATGGATCGAGGACTACCTCCTTCATATCCACATGGCCCGCGGTGATGATCTACACACCATCAAATACCTCCCACTCAAGCTTAAAGGACCAGCTCGGCATTGGCTTAACAGCTTGCTCGGACCTGGAAGCCGCATTCCTCGACAATTTCCAGGGCACTTACGTGCGACCACCAGACGCCGATGACCTAAGCCACATAATTCAGCAGCCAGAGGAATCGGCCAGACAATTCTGGACACAATTCCTAACCAAGAAAAATCAAATCGTCGACTGTCCGGATGCAGAGGCCCTTGCAGCCTTCAAACATAACATCCGCGACGAGTGGCTTGCCCGGCACCTAGGACAGGAAAAGCCGAAATCCATGGCAGCCCTCACAACACTCATGACCCGCTTTTGCGCGGGAGAGGACAGCTGGCTAGCTCGTAGTAACAACATGACCAAGAGCCCTGGTAATTCGGATACCAAGGACAACAATGGCAGGTCGCGTCACAACAAGCAGAAGCGCCACATTAATGGCGATAATGCTGAAGATACGACAGTCAATGCTGGATTCAGAGGCTCTAAACCCGGTCAGCGGAAAAAGCCATTCAAAAGAAATACTCTGGGCCCGTCCAATTTGGACCGAATACTCGATCGCTCATGCCAGATACACGGCACCCCCGAAAAACCAGCCAATCACACCAACAGGGATTTTTGGGTGTTCAAGCAGGCAGGCAAGTTAAATGCTGAAAACAATGACAAGGGGCCGCATAGCAACGACGAGGAGGAGTCTCGGCCGTCGAACAATAGAGGACAGAAGGGCTTCCCCCACAAGTGCGGACGGTGAACATGATATACGCAACCCACATACCCAAAAGGGAGCAGAAGCGTGCACTAAGGGATGTATATGCGATGGAGCCAGTCGCCCCAAAGTTCAATCCGTGGTCCTCCTGCCCGAACACTTTTGATCGAAGGGACCACCCCACTAGTATCCGCCATGGCGGATTTGCCGCATTGCTTCTAGACCCAAACGCTGACGGATTTCACCTCACTAGAGTCCTGATGGACGGCGGCAGCAGCCTGAACCTGCTTTATCAGGATATAGTGCGCAAGATGGGCATAGACCCCTCAAGGATTAAACCCACAAAGATGACCTTCAAAGGCGTCATACCAGGTGTAGAGGCCAACTGTACAGGCTCAGTTACACTTGAAGTGGTCTTCGGATCACCGGATAACTTCCGAAGCGAGGAATTAATCGTCGACATAGTCCCGTTCCACAGCGGCTATCACGCACTGCTCGGACGAACCGCATTTGCAAAGTTCAATGCGGTGCCGCACTACGCATACCTCAAGCTCAAGATGCCAGGCCCTCGAGGAGTCATTACGGTCAACGGAAACACCGAACGCTCTCTCCGAACGAAGGAGCATATGGCGGTCCTCGCGGCAGAAGTACAAAGCAGCCTCTTAAGGCAATTCTCGAGTCCGGCTATTAAACGTCCGGACACCGTCAAGCACGCCCGGAGTAACCAACAACAAGACCGCCTGGCACGTTCCGAGCACGCGTAGCAATGCGGCCCCAACCCCAGCCCTCGCGAAATTGCGAAACCAGTACTGCACGTACATAATTACGCTCTGGAAATACCATGGGCATAGGGGGAGGGGCACGACCACGGCAGGCCCAGAATGCGGCTCAACCGCACCAGGGCTCCAAATTGTGTCATTCTTCTTTTTTCTCTTACTTTCAGGACTCCTTTCTCAAGAAGCCCTGTCCGGCAGTAGAATCGCCGAACACATGATGCAACAGCAAGGGAAGCAGAAAGCTACGTCGAGTGTCCAGGTGGTCTCTATAACGAGCAGTATACTTGTTTTACATATCATCCCGCAGCTCGCTCCTGGAGGGGGACATGTCAAATAGTCCCGTCCCTTGCTTATCACACTATTTGTATCGTTCTGCTTTTACCGCAGCTTTTTTGAATAAACAATGCATAGCTTTTGCCTATTATTGCATTCCTTTTTTTATCTATACATGTTCACTGATGACATGTTGCATCCGTACGCTTTGGTACGGCCAAATACACCAGGGGCTTAAGTACCCCAAAATATGGTGTGATAAGTCCGAACACTTTCACAAGTGCGGCACCCCGAACTTATAGCATTAATGCATCGGCTCCGAATCATGTCTTGGGTCAATAGTTGGGTTTGCCCGGCTCCCATGCTTTGGTACCTTACGTTCCGTTATATCGGCTAAGGTAGCGCCGGGAGAACCACTGCGTTTGTTCCCCGGTTGAGCTGGGTTAAGCACCTCAGTGGAGAAAGCTAAAACTGACCGTCATGATAGGGCGAGAGCCGGTCGCTGTTCGAGAGGTTTTTCGAGTCCCTAAAGACTTATGCCGCTTAGAGCGAGGAGTCGGCTTTGCCCGACCCAGGCGTGGATAGCGCCCCGAACTCGGTCTTCCGAATACTAGGGGCTTCGCCGAAATTTAAAATTATAGAGTTCTATGGCTAAGTGAGAGTGTTCAAGCATTATAGTCCGGTTGCCTTGTTCATTGCGTTGAGCGCCTCCCTCAAAGGACCCAAGAATGGGAAAAAGAGCGCTCAAGTTTATCCCGAACACCCCAGCACTCGTGGCATGGGGGCAGAAGCCGACGACTCGCCATCTCTCAAATTTAATAAACGGCCGCACAGAAGGTAATATTTTAAATTCACAAGCGTTGCTTAGCGCATATGAACAAGTTTTCAAGCGTATAGGATAACAAATGCGAGTTTACTCAAAAATTACATCTTTGGAGCATTCACCCGCTATAAGGCGGGCACCCTTCAGGACGCCCGCATAATACATCTCGGGCTCGCGATACTCCCTGCCCGGCGGTGGAGCGTCCGTCACAAGCTTCTCAGCGTCCATCTTGCCCCAGTGCACTTTAGCACGAGCAAGGGCCCTACGGGCACCTTCGATACAGACGGAGTGCTTGACGACTTCAATCCATGGACATGCGTCCACCAGCCACCTCACCAGCCCGAAGTAGCTCCCAGGCATGGCTTCCTTAGGCCACAGCCGAACTATGAGGCCCTTCATGGCCTGTTCGGCCACCTTACGGAGCTCGACCAGCTGCTTCAGCTGGTCGCTCAAGGGCACCGGGTGTGCGGCCTCAGCATACTGAGACCAGAACACCTTCTCCGTCGAGCTCCCCTCCTCGGCCCGGTAGAATGCGGCAGCGTCAGACACACTGCGGGGCAGATCTGCGAATGCTCCTGGAGAGCTCCGGATTCGGGTAAGTAACAAGTAATTCACTTTCACGTGCTTGCTTTGCATGAAGAATGCCTTACCCGCCGCTATCTTCTTCATCGCCTCAATTTCCTGGAGGGCTTTTTGGGCTTCGGCCTTAGCGGCTTGGCGCTCTCAAGAGCCGAGGAGAGCTCGGACTCTCGAGTCTTTGAGTCACGCTCCAAACTCTTGTGTTTTTCCACAAGAGCCTGGAGCTCTTGCCGCACCTCCGCTACCCGCGCCTCCTGCTTCTCTCGCTCGGTGCGCTCCGTGGCCGCATTGCTTTCGGCCTTGGACACCGCTTCCTTCAGGGTCGCCACCTTGTTCGTGGCCCCTGCAATTCTCACATTATTCCTGTTATTTTTTGCAACCACATCTTTACATACTTCCATAAGGTATTTACCTTCCTTGTCCTCGAGCTGCTTTTTGGCAAGGCCGAGCTCATTCTCGGACCGCTCGAGGCTCTGCTTCAATGCATTGACCTCCGCAGTCAGTGCAGCAGAGGTCAGCAACGCAGCCTGCATTTCCCATATTGACATACTTATGTTAGACTCCTGCGTAAATCTTTTTAGATCCTCAGTTCGGCTTTTCTTTCCGAACACCAAACTGAGCATCAGGGGCTACTGTCTATGTGGTAATATTTTTACATATCTTAAATACATACCTCAAAGCCTGTTAGAAGGCTGGCACATGCCTCCGTCAGCCCGCTCTTGGCGGACTGAACTTTCTGGATCACCACACTCATAACAGTGCGGTGCTCCTCGTTGATGGAGGCGCCGTTAAGCGCCTCCAGCAAATTATCCGGTGCCTCCGATTGGACGGAGGTCACCGGTGTCGCAGTCTCGCCCTTCCTACGAAGGGGCCGCCTGCCGGACTCCGGAACCACTAAAGGTTCCGGTGCGGAGTCCGGCCCAGGGCCGGACTCAGAACCCTTCGGGGTTTGATCCCCCTCGTGCCCGAAGTCCGGGAGGTTACTTTGCGGCACCTCCGGGACCTCCTTCTCCTAGCTGGGCCCCTTTTGGGACCCCACCTGGGAGTCATCCGCAGTGCAAGGAGAGGAGACGGCCGGAAGTGAAGTGCTATTCACGTCCGACGAAGCCAGGGAGCCGCTCGTTGAAGTGTCGAGCCCGTCCTTGGGCGGGCTGCAGGGTTATATTCGGCGTTAGGAGATCCTATGCGACAAACGAAATGCCATGAGTTATTCTGGTATCCGGACACTTACGAAGTCGCCAGGGGCTTAGTCCTCGGTGACCACTCCTCTTCGCCGTCGTTGGCGTTGGTGGAGTAGTCCAGAGGGAGGGTCCTTCTCTTCTTCGACCCTTCGGCCTCCCCCGTTGGGGCGGCCTTCCTTTTCTTCTCTCCCCCGCTGGGGGAGAGGCCTCTTTTTCCTCCTCCTCGTCTTCGCGGGAGGATTCCGCCTCGGAGTCATCGGACGATGAGTACGACAACACCTGGTGCCGGGAACTCCTTCGAGTTCCCGTGGCCTTCTTCTTGGCCTTCTTCTCCGTCACCACGTGAGGTGCCGGAACCAGCAGCCCCGTCAATCGGGCATCCGCTGGGTCTTCTGGTAAAGGAGCCGGAAAGTCAACCTGCCCGGACGTCTTTGCCAGGCCTGTCAAAGGTAAGGGAGTTTAGATCCCGCATAGAGTCAAACTATGGAAAACAAGAGTCCCGTAAAGGGTAAAGTTGCTTACCTCACTGGCTTGGCGCTGCGAGCTGTATCTGCGATCTTCGGTAGCGGATGCGGGAGCCTCGACGCCCTTGAACAGCACCTTCCAGGCATCTTCGTACGTAGTGTCGAAGAGCCTGCTCAAGGTTTGGTGCTGTGCCAAATCAAACTCCCACAAGCTAAAGGCCCGTTGTTGGCACAGGAGGATCCGGCGGATGAGCATGACCTGGACTACGTTGACTAGCTTGAGCTTCTTGTTCACCAGTCTTTGGACGCAGGATTGAAGTCCGGTCAGCTCTTCCGAATTACCCCACGTCAAGCCCATCTCTTTCCAAGAGGTGAGCCGTGTAGGGAAGCCAGATCGAAATTTGGGGGCCGCTGCCCATTTAGGGTCGCGCGGCTCGGTGATGTAGAACCACCCTGATTGCCACCCCTTTATGGTCTCCCCGAACGAGCCCTCGAGCCATAAGACGTTGGGCATCCTGCCCACCATGGCACCTCCTCACTCCGCTTGGCGGCCGCCCACTACCTTAGGCTTCACATTGAAGGTCTTCAGCCATAAGCCGAAGTGGGGCTGGATGTAGAGGAAGGCCTCGCATACGACGATGAACGCCGAGATGTTGAGGATGAAATTTAGGAACAGATCGTGGAAATCCAGGCCGTAGTAGAACATGAGTCCCCGGACAAATGGATGAAGTGGAAAACCTAGTCCGCGGAGGAAGTGGGTGAGGAACACCACCCTCTCATGGGGCCTGGGGGTGGGGATGAGCTGCCCCTTGTCAGGGAGCCGATACGCGATGTCGCTGGACAGGTATCCGGCCTTCCGCAACTTTTTGATGTGCCCCTCCGTGACGGAGGAGACCATCCACTTGCCTCCCCCTTCGGACATGGCTGGCGAAGGTTGAGGCAAGATGTGCGGACTTGGGCGCTGGAGCTCGAGTGCGCGGAAATGGATGAGCAAAGGAGGAAGAAGGCGTGTGTGAAAAAGTGGATTCTTATCCCCTTATATGGACAGACGAAACTATGCGTCCGCACCCGCCTGGTAAAACTCGCTTATCTCCCAAGCGCCGTAATCAATGGCGCGGTTGGGTTACCCACGCCCGTATTGATGAGAATCCCGAAATAAGGGGACACGATCTCTGCTTTGACAAGACGTGCCAAGGAAACCGCCTCGCTAAACGCCCTAAGGTGGGACAGTAAAAACGATTCGAATAAAGGCTTGGCCGTGGTGTGATGTTACGCCACGAAATACGTTAGAAGATTGGGTTTGTGTAAATATTATTCTCTTTCCTGGATTAGGGGGTGTCCGGATAGCCGAACTATCACCTTTGGCCAGACTCCTGGACTATGAAAATACAAGACTGAAGACTTCGTCCCGTGTTCGGATGGGACTTTCCTTGGCGTGGAAGGCAAGCTTGGCGATACGGATATGTAGATCTCCTACCATTGTAACCAACTCTGTGTAACCCTAACCCTGTTCGGTGCCTATATAAATCAGAGGGTTTTAGTCCATAGGACGCACAACAATCATACCATAGGCTAGCTTCTAGGGTTTAGCCTCTCTGATCTCGTGGTAGATCTACTCTTGTACTACCCATATCATCAATGTTAATCAAGCAGGAGTAGGGTTTTACCTCCATCGAGAGGGCCCGAACCTGGGTAAAAACATCGTGTCCCTTGTCTCCTGTTACCATCTGCCTAGACGCACAGTTCGGGACCCCCTACCCGAGATCCGCCGGTTTTGACACTGACACCTTGGTTCTCAAAAACTGAGGGAAATACTTACGCTACTATTGCTGCATCACCCTCTCCTCTTCGAGGAAAACCAACACAAGCTCAAGACGTAGCAAGAAGGATTTCTGGCGCCGTTGCCGGGGAGGTCTTCGCTCAAGTCAAGACATACCAAGTACCCATCACAAACCCATCTCCCTCGCATTTACATTATTTGCCATTTGCCTCTCGTTTTCCTCTCCCCACTTCACCCTTGCCATTTTATTGGCCCTCTCTTTCCCAATCTCCTCCTCTCTCTTTCGCTTGCCTTTTTCTGTGTGCTTGTGTGCTTGTTTGACCTTATGGCTTCGCCTAAGGGTCCTGACCACCTTCTCAGAAGGATGGATGAGATTGAATCAAATATTAGAAGCTTTATGAATTTGCAATTTGAGCATAACAATTTCTTTAGAAAAGAGCTTAAGAAACAAAAAGGTTTTTTGGGTTTTATGAACAAAGAGCTTGATGATATGAATAAAGAATTTTATGGTGTTAATGCTCAAATTACCCGGCTTGAAAATGCTATAGCCAAAATTTCTGATAAGCAAGCCACCTTTGTCAATAAGATGGCCGCTAAACCAGAAAAGTTAGATGAAAATAATGATGTGGATATTAAAGTTATTGATGCGTCTCCTATTAGATCTATGTTTTGCAATATGAATTTTGATTATGGGACTAATGATGAATCAACTTTGCCTAGAAGGCGTCCCAAAAATTCGGAGTCTTTAGATCTTGATGCTAAATTTGGTAAAAGTGAGATTGGAGAGTCCTCAACTTCAAATAATATTGAACCTACTATCTCGGATTTCAAGGAATTTGATTATGATAATTGTTCTTTAAAAGGTTGTATTTCCTTGTTGCAATCCGTTGTTAATTCTCCGCATGCTTATAGTCAAAACAAAGCTTTTACCAAACATATTGTTGATGCCTTGATGCAATCTTATGATGAAAAACTTATGGAAGTTTCTATACCTAGAAAACTCAATGATGAGTGGGAACCTACTATAAAGATTAGAATTAAAGATTATGAGTGTTTTGCTTTGTGTGATTTGGGTGCTAGTGTTTCCACCGAAAACTTTACGTGATATTCTAGGTTTCCATGATCTTGATGATTGCTCTTTAAATTTGCACCTTGCGGATTCCACTATTAAAAAACCAATGGGAAGGATCAATGATGTTCTCACTGTTGCAAATAGAAATTTGGTGCCTGTAGATTTTATCGTTCTTGATATAGATTGCAATCTTCCTTGTCCTATTATTCTTGGTATACCTTTCCTTAGAACGATTGGTGCGATTATTGATATGAAGGAAGGGAATATTAGATTCCAATTTCCACTAAAGAAAGGCGTGGAGCACTTTCCAAGAAAGAAAGTCAAATTACCTTATGAATCTATCATGCATGCTACTTATGAATTTAGTGCCAAAGATGGCACCCGTTAGATCTATCTTTGCTTTTATGGCTAGCTAGGGGCATTAAATGATAGCGCTAGTTGGGAGGCAACCCAATTTTCTTTGTGTTTTTTGTTTTTGCTCCTGTTTAGTAATAAATCTTGCATCTACCTTCTGTTTAGATGTGTTTCTATCTTTTAATTAGTGTTTGTGCCAAGTAGAACCTATAGGATAACCTATGATGATAGTTGATTTGATTCTGCTGAAAAACAGAAACTTTACACGCACGAATATAATTTTGTTAAATCACATAAACGTGATTTTGCGTTGATTCTTTTTGCTGCTGATCAATAAATTTTTTTCCAGGACTTCCTATTTTGGTAGGATTTTTAGAGTTCCAGAAGTTTGCGTTAGTTACAGATTGCTACAAACTGTTCTTTTTTTGACAGATTCTGTTTTTCATGTGTTGTTTGCTTATTTCAATGCATCTATGGCTAGTAAATTAGTTCATAAACCATAGAGAAGTTGGAATACATTAGGTTTAACACCAAAATAAATAAATAATGAGTACATTACAGTACCTTATGTGGTGGTTTTGTTTTCTTTCACTAACGGAGCTTATAAGATTTCCTGTTGAGTTCTGTGTTGTGAAGTTTTCAAGTTTTGGGTAAAGCTTTTATGATGGACTATGGAATAAAGGGTGGCAAGAGCCTAAGCTTGGGGATGCCCATGGCACCCCAAGATATTCAAGAATAGCCAAAATCCTAAGCCTTGGGATGCCCCAGGAAGGCATCCCCTCTTTCATCTTCGTTCATTGGTAACTTTACTTGGAGCTATATTTTTATTCGCCACATGATATGTGTTTTGCTTGGAGCGTCGTGTATTATATTAGTCTTTGCTTTTTAGTTTACCACAATCATCGTCCTTGCTGTACACACCTTTTGGGAGAAGCCTATTTGATTAGAATTTGCTAGAATACTCTATGTGCATCACTTATATCTTTTGAGCTTGATAGTTTTTGCTCTAGTGCTTCACTTATATCTTTTAGAGCACGGTGGTGTCTTAATTTTGAAGAAATTTCTAGTCTCTCATGCTTCACTTATATTATTTTTTAGAGTGTTTTAGAACAGCATGGTATTTGCTATGGTCATAAAGTTGGTCCTAGAATGATGAGCATCTAAGTTGGGTATAATAAAAACTATCATAGAAAGTGAATTGGATGCTATGATCAATTTGATGCTTGATAATTGTTTTGAGATATGGAGGTAGTGATATTAAAGTCATGCTAGTTGGGTGATTATGAATTTAAAGAATGCTTGTGTTGAAGTTTGTGATTCCCGTAGCATGCACGTAAGGTGAACCGCTTTGTGATGAAGTTGGAGCACAATTTTATTTATTGAGTGTCTTTCTTATGAGTGGCGGTCGGGGACGAGCGATGGTCTTTTCCTACCAATCTATCCCCCTAGGAGCATGCATGTAGTGCTTTGGTTTTTGATGACTTCTAAATTTTTGCAATGAGTGCATGCTAATGTTGAGTCCATGGATTATACGCACCCTTTCACCCTTCCATCATTGCTAGCCTCTCTTGTACCGCGCAACTTTCGCCGGTACCATACACCCACCATATACCTTCCTCAAAACAGCCACCATACCTACCTATTATGGCATTTCCATAGCCATTCCGAGATATATTGCCATGCAACTTTCCGTCGTTCTGTTCATATGACACGCATTACTTTTGTCATATTGCTCTTTGCATGATCATGTAGTTGACATTGTATTTGTGGCAAGGACACCTTCATAATTTTCATACATGTCACTCTTGATCCATTGCATATCCCGGTACACCGCCAGAGGCATTCATATATAGTCATACCTTGTTCTAGCTTTGAGTTGTAAATCCATAAAAGTGTGATGATCTTCATTATTAGAGCATTGTCCTAGTGAGGAAAGGATGATGAAGACTATGATTCCCCCACAAGTCGGGATGAGACTTCGAACTTTACAAAAAGAAAAAAAAGAAGAAAGAAAAAAGAAAAAAGAAGAAGGACCAAAAAAAAAGAAGAAGGCCAAAGAAAAAAAAAGAAGAAAAAAAGAAAAGGAAAAAATAAAATGAGAGAAAAAGAGAGAAGGGACAATGCTACTATCTCTTTTTCCACACTTGTGCTTCAAAGTAGCACCATGATCTTCATGATAGAGAGTCTCATATGTTGTCACTTTCATATACTAGTGGGAATTTTTCATTATAGAACTTGGCTTGTATATTCCAATGATGGGCTTCCTCAAAATGCCCTAGGTCTTCGTGAGCAAGCAAGTTGGATGCACACCCACTTAGTTTCTTTTGTTGAGCTTTCATATATTTATAGCTCTAGTGCATCCGTTGCATGGCAATCCCTACTCACTCACATTGATATCTATTAATGGGCATCTCCATAGCCCGTTGATACGCCTAGTTGATGTGAGACTATCTTCTCCTTTTTTGTCTTCTCCACAACCACCATTCTATCCCACATATAGTTCTATGTCCATGGCTCACGCTCATGTAATGCGTGAAAATTGAAAGAGTTTGAAATTATTAAACTATGAAACAATTGCTTGGCTTGTAATCGGGGTTGTGCATGATTAAATACTTTGTGTGATGAAGATAGAGAAATAGCCAGACTATATGATTTTGTAGGGATAACTTTCTTTAGCCATGTTATTTTGAGAAGACATGATTACTTTGATTAGTATGCTTGAAGTATTACTATTTCTTATGTCAATATGAACTTTTATTTTGTATCATTTGGATCTGAACATTCATGCCACAATAAAGAAAATTACATTGAAAATTATGCTAGGTAGCATTCCACATCAAATATTTCCTTTTTATCATTTACCTACTCGAGGACGAGCAGGAATTAAGCTTGGGGATGCTTGATACGTCTCCAACGTATATATAATTTTTGATTGTTCCATGCTATTATATTACCCCTTTTGGATGTTTATGGGCTTTATTTTACACAGTTATATCATTTTTGGGACTAACCTACTAACCGGAGGCCCAACCCATATTGCTGTTTTTGCCTATTTTAGTATTTCAAAGAAAAGGAATATCAAACGGAGTCCAAACGGAATGAAACCTCTGGGAGCGTGATTTTTGGAACGAACGTGATCCAGAGGACTTGGAGTGCAAGTCAAGAAGCAGCCGAGGCTCCCACGAGATAGGAGGGCGCCCCCCTGTAGGGTGCGCCCCCTGTCTCGTGGGCCCCTCAGGCGGCCACCGACGTACTTCTTCCTCCTGTATATACCTACGTACCCCGAAAACATCCAGCAGGAGGATGAAACACAATTTCCACCACCGTAACCTTCTGTATCCGCGAGATCCCATCTTGGAGCCTTCGCCGGTGTTCTGCCGGAGGCGGAATCGACCATGGAGGGCCTCTACATCAACATCCTTGCCCCTCCGATGAGTTGTGAGTAGTTTACCACAGACCTACGGGTCCATAGTTATTAGCTAGATGGCTTATTCTCTCTTTTCGGATCTCAATACAATGTTCTCCCCCTCTCTTGTGGAGATCTATTCGATGTAAACTCTTTTTGCGGTGTGTTTGTCGAGATCCGATGAATTGTGAGTTTATGATCAAGTTTATCTATGAATAATATTTGAATCTTCTCTGAATTCTTTTTTGTATGATTGAGTTATCTTTGCAAGTCTCTTCGAATTATCAGTTTGGTTTGGCCTACTAGATTGATCTTTCTTGCCATGGGAGAAGTGCTTAGCTTTGGATTCAATCTTGCGGTGTCCTTACCCAGTGACAGAAAGGGTTGCAAGGCATGTATTGTATTGTTGTCATCGAGGATAACAAGATGGGGTTTATAACATATTGCTTGAGTTTATCCCTCTACATCATGTCATCTTGCTTAAGGCGTTACTCTGTTCTTATGAACTTAATACTCTAGATGCAGGCAGGAGTCGGTCGATGTGTGGAGTAATAGTAGTAGATGCATGCAGGAGTCGGTCTACTTGTTATGGACGTGATGCCTATATACATGGTCATGCCTAGATAATCTCATAACTATGCGCTTTTCTATCAATTGCTCGACAGTAATTTGTTCACCCACCGTAATACTTATGCTATCTTGAGAGAAGCCACTAGTGAAACCTATGCCCCCCGGGTCTATCTCTTATCATATTTGCTTTCAATCTACTTTTATTTGCATCTTTACTTTTTGCATCTATATTATAAAATACCAAAAATATATTTATCTTATCTTACTATCTTTATTAGATCTCACTTTCGCAAGTGGCCATGAAGGGATTGACAACCCCTTTATTGCGTTGGTTGAGAGTTCTCAGTTTGTTTGTGTAGGTGCGTGGGACTTTTGAGGAGCCGCCTACTGGATTGACACCTTGGTTCTCAAAAACTGAGGGAAATACTTACGCTACTATTGCTGCATCACCCTCTCCTCTTCACGGAAAACCAACGCAAGCTCGAGACGTAGCAGCTCACAAGTAAATGATTGATTCACTACATCTATGCTGGCCTTTTCATATTTGTTGTCAATATTCTTTTAGGGTGGACCACCCTGTTTCTAAATACTGAAACCGTAGACATGAGTGAATAGTATTTCTCTATGTGATCTCTTCCATCATGTGTGGGCAACGAGCACTGCATTGTATAGAAAGAAAGTGTCATTTCCAGCTTTTGCGTAGGTTTCGATCTTTTACATGGAATACAATCTGCCTACTTGCTTTGTGTCGCACTACCAACACTCCACCCTTGAAGCCAAACATTATGCCACTCATAATTGCTTAGTTTATTTGTTCAAATACGAATTTCATATGATTCTAATGTTCCTACTTCAGTTTTGAAATGTGTGCCTGCCTGTTATAGAGACATAAGGGGTTTGCATTTCTGTGTGTGGTCTGGTCAGCACGGTTGGGGGGTGAACTTTGCATATGCAGGGGTTTATAGGGAGACACTCTTCGAGTTGAATCCGCAATGCATTCCATAGATAATTTGTCCATAGATAATCTGACTACTTTTTATGTTTTCATGAACATCATAATGATTATGAGCTTGTGCGCATGAAAACAATAAAGCAGAACAATGCCATGGCTGTCAAACTTGGCATTAAGGGACTGAAATCAAGTCTGGATGCAATGCAATGCAAACGCTCTCCACCTATAGATTCATGCTCAGAATATGATCCTAACAGTGATTCTGAGCTAGAGGGAGACTTAAGTCAATGTAGCTCCCTAGTGGAGGAGTCAGAGGAAGATGCCCTATCTTATTCACCCATCAAGGTACTTGCTCTAACTTTCCAAGGTTACATTGCTCGCACATATCTTGCAACTGATGCTTTGCATTGCTTCTACTTTGTTGAACTACCATTAGCTTAGTTTACAGATCGTGTATGTGAATACGCCCTGCCTATCCATTTTCAGTACATATACTATCTGTCATCATACCATATTTATCCATTCAAGTGCTGTTCTTGTGTATCAGACGTTCAAAAGGAAGAGGGCGATTGCTGATCGTGGAGGAGCACAAGCAAAGTATTTGGAAAAGGTAGTGGCACTTGATAAATCAAATAGCCCATTAGGTGTAGTTGCAATATCACCTGACCCGCAAAGCACCCCAACTCTAGCAGACTCTAGCCCTACTACACAGGTCATTTCTGATGCCCCAACTCAGCAAACCCCAACTGCAGCAAACAGTATGATTATGCCAGTTGACATAGCACCAACTGTATGACGCAAAACCCCCATTCCAGCAAGAGTACACCAAATCCAGTTTTCAAATCCCTTTTTGAACCAGAGAGAGAGCCCCAATTGCAGAAAATAGGACCCCTATTCCATTTCTTCCCAGTTTAGAAGACGAAGCTTATGTTGTTGTCAGGAACTTTGTGCGCATCTTTCCTTCATGGAAAGATTATACCGTAGACACAAAACAATTTCCAGTCTTCCTCCGCAACTTACGCATAAGTAATGTACTAATATTATTCATGGTCATTACTGCATATGTTTCTGCTGACAGAAGACACAAGATTTCATTCTTTTAAATAGGTGAGGAGCAAACTGGATTGTGATGACGAGCAAGGGTTGGTTGCACTTCTCAAGAACTCGTTGATGAGTATCGTTCCTACCTGAGGCAAGCGCACTTCCATGGCAAGCCTCTGAACGAAATTTCTGTAAAGTCTCTGGTGCTACATTTATCCGACGGTGACTGGAATAATCTTGTTACACATTGGTCTCGGCTGTAGCGTAAGGTACTGTCTATGATATCACATCACAATTTGAACTACATTTCTGCATTTGCCTTAATGTCTCACTTGTACAAAAACTGTTAGTAGAAGAACATTCGTTCTCAAGGGACCATAGAATCTCGCAACTATACTGCACACTGCATTGCTCTTGTGAGTACCTCTTGCCCTGTATGACCATACTTACTTTCATAGCTGTTTGATTATGTAGCATCACTGCAAATGTTAGCCTCGTAATCGTCCATTTGGTGGACATTATAAGATCTGTATGGACTCTTACATAAATTTAGAATCAACCCAATGCTTTTGAAGAGGTTTAGCTCTGCAGTCCTCTTGTAAGGACTGAACATGGTCTATCACTGTACTTACATTAACAGCTACTCCCTCTGTCCCATAATATAAGAACGTTTTGTACAGTACACCAGTGTTCAAAACACTCTTGTATTATGGGAAGAGGGTTTGGTTTATTTTGTAGCATTCTGCATCTTATCTCCCTCGCCCACCATTTACTAAAAAAGATCAGATCTATATTTAATCTTACCAACAAGTAGAATACACGGACAGTGCCAGTGCAGAAGTGTAGCCCATTGCTCTTGTCAATACATTTTGTCCTGTAACGCTTGTACTTCCAGGGATTGGTAGTTGATTATGTAGCATCAATCTGCATCTTATCTTCATTATCCTCTATCCCTTCCAGTATTATCATATCTATAATTACTCTCTACAAAATGTAGAGTACAGGCAATGCTTATGAAGAAGATTCTGTGCTGAAATTCTTGAGTTATCCTTCCCTTGACATGGATAAGGGCATTATAAAGCCGGTGTTAACTGTTAATGTAAGTCAGTCCTTCTAAAGCCTTTATCCTCAACTGTTGTTTAATTTGCTCATACTCCCTATCGTTTACTACTGTTTAGTTTTCTGTTTCTACCAAAATGCATGTTCGCAAGAACCGTAAGTTCTAATACTTGTAAAACCAAATTCCTTATTCATACCATGCACATTACTTAATACTCCCTATATGTATGCTTGTTTTTGTGGATCTATAATCGAGTGTGTGGTGAAGCAGCCCACGTTTGCACCTTGTCATCTCCTGTTTTATCTTACTGATGTGGCTGATGATATGAACAACATGCCATGCACATTATCCAAAATAGATACAATGATTTTCTTTGCCCTTCATCTATGCTTGTTATGTTGACATGGTAATCCAGTAGTGTGGTGAAGCTCCCCGCATTATGAACAATGCCAAATTATGCTATTGATATTTTGAACTTACTCTTTATTTTCTAATTTGAAATTGGATGGAATTGACAGCACAAGTATCATCTTTGTTTGTACACGTGCAAAACCTGTCATCCCTCTGCTTTGTTTCAGGGTGATATGCCTGATGGCATGCACAAGTCTGTTGAAGGCTGTGAGACAAACCCAACATACATTGCAGTAAAGAAGGCAAAACATCTTGAAGATAGCGAGACAACCCCAAAGTCTTGTCTTGATGCAGTGTTCAAGTTACTTGAGACTAACAGTCAGACAAGCTCACAGAATTCGTTGTCTGAATTAGTTCGACTTCTTCAATCCCAAGTTCTAGCAGAAAGGCATTCTGCAACTCAAGTTCGACTTGAAGTCCTATCTCTAAGAAATATTGCGGAGAACACCAATGAGAACCTCATCGCTAAACAGCTACACCTGGAAGCTATGACCGACATGCTAGGCCGGTCTCACAACCTTGCTCAGCAGCTTGCGCAGCAGTTCCCCCGCAAGGCTAACCTTTCTTGAACTGTCTTGGAAGTGGTCTCGGTTCAGTATTATTTTGTTACGCTGCAATGGTGCCCAGTTTTTGTAATATGCTTCTTCGTTGCGCTTTATGATCACTGGTGGCGAACTTCGATGCCCAGTGGATGTAATATACCTTAAATCCTTTATTTTATAATGTAGGTTTATTCTTAGTTACTATGCCATAATTTCTTTATTGTATAGAGTAGGTTTGTTCTTAATTCCTACTAGTTACTGCCATCATTCGCTATCTGAAAAAAAATCAGATGTAGTCGACCGGGCCAAAATATTCGACTCTAACGGGCCTGGTTTTTAGCGGGCCACAATTGGGCCGGCCTGCGTCTTTCTTGGGCCCGAATGATTGGGGCCTTCACACATTACGCCAGGCCCAAACTTACACCGGCTTATATTTTAGTCGGGCCTTTTGTCGACCCAGCGCTTAGTTTGGCCCACGTAGCGTCGGGCCATTAATAGGCTGAATATTGTACTGGCCTGTTACGACCGAGATGAAACCACGGGCCTTTAGCAGGCCAAAATGCATGTTGGGCCTCAATCTTCACTACTCGTCGATGGGCCTTCAGCAGGCCGAAATGTAGACTGGGCCTTTTTGGGCCCAGTTAGCTCACGGGCCATTACCAGGCCGAAACATATCTCGGGCCTTAGTTGGCCCACTGATATCATGGGCCTTTAAGAGGCCGAAAGCTTAGTACAGGCATCAACGGGCCGAATTACGTGACAAGCCTTTAACAGGCCCAAAGTCACGTTGGGCTTAACTGTTGCCACCTTTAGCACGGGCCGTTAGTGGGCTCGATGTACAGTCGGACCATATATGGCCCATGGGCAGCACGGGCCATTCGCAGGCCAAAAGTCACACCGGGCTGAAATGGGCCCATGTCTACATCAGGCCTCTAACAGGCCGAAAGTCACTGGGCTAGAGTTGCACCCAAATATTCGGCGAACAATTAACGGGCCAGATCTGGCTTCGGGCCGCAAATGGGCCCAATTATTGGGCGAACAATTAACGGGCCAGATCTGGCTTCGGGCCGTAAATGGGCGCAAATATTGGGTGAACAATTAACGGGCCAGATCTGGCTTCGGGCCGTAAATGGGCCTTTATTAAGCAGGCCGTTATTGGGCTGGCCCACTAGTACCTGATTAAGTACTACGGGCCTTTGACTGGGCCGACCTTTTTAACCTATATGGACCTCTGTTGGGCCCAGCCACGTGTCGACCTATCATAGGCATGTCTCCTCCAATGGACGGGCGACATCTGGCCCACTGACGAGCTGACAGATGTTCCCTTCGGCCAATTAGAATTTTACACGTGGAAATTTCCCATTGGTTAGGGCTGTTAACGGGTTATCGGATCCAAAATCCGACCTGATAGCTTAACTACGTTCCGTTACGATGGATGCCACGTGTCGGTCACCCTTGACGAAAGCACTTCTGTGACGTGCGATTTATCGTCATGGAAGTGGACACTTCCATGATGATAATTTTGGTAATGTCATGGAACACTTCTACGACAACACAGGTATGACTATCTTGATTCTATCATAAAATCGTCATGGATGTACATGCATGACAAAAACGCGACCTACTGTGACAAACACGTATCATCACGGAAGTGTATTTTTTTTGTTGTGTAAGGAGTAGCAAAAGATGGATCATTAGCATACAAGTCTTTAATGTGCTCAAAACCAATAACATTCAACTCAAGTTTAGTGACAAGCGTGCATATGCGTGAAAGTGCATCCACAACTACATTTTCCTTACCCTTAATGTACTTGATCACATAGGGGAAAGATTCAATAAATTCACTCCATTTGGCATGACACATGTTCAACTTAGTTTGACCTTTTAAGTACTTAAGCGTTTCATGATTGGTATGGATGACAAACTCATGAGGTCTAAGATAATGTTCCCAAACATGTAGCACATGCACTAAAGCATACAATTCTTTATCATAGATGGGATAGTTGAGTTGACCACTGGAGAGTTTTTCACTAAAATAAGCAATAGCTTGTTTTTCTTGCATCAAAACTCTGCCAATTCCGGTACCACTTGCATCACAATGAACCTCAAAAGTTTTCTCAAAGTTGGGAAAATCAAGAATCGGAGCATGAGTAAGCAAAGATTTGAGCTTATCAAAAGCGGTGGATTGCAAAGATCCCCAAACAAAAGGTGCATTCTTCTTACTCAAGGCATGCAAAGGAGCGGCAATAGTGCTAAAGTCTTTCACAAAGCGATGATAAAAACCCGCAAGACCAAGAAAGCTACGCACTTGTTGCAAATTGGTGGGTTGCGAACAAGTTTTCATAGCTTCAATTTTTGATTCATCAACATGGACACCCTTGGAAGAAACGACAAAACCCAAGAAAACAAGTTTGTCAACACCAAACGTGCACCTTTTCAAGTTGGCATAAAGACGTTCCTTGCGAAGCATTTGCAAAACAACCTTAACATGATTAAGATGTTCTTTCACGGATTTGCTAAACACAAGAATATCATCAAAGTAAACCACAACAAAGACTCCAATATAAGGTCAAAGCACAAAATGCATAAGACGCATGAAAGTTCCGGGAGCTTCCGATAGACCCATAGGCATGACCAACCACTCGTACAAGCCAAATTTGGTTTTGAAAGCAGTTTTCCATTCATCACCCTCTTGTATGTGGATTTGATAATAGCCACTTTTAAGATCAATTTTTGAGAAAAAGGCGGCACCGCTAAGTTCATCAAGCATATCATCTAGGCGAGGAATGGGATGCCTATAGCGAACGGTAATAGCATTTATAGGTCTACAATTGGAACACATGCGAAAACTTCCATCTTGCTTAGGCACAAGTATAACGGGAATGACACGTACATGACCGTTGTCGATTAGTTGTTGTACTGGCCGCTGGATCTCCTTAGTTTCTTTGGGTTTGACGCGGTATGGAGCTTTTTTTGGAAGGGGCGCTCTGGGGATGAGGTCGATTCGATGCTCAATGCCTCGTGGAGGAGATAGACCCTGAGGTAGCTCATCGAGGAAAACATCTTGGAATTCCTGCAAATGAGATTGAAACACTAAAGGTAGCTCGTGAGAGGTGTTAGTTTTTGGGTCCCCATCCTTGCACACAAGGACAAAGTGCATAACACTCGTTGGGTTCTCACACACTTCTCTCATCTCACTTTTTGTGGAAAATAGGACTAGGTTTTTCTCTCTAGGCGAAGTGGCTCTCAAGTTTGGCTTGTGGCTCTCACTCACTTTTTGGTGGATCACTTTCTCACTCTTCTTTCCACAATGGGTGGCTTGCTTGTCGGCTATCACTTGACTAGGAGACATAGGTCATAGCACATGCTCCTTCCCTTTCATCTTGAAGCTATAGTGATTGGTACGCCCGTTGAGGATGACACCACGGTCGAATTGCCATGGTCGACCAAGAAGGAGGTGGCAAACGGACATTGGGACGACATCACACTCCAAAGTGTCCTCATATGCACCAATTTTGAAGGAGACTTGGACCGTATGCTCAACTCGGATAGTGTCGGAGTCACTTAGACATTGGACTTTGTATGGGTGCGGGTGCTTCATCTTGACAAATTGAAGCTTGGAGCATAGTTCTTCACTTGCCAAGTTGTGGCAACTACCTCCATCGATGACGACCTTGACAGACCTCCCATTGATGCTGGCCTTAGTGTGGAAGATATGGCATCTTTGGTCTTCTTCTTGTTGATGTTGAAGAGTCAAAACCTTGGAAACAACAAGAGCGGGGCTCGAATCCTCGTCGCAAAAGACTTGATCATCTTCATCCTCATTCACTCGCTGGTGCATGGCCACTTGCTCAAGGGATTCCTTCTCCTCATCACTCATGGAGTCATATGTGCCATCGTCGTTGAGGATCATGGTGTGCTTGTTTGTGCATTCATAAGACTTGTGGCCTCGGCCGCTGTCGGTGTCAAAACTGGCGGATCTTGGGTAGGGGGTCCCAAACAGTGCGTCTAGGCGGATGGTAACAGGAGACAAGGGACACAATGTTTTTACCCAGGTTCGGGCCCTCTCGGTGGAGGTAAAACCCTACTCCTGCTTGATTGATATTGATGATATGGGTAGTACAAGTGTGGATCTACCACAAGATCAAGGAGGCTAAACCCTAGAAGCTAGCCTATGGTATGATTGTTGTTCGTCCTATGGACTAAAACCCTCCAGTTTATATAGACACCGGAGAGGGCTAGGGTTACACAGAGTCGGTTACAATGGTAGGAGATCTACATATCCGTATTGCCAAGCTTGCCTTCCACGCCAAGGAAAGTCCCATCCGGACACGGGGCGAAGTCTTCAATCTTGTATCTTCATAGTCTTGGAGTCCGGCCAATGATGATAGTTCGGCTATCCGGACACCCCCTAGTCCAGGACTCCCTCAGTAGCCCCTGAACCAGGCTTCAATGATGATGAGTCCGGCGCGCATATTGTCTTCAGCATTGCAAGGCGGGTTCCTCCTCCGAATAATTCGCAGAAGATTGTGAACGCCAGGATAGTGTCCGGCTCTGCAAAATAAATTCCACATACCACCGTAGATAGAATAATATTTACACAAACTCAATCTGCTGACATATTTTGTGGTGTGACGTCACACCACAACCAAGCCTTTACTCGAATCGTTTTTATTATTCCACCTCAGCGCGTTTAGTGAAGCGGTTTCCTTGGCACGTCTTGTCGAAGCAGAGATCGTGTCCCCTTATTCCGGGATTCTCATCAATACGTACGTGGGTAACCCAACCGCGCCCGTTGCCACGTCTTCTCCATCGAAGGCGAGTTCCAAACAGTCACGGGGACGGCTCTTGGTATTTTCTACCCCTTTATAACGAGACCAAGGCCTGATCCTTTTCTTCGATCCTCCATTGAATCCGCCCCTCGCCCCAAGTTCCAATACCCAAGGCTCCAGATTCGGGAGCTTCGGACCTTCGACAATGTCCGGCTCCGACCTTCAGGGTCGGTGGATGCCCTCTTCCATCCCGGAAGAGGACGTGCTAAAGCTGAGAGACGCCAGGTACCTAACCTACAAGATTTCGCATAGGTTGCCCGCCCAAGGGCAAGTCATTCCCACTCCCGAGCCTGGCGAGAGCGTCGTGTTCGTGTCTCACCTCCTTCGGGGTTTAGGCTTCCCGATGGATCCCTTCGTGAGGGGGCTCATGATTTACTATGGGCTGGAATTCCATGACTTGGCTCCGGAGTCCATCCTCCATATCTCATCATTCATTGTTGTCTGCGAAGCCTTCCTCCGCACTACCCCTCACTTCGGATTGTGGCTCAAGACCTTTGACGTGGAGCCGAAGATGATCGAGGGGCGACTGGCAGAGTGCGGAGGGGCAGTTATAAGCAAGAGGGCCGATGCTCCATAGCCCGAGGGCTCCTTTCAAGAGGAGCTTAGTTTGTGGCAGCAGGAGTGGTTCTACATCACTGCTCCTAGGGGCACCAGGCAGGTGGCGCCACCCGCCTTTCGCTCGGGCCCCCCACAACGACTGGCATCGTGGGTCAACAAAGGGCTTAACTGGGGGCCGTCCAAGGACGTGCCACTTTTGTAGGGCCGCATTCGAGACCTCCAAGAAAGGGAGGTCAATCTGATCGTAGTGGCACAGGTTATGCTGATTCGGCGCCTTCTGCCCTGCAAACGCCACCCCCTCCGCCTGTGGGAATTTAATTCGGAGGGACCGCGAGCTCTTCAACACTTCATGGGTACAACACCCGTGGAGATGTATAAACTGTTCTTCGGATCACAAGAGATGTGTCCGGTCTTGACCGAGGATGCCGGCCTAAGCTGCAATCGCCCGGATACTCAAGTAAGTAGTCCTGTATCCAGACATACCATCCGTTTATTTATCATAGATTTGCCTTTTAACTGGCTATCCCTTGAATAGGAGTGGACAGCGAAAGCAAAACTGAAACGGTGTCCGGCCCCCCTCCCCGAGACCACGCCGGATCCCGTGTTAGTCAAGATGTTGGGGGTTGCACCTTCGGAAGAGGGCGAAGGGGAGAACAGGAAAATTACCGCCTCTGCTAAGGAGGCTCTCAAGAAGGGGATGATCGAGAATCCCTCCCTCCAGGGGGAGAAGAGGACCGCTTCCGAAGACTCGGAGGCTAAGGCCTCAAAGCGGGGGAAGAAATCTGCACCGGAAGGTCCTGTGCTAGGAGAAGCCCCAGCCGCACTGTCTCCCCAAGGGAATCAGCCCTCCAGCGAGCCGTAAGTAGAAAAAGGGAGTTTTGTAATAAGATACATCCCTATTTTTATTTTTGAGGATAACCGAAGTTTTTACCCTGTAGTTCGGATCTCCGCCCTTCTCAGCTGAGCTCATCTTCGGGGGACCTTCGTCCGGAGATGATGGAGAGCGAGACGCCTCCCTCTACCGCACTGTCAGGCGGGGCAGACGACCCTAAGGTGTCGTCACGGAGGGTCTCCCCGAGTCCGGCGAGGCCGAAGAGTTCGGCACCAACTGGTGTGCGGTCGGAGGAGCTGAAGGATCTGCTTGAGAGGGCATCTATCTCAGAAGATCACCGTACATTAATGAGTACGGTGATTGAAAGAATTTCATCCGCTGAGCGCGGGTTACTTGAGGCCGTCAGAAGTTTGCTGACGGGGTTTGAGGTACGGAAAAATGACATACCGTTCGACACTTTTTGCACGTAGAGTGTGCCCTGTATAGATAGTAGCCCCTGAGACTCGGTACGTTGTCAGAAGTGACGGCATGCCGAGGATCATAATCTCAGTGTTAATATGTCGTCGTTCCTATTCAGGGGGCGGAGCGTTCGGTGGCCAGCCGGACTGATAGATTTGCCGAACTGAAGCGGCAACTGGACGTTGCGGATGCGGACATCGCGCTGGTCAATAAGCGACTTGACGAGTCACAAGGTTGGTGGTTTCTCCGCGGTCACCTGGTAAGGGAGCTGATGCCCACGCCTTACAACGTGTATGCTTGATTCAGATGGCGCCGCTGCTATGGAGGGCCTTCGGGCGGAGCTTGCTCGAGCCAAGGAGCAAGCCAGAAGGAGTGATGCGGCTGCCTTGAAGGCAGCCGAAGAGCTAAAAGCCGAAAAGGTTGCTCACTGCCGAAGCAGGGAGGAGATGGCCGAAATGGCCGTGAAGCTGAAGGATGCTACCGACCGCTGTGAGGTTCTTGAAAGAGAACACCGAGTGGGGCCAGAGGACCTGAAGAAGGCCACCGCCGAAGCCAAGGATGCCCGTTCTGCAATGAGGGCCATAAAGGAGGAGCTGCGTCAGGCCGGAGACATTGCGGCTGGAAAGCCCTTTCTGCTGTGTAGGAAGTTCACGGATCCGAAGTATGCTTAGTTGGGCCAGTTGTGGGGTGCGGAGGATCCTTATCTGAATTTGGCGGCGAGTGCGGCGGACGCAGTTGTGCACTTCCGAAGCCAAAAGGATCACGAAATGGAAGAGCTTTTTTGGACTCAATTCCATAGTCCGGAGCGTCCACTTCCGTTAACCGATCGGTTGGCTGAGTGGGCTGAGCTGAATAGGTTGTCCGGACTTGCCATGAAGGATGTCGTGGCTCATCTGTGGCCGGAAAGGCCCAAGCCGAAGAGTTATTTTGGCTTAGTGCAGCAATTCCTTGATGCGGTGCCGCATATCAAGGCAATGAAGCGGTCGGCATGCATAGAGGGTGCACGGATGGCTCTCGCCTGTGTCAAAACATACTGGGCAGAGATGGATGCCACCGACGTTGCATCCCGGAATTCGGACAGAAGCCGATTACCCGCCGAGCACTATTTTTAGGAAGTCCTGTGGGGCACTCGTTTAGTAGAGTCGCAGTGCTCGAAAAACGTTATGTTCAAATGACATGTACGATAAAACTATATTTATAATATAAGAGCTTTTTATACTTGTGCGTTCAAGTGTTGAAATATCTCCTGTGCGGCCGTTAATGTATATGTATATATAACCTGAAAGATGGCAGTCTTCGGCTTCAGCCCCCACGCACATGGTGCGGGGGTGTTTGCGAAAAAGCGCATTTTCACACTTAATACAACGTCTTGGTCCTGTGAAGGAGGTGATAGCGTAGCAAACTAGGCAACCGGACTATAATGCTTTATCACTTTCACTTAGCCATAGGATTTCGAAGGTGGGGCTACGATATAGCCCCTAGGGGCACCACGCTCTTCGAATTCGGGGCGCGTGTGTGCCTGACCGGGAAACGGTCCTTCGTCAAAGCGGAGGAATTCTAGACATTCCGGTAGTCGATCGAGTGGTTGACCAGTCTCTCGCTATATCATGACAGTCAGTTTTCGGCTTTCTCTACTGAGTTGCTCGCCAGGCCGAACTGGGGCACAATCGCAGTAGTTCTCCTGGTGCCGCGTTAGCCTATAATACGGAATGTAAGGCAGCAAAACACAGGAGCCGAGCAAACCCAACATTTGACCAAAGACATGATTCGGAGCTGATGCATATAAGGCCTAACTCGAGACGCCGAACACTCCCTAAGGTATTCGATCTTTATGGAAATGGGCAGAATGATGCCCTAAGCCCTTAGTGCCCAGGTATGCATGAAATCTTCTGATGCGGCCGATGCCAAAACGTCAGCCTCCTCCTCGGTCATGGTAATAAACCGGGGGATGTGTATCAACAAGAGACAGTAAAAAAGGTTTACGCAGGGTCTTAGTCTGAAAAGAATCCTTGCAACGGGTCCCTACTGCACGTCTGCGCCTGTGTCTCCGTTGTGCTGTATCCTGGACGGGTGTAGCACGTTGTTCATCTGTAAAAGAGAAGAACTTAGTTTGAAGAAAGATCGTGCAAAAAAATGTATTTAAAACAGAGTATGATTTAAAAGATGAATGAAGTTGAGCTTTATTGGCTCTCATTGTTCATGCATGCAGCCCCTTGTGAAGGGGTATGCGGCTAGGAAGCCCCTTGTTTATTTATGCCGGACTCGCTTAACCGTGTCCGGGGTCTGAATGGACTATTTTAGGGGCTTTGATCAGCAAGGCCGGATTAGCGTGTGGCTGTCAAGGCAGTCTCACGTTCTTCCGTGGTCGAGAACACTTGAAGTTACCTTTTAATGAGAGGATACCGCATGGACCGGGCATTTTAAGTGTAAGAGACGCGTAATGCGGTATAGCATTAAAGCGGGCAAAAGCTTCGCGTCCCAATAGTGCTTGATGGCTACTTTTAAATGGGGCGATATGGAAGGTTAGCTTTTCGCGATGGAAGTTGTCGGGTGAACCGAACACAACTTCTAGTAGTAATGAGCCCGTACAATTGGCATAAGAGCCTGGCGTCACTCCTTTAAAGGAGGTGCTGCTATGGCGAATTTTGATAGGGTCTATCCCCATTCTGCGGATTGTGTCCCGGTATAGCAGGTTTATATCACTGCCACCATCCATTAGGACTTGTGTAAACTATAGTCCGTCGATTATAGGATCCAATATCAAAGCGGTCCCTCCTACGTTTCGAATACTTCTGGAGTAATCCTGATGGTCGAAAGTAATTGGTTTTGACAGCCAATTTCGGGACTCCGCTGGGGTGGACCGTGCGACGCGTACTTTAGTAGGTGTCGTGCTATTTTTCCGTGTTATCACATGAAGTGAGTTCACTCTTTTGACTTCTTGTGGGAAAGTCTTCTGTTTTCCGGCGCTCTGCTTGTGGGGTTCGTCATCGTCTTTGCTTGGTGTGTCGAGCCCCTTGTGTTCGGCGTTAAGTCGACCGGACTGTTTGAAGACCCAACAATCTCTGTGGGTATGGTTTGCAGGCTTCCCGGGGGTACTGTGGATTTGACATATCCTGTCCAAGATTTTGTTTAGGTTGGATAGCTCATCACTGTTGTCCTTAAGAGGCAGTGTTTTGTTATTCGGCCGAGAGCTTTTGAACCCGGCGTTGATCGCCATGCTCTTTGGGCCATTTTCCTTAGTCCAGCGCTGATCTTTTCTGCGCCGTGGTTTCCCATTTCCATCCTTGACCTCGGATGTACTCGGGTCGCTGGTGCTGCGTCTTGCCAGCCAGTTCTCCTCCCCCGCGCAAAAGCGGGTCATGAGGCTTGTCAGCGCGGCCATTTTCCTTGGCTTTTCCTGGCCTAGATGTCTGGCGAGCCATTCGTCTCGGACATTATGTTTGAAAGCTGCTAAGGCTTCGGCGTCCGGACAGTCGACTATTTGGTTCTTTTTGGTGAGGAACCTGTTCCAGAATTTACGGGCTGACTCTCTGGACTGTTGAGTTATGTGACTTAAATCGTCTACATCCGAGGGCGGACATAAGTCCCCTGAAAGTTTGCTCGAAATGCATCCTCGAGCTCTTCCCAACTTCCAATGGTATTTTCTGGGAGGCTTTTGAGCAATTGCCGAGCTGGCCCTTTGAGCTTGAGGGGTAGGTATTTTATGGCATGGAGATCGTCTCCTCTAGCCATATGTATGTGTAGGATATAATCCTCAATCCAGACTCCGGGGTATGTTGTTCCATCGTATGCCTCTATGTTTACGGGTTTGAATCCCGCTGGAAATTCATGATCCAGTACCTCATCGGTGAAACACAGGGGGTGTGCGGCGCCCCTGTATTTAGGTGTACCGTCACTTTCGAACACTCGATGTATTGTGTTGCTCCCTGGAGCCTTCTTTCTTGGCCCGTAGATGGACCTGGCCGGTCCATCCTTTTTACGAGGATCCTTATGTGGATCGTGTGCCGGATTGTGTGCCGGATTGTGTGCGGCGCCGCTTGCCGCTCTTTGCTTGTCGTGTGGTCGTCTATCCGACCGGGCGGCCTCTTTGTTCTTTGACTGTGGGGGCTCTACGGCCTCCTCGTCGAATTCGGGCAACAGCTTGCGCTACGGGTAGCTCTTTGCTTGGTGACTATCGCCGTATTTATCTGCGGTCTTGAGTACTTTGTTCCATCTCAGTCTGAGTACGTCTTCCGCTGTTTTGAGCTTCCGCTTCTGCTTCTTCAAACTTCTTGAAGTGGCGACGAGCCTTTTGTGGAGGTTCTCATGCTCCAATGATGTGTTCGGCATGAGATCGTCTGGACTGTTGTTTTCGCCAAGGATGCGTAATACCCTAGTCCTGCTTTGGTGTGTATTTGAGAGAGTTCTTGAGATCTCGAACTAGCTATGGTGGTTGCATAGTTAAAAAGAGCCGAATCTCCCTCTTGGTCACCTCGGGCCTCCATTTATAGGGAAAAAAGGGGTTGCCACAGTGGCACACAGGAGGTGGAAAGGTCTACAGTGCGCGAGCTTATCGCGCGTATTACAGGACAAGACGCATTTAATGCGTCGCTTAGGTGTCCCTTAGCTTTATCAGGGACGGGAACGAGGCCCGTCCCATCCATTGCCGCCTCGCCTTGCTTCTACATGCGCCCAGGCCAGCGATGCATGCGGCGCCATGTAGGTAGGCACGCAGCTGAGGTGGCGCGGTGGTAGGGTCTTCACGAAGATCTGCATGCTACCACGCAGGTGCTCGCTGAGTTGGCATGGAGGCCGCCCGTCGCCACGCAGGTGCCTGCCCATCTGGTTGAGCTGGCAACTACTTGGGGATGGTGATGGAGTCTTGGTCGACGCGGGCCTGCCGGGGGCCCGGCAAGGGTCTTGCCATGGCGTTGCAGTCGTCCCCAAGGCGCTTGCCGGGGTTCTTGTGGATCTCCTCGGCAAGTATCCCGCCGAGGGTCGCCGTCTTCTGGTTCTCATCTGATCTCACATATCTATGGTCTTGACAAAGATCTGCATGCCACCACGGAGGTGCCTCCCGAGCCCTAGTTCCAATGTAGTTGGTTGGATCAGAACCAGTGGGCTCAAGGGTGGCTCGCTCTGTTGGCGTCGGGCAAGTTGCCCCGGCAAGGCTCTTGCCGGGGCCGCCCCGGCAAGGATCTTGCCGGGGGAGTCCACCTCGACCCTTTGCTCCATGTGTCTCTGACCTTGGCGTTGTCTTGGTTGTCTTGTGCTTCGGCTTCTCTCTGGCTTCCCTCCTTTGCCCTGCTACGTGCGGCCGTGGTACGCGGCTCTGATTGCCCGTGCACAAGTAAAGGGGTCAAAAAATGAGCGCCCCTACTTTTGTTCGGCAACTCATCAATCCAGCGCCTTCCTCTCTTCTGCAGCCTGTCAAAAGTCTTTGTCCTCAGGACTGCAACACTTCAACATTTGCCCTCTCCGCTTGGCCGTTGCCCCATGGGTGTGCCACGGAGGCAAAACAGACCTTGCTGTCGAGGTCTTGGATGTATTGCATGAAGGTGTGGCTTGTGAACTGCGTGTCGTTATCGGTGATGACTCTGTTTGGCACACCAAAGCGGCAGACTAGTCCCTTGAAGAACTTGTTGACGACTGACGGTGCTGTCACCTTCCTCACTGCTTCCACGTCCGGCCACTTTGTGAACTTGTCGATTGCAACGTACAAGTACTCAAAGCTCCCGATAGCATGGGGGAAGGGGCCCAGTATGTCACGCCCCCAGACCGAAAATGGCCAGGAGAGAGGGATTGTTTGAAGGCTTGAGCTGGCTGGTGAAGCTTCTTCGAATGGAACTGGCATGCTTCACACCTGGTTACTAGTGCCATCGCATCCTGGAGGGCGGTGGGCCAGAAGAAGCCTTGCTGGCAAGGGCCCTTGACCCTATGTGGGAGCCACATATGCCTTCATTTATCTCTGCCAACAGCTCCAGTCCTTCCTCCCGGGAGATGCACTTCAATTTCACACCGTTCGGTCTTTTTTTGTACAAGACGTCATCGATGAACTGGTACAAGGCAGACTGGCGGGCTACTTTTTCCGCTTCTTCCTGCTCCTCGGGAAGTTCCCCTGTTTGGAGGAATCAGACGGTATGATGTGCCCATGCCGGAGCCTGGGGCTCGACGGCAAGGACCAAAGGCATCTCTTCTGCCATGGGAGCGGTCGTCTCTACGGCCAGGGCTTGACGGCCTGCCGGAGTCGGTCGCTCCTCGGCAGGCTCAGGGTCCACGGCAACACCTTTGCCGGTGGCCCCTGGGGGCTCGGCGGGAAAGTACTTGCCGGGGCCTGATTTCCTCCGCTTTTTCTGCTTCGTTGATGGTTCGACAGATGGTTGAGTCAACCGAAGCAAAAAGGTACCTGTTTCCACAGGTAGCTTGAATGCAGCGCGCTTTGACAAGTAGTCAGCAATGTCGTTCTCCGCTCGGGGAACGTGCTCTGCTTGTATACCGTCAAAGCCCTCCTCCAGCTTCCTCACCTCATCTATGTAGGCCTCCATCAACGGGCTCTAATAATCCTTGTTGACTTGTCTGATGACAAGCTGTGAATCACCCCGAACGATGAGATTTTTAACTACGAGGTCTGCCGCGATCATGAGACCGGCAAGCAACCCCTCATATTCGGCAGTGTTGTTGGTGGACATCTCCCTGGGAAAGTGCATCTGGATTACATACTTGAGGTGCTCTCCGGTGGGTGCGACGAGCAGCACACCAGCACCGGCGCCTTGCAGCGAGAAAGCTCCGCCAAAGTACATAATCCAGTCGCGAGCTATTTCCTTGCCGGGGAGAGTGGTCTCCTAGATCTCTTCATCAGGCGTTGAGGTCCATTCTGCAATGAACTCCGTCAGGACTCTACTCTGGATTGTTGAAGTACTTTTAAACTTCAACCCAAAGCTTGACAATTCCAAGGCCCACTCCACAATCCTTCGGTTGCGTCTGGGTTATGTAGTATCCGTTGCAATGGGAGGCGGGTGACGACAGTGATTTCGTGGGCTTGGAAGTAATGACGCAGCTTCCTCGAGGCCATAAGGAGGCCGAAGAGCAATTTCTGCATACCGGAGTACCTTGACCTAGCCCCCTGTAAGAGGGAGCTGACAAAGTAAACCGGGTGCTGCATCATATTCTTCTTCTGCACCACCTCATTTGGCCGTGCGAGCCCAGTCCCGATGGCGTTAGATCCTGCCGGGAGCTTTGCCTTGCCGGTGCCAGGCCCTACCGGGGGAGTCTCTGACTTGCTGTCCGCCGGCCCTGTCGTCGCCACTGCTTCTTTGTCAACCTCCACTACAAAAAAAAATACACTTCCGTGATGATACGTGTTTGTCACAGTAGGTCACGTTTTTTGTCATGCATGTACATCCATGACAAATTTATGACAGAATCAAGATAGTCATACCTGTGCTATCATAGAAGTGTTCCATGACATTACCAAAATTATCATCACGGAAGTGTCCACTTCCATGATGATAAATCGCGCGTCACAGAAGTGCTTTCATCAAGGGTGACCGACACGTGGCATCCACCGTAACGGAACGTCGTTAAGCTATCGGGTCGGGTTTTGGATCCGATAACCCGTTAACAGCCCCGACCAATAGGGATTTTCCACGTGTAAAATCATCATTGGCTGGAGGAGACACGTGTCAGGTCTGTGTTGGCACAGGTGTCACTCATCCAATGGGCGAGACGCGCCTATGATATGTTGACACGTGGACAGGCCCATCAAGTTTAAATGGGCCGGCCCAACTGAAGGCCCACAAGATTTTGCGGACCATAATGGGTCGGCCCAGCTAAAGGCCGACGAGATTTTGCGGACCATAATGGGCTGGTCCAGCTAAAGGCCCACAAGATTTTGCGGGCCATAATGGGCCGGCCCAGGTAAAGGCCCACAAGATTTTTGTGTGCCATAATGGGCCGGCCTAGGTAAAGGCCCACAAGATTCTTGCGGATCATAATGGGCCGGCCCAGCTAAAGGCCCATGAGATTTCACCGACATTAATGGGCCGGCCCAGCTGTAGGCCCACAAGATTTTGAGGACCCTAGTAGGCCGGCCCATTAACTGGCTGCCATGTTTTGGGCCAAATGCCGGCCCATATTTGATCCGGTCCATTAATGGCCTGCCACGCTCCGGGGCTAATAGTGGCCCATATGAGCTCCGGCCCGTTAAAAGCCTACCACGTTCTAAGCCAAATTACGGCCCAGATCAGGTCCGACCCTTTAAGAGGCTTTGGGCTCAATTATGGCCCATATCAGATTCGACCCATCAACTGGACACTATGCTTTTGGGCCCACTTGCTAAAGGCCCACTTAGTAATTCGGCCTGATATTAGTTTTGGCCTGTTAAGGGCCCGTTTAACATTTCGGCCCTATATTAATTTCGGCCTGTTAAAAGCCCGTCATATAGTTGGGCCTAACTACGGCCCGGTTTGCATCCAGCCTGCTCGTAGCCGATATCTGATTGGGCCAAACAAGGACCGAGACAATTGTGGCATGTTAAAAGCCCGTGATTTGATTCGCATAATCCTGGGCCGGGGTTCATTTCGAGCTGCTGCCGGCCCATGAGCTGTTCGGCACGTTTCAGGCCCAACCTACATCGTGATTGCATGACGGCCCGATTATGTACCATAATTTTATGGTTTGGCCGGTTTACTGCGAAGACAGGATATATATACAGTAAAATAACTGCAGCATCGTGAATAAGAAAAAACCTAGACTATACAATAAAGAAATTACGGCATATTACATCCACTGGGCATCAAAGTTCGCCACTATGATAATAAAGCACAAGCAGACAGCAGATTACATACACTGGGCATCAAAGATCGCCACCAGTGCAAATAAACACGCCGACAAAATAATATAAAAAACCGACAGCACTTCAATAGAGTTCAAGAAAGGTTAGCCCTGCTGGGGAGCTGCAGCGCAAGCAGCTGAGCTAGATGATGAGACTGCGCTTGTTCAACACTTATATCTTCCTCACTCTGAAAGATAAACAAGCAGACAAATGACAGGTTTTGCACATAAAAGTATAAGTGCTGAAAATTCATCACATTTCTTACTGACGAATAAAGTGACACGGTTTAAAATTGCATTAACACAATATGGTATTGTTCAGGTCAAGACATGGCAGGAATTGACATTGTGAAGGAGTTGGCAGCTTCACGACACTACTGGATTACAGATCAAGAACTCGTAAGTATCAATGGTTAGTGTGCTGTCAATTTATACCATTTCAGATTGGCAAATAAAGAGACGGTTTAAATAATAGTAGAATGGTATGACATTGTTCATAGTTAAGACATTACAGAATATGACATTGTGTTGTAGTGGGTAGGTTCACCACACCACTGGATTACAGATGAAGAACAGAAGCATACATGCAGTGCAAAAGAAGATCACTTGCTCTGTATAGTTTAATTTACATGGTATGAAGAAGGAACTTGGTTGTACAACTGAAAACTTAAATTGAGAAAGGACAAACTTTTGTTTATGAACTACATAATAAACTTTAAACAAGCAATTTGATGCAAACACCAAAAATAAATAGCTATTGCAGTCATGCCTAACCAAATATATACAACAAAGTTTGAAGGCTTGAGATGGACAAACTTACATTATTGGTGAAGACAGGCTCTATAAAGGCCTTGTTCATGCTGATGGGGGGGGGGGCAATTCAAGAAGTTTACCACAAAATCTTCTTCAAAAGCATTGCCTTTTATTCTACATTTTGTTAAGAGTAAATATATATGTGATAATATACGAAAAAATGGAGAATATTTAAGATAAGATGAAGAGTGATGCTACATAACAAAGTAACTATAAATGTAAGTGCAGCAATACAGGCAAAAGGTACAGCCAAGAGCAATGCACAGCTAAACTTCTTCAGTAAACCTTATGGTAAGAGTAAATATAGATCTGATGTGTAGAAAATGGAGGGCAAAGGAAAATAAGCTGCAGAGTGATGGTACATGAACAACTACCTGTCATTATAAGTACACTGATAAAGGACAGCATGTACTTACAAGAACAATGCAGAGCTAAAAAAACATGGGAATTGGATATATTCTACACTAATGTAACCATTCATACAGATCAAATAATTTGTGCTCCGCGGGAGGAAATCTTCAGAACCTTGTGCTCCGGAGGAGGAGGTTATCGAGGCGGATGAGGAGGAGGCAAAGGCAATGGCCGGCTTTCTCGGGTTCGTGGTCGGACATGGTGGTCGGGCACCGGCGATCGTTTAGATTAGGTTTACAGTAGGTTTTAGTATGGTTTGTGCGAAATATGTAATGAATTTCGTCCAGTTTGTAGGAAAAGTTTTTGAAATGTAATGAATTTCATCCGGATAATTTGAAATTTGCTTTGTTTGCACGAATTTCGTCCGGTTAGTTCATATAGTTGTCGAAAGGTATGCTGGCAGCATCGGATGAATCCATCAGTGTCCTCGGACAGATGCCGGTGTAAATTTGTGGGCCGGCGCTGGAGATTCCCTAACTATCATGCTATAATCGCTAACAATCCTCCATTATTTGGCAGGGAACAGTTATCCCTTGATCAAAATCAGATCCGCGGTGTTTTGCACTCCTCCGGCATAAGAGTATAAACTCTTGCTTACATAAAAATGGAGCAAGTGGACGGCACTGTAGCACGTCATATCACTTGAACTGGCCCGCCTAACAAGCAGGAAAGCACCGCCCTAGTCATTTTGTTCTGGATTTCTATCGATCGATCGCGCGAAAATGTTACACTTCGCAAGTTCTAAAGGAAAAGGCGGCACACTTATGACTCGTACGCGTCACAACCCCGACAGTCCGGCTCGCACGCCGCTCACCAGAGGGGACACGCATTGTCTTACAATTTCACTGACATGTGGGACCGTAATTGAATAAACCGTCGATAGCCGAAATCTAATCGCTCGGCGGGTGTCGGCTGAGAAGAGAGAAACGGGGGAGGGAGAAGAGATCGCCCGCCCGCCGCGCACGGACTCCAAGAAATATATGGTGATAATGTGAGGTGGGCCATGCTGGAGTCCGGACCGCTTCCGGAGCCCGTTCTCACCGCTCTGGCCCCTCAAGACCCCAGCTGCCCGCCGCATGCATGCATAGCAAGTAGTACTCCTTATGTGGAAGAGAGAGAGGCATTGACAAAGTCAAGGAGTGGGCTCTGCAAGAGCCCGTCTATACACATGCTCCTGGGTATAAAAAAATAATTCTAAAAAAGGCATAAAAAACAATTGTGTCTTAAAAAAGAAAGGTAAAAAACATTTGAGAGGAAATAGATAGAGAGAAAGTGCGAAAAAGCTGTAACCTGGGCATTACATGAGGAAGGAGGGAGTGGTGCACATGCCAAGTTCACTGGGCTGCTGTGTTTCACACTCCTCCATCGTAATAGTGGAGACAATAGCTTTCATCAAAAATAAACAATGAATACTTGTTGCTCGTGCTCTATATCGGAAAGAATACTTTCATTCGCCGACACGTGGGACGTCGACCATCCTGGTCCACCTGCCATGCACAAAATTATCCTGGTCTACCCCGGTCGTATCGCGGCCCAACCTTTCCCACTGTAAGTTGTTCGGACGAAGGAACCATCATGACTTCGTTGAATTCCACTTCTTCAAGAAAATTTACTGTACCCGCAATATTGCTACCACACGCGAAGACTGGATGGCACTGTACCACGTCATATCACTGAAACCCACTAGGCCAAACTAGCCCGCCTAGGTCATCTATTTTGGAATGGAGGGAGTACATCTCTACACTGCTATGATTTTGTGTTGCACGTTCTCCGTACTTTTGCTACGATTTTCCTACCCTATGAACCAAATGAGGCCTGAATGTATGTCGACTATTGTCTGATCGATCGCTAAGCCTGCAATTTTAGGAGCTAGGGCTATTGGTCGATCGACGAGGGATAAGTATAAGCGTACCATGAGCTCATCAGCCCCAACGTTTCTCTTCGGTGAGTGTTTTGCAAGTACTATAGCTCACACAGTAGCTAGCCTACTAACACCAAGAATCATCAAACAAGCCATGCTGATATGATAAACAGTTCAAACTTACATCTAAGCATGCCATATATTACATCAAAAGCTGGTGAGGATACATCTGTTTCCATAACTCGGAGAGGGTTCGCATGATTCATCGCATGATTCACTATCAAACAAAAGTAGCAAGATCCGCCCACACAAGACAGTGCACTAGCCCTAAGATGGTTTTATAACACGCATCGTTCTGGTAATTAAACACAGGGCAATGCAAACTACCCTGAAGGATTAGCGCGACCAACTATTTCTTGTCATCCATCTCTCGGACAATGACCACAGCACGGACAGCGGCATGGGAATCGATTTCTGGGGCGATGTCCACAGGACTGACCGCGGCATCGGAATCGATCTCTGGGGTGATGTCCACAGGATGGACAGCGGCATCGGAATCGATCTCCAGGGCGATGCCAATAGGACGGGCCACGACATCGGAATCATCAAGGACGTCCACCGGCACCTGCGCAACCCTAACATATTAGCAAGCACATTGCAAATAATCAAAAACCACAACTATGGTAATAAGCCATTATTTTTTTACCTTTTGCAGCTCACCGGGGGATCTCATCCCTCCGGGGGCATCTCCTCGTCCTTGATGGGGGCCATCACCTTGCCAGGGGAATACTGCTTCTCAACGGCGACTACCTCCTCGAACTCGGTCTTGAGCCTCACATAGGTGGCAATCAGAGTTCCTGGGGTAGGCACGGTGGGGCCCTTGCTGTTCTTCCAACTTTCTTTAAGGAGTTTGTCCGCCAACGTCCTCAACTCTTTGGCCAGTGCTTGTTTCTTGGAGTTCTTCGTCTCCATGGGTTTGCCCGCCAACATGGTCAACTCGTTGGTCGGTGCTCGCTTCCTGGAGATCGTTGTCTCCAGTGGGTTGTCCGCTGGCAACTCTTTACCTAGTGCTCCAGGATCCATCAATGAACTGACAAACAAAAAGCAATCGAAAGGAAACCACAATCGCAATGAAAACAGGAAAAGAATAGGATGTGCGAATCGGTCGGTGCTTCACAAAAAGAAGATTCTTAGAATGAAAATATAGCAGCATAACTCATTCGCCCACCTTTCCTTCGTCGGCACTGAAGAAAAATGGCAGAAGTGAGTAGCCTGGAGTGAGGTTTTCTTCAAGAAAGGGAAGAAAGGGCTTGAACGAGCGTTCCAGTGACATGATGGTTGCTTCGTCCAGTCCAACTTGGAGGCCACCTTACCACTACTGGTAAAGGTGTGGGTTTTGTGATATGACGGGTCATGATGGCCACACGGGGGTGACAGGTGAGTCTCGACTGTAGCACCTCGTTGTGATTTGGTGGATGGCACACGGGCCCAGATGCTTTGAAATGTCCCGCATGTAGATAGAGCGGCTAGTCATATAGGAGTGCTCAATATTGTGCATCGTGACCAAGGCAGAGAGTAAAACAAGAGAACTACGTAATTAATGCATGAGTTTAATTAGGGTAGTTTTGTAAAGTACGAGATACATTCCTCCAATCGCAAAATGCCTTGGTTCATGGGATTTGAGATTTGAGCCCTATAAACCGGAAGGGAGGGAGTACTGCACACGTTGTAGTCTAGTCACTTGTTGAAATCTCTAGAAAGGCAAATACTCCTTTCCGGTTTACAGGGCTATACTACTCCCTCCGTCTAGGTGTGTAAGTCATCTTATGAAAACCAAATAGTCCCAAAACACTTAGGCGCAGTGCATTAATTTCTACCTTGTTTCTTGTTTCTTGACATATCAACCAATAAGAGGTGAGAGGTGTGCATGCTTTTAATGACTTGCAATGGCTAGTTCATTGCATGCAATGCTAGTAATTAGCAAATAAACATTGGTGACCCCAGGAGGAAACGGTGCTAAGCGCGTGGACCTATGCAGGATGACTATCAACCAATGGATAATGGAGTTTAATTGTTAAACAATAGCAATTTTGTCTCATGCAAGAGCCTGGCTAGTACTCCAAGGAACTGCACCACGCGAGCATTCACAACTGCCACGTTCGGGTTGCGCTTGGCTCTTCGCCTCTTCGAGAAGATGAACAATGATGTTACTCCTACTTCTACAGTATCGAATCCACTCCTGCATGTCCATCCACCTCGTGCGGGAGGGATAGCGTGTAGCAAAAGCTTCTACTTACTGCTCCCGCCTTTGCGTCTATGACAGGTGGGCCCAACAGGTGGTTGGCCCTCCTATCATGCAGCCAAAGGCAGGTGCAGTTAAGGCACGGGAGCTCAGTCCGCGAGGGAGAGGGCGTTGTAGTAATCAAATTTCTCGGTCTTGTACGAGTTGACGCGACACATCAAAGCACTGCACTCGATATAAGTCTTTTTACACATTTCAAATGGGCTACTTCATATGTAGGAGTAGACATATTCTGCTTCGTATGTAGTCATTTGTTGCAATCTCTAAAAAGACTTATATTTGGAAACGGAGGGAGTACAACGCATGCATGCATGCCGTGACTTTCCTTTTGATATTTGCATGTGTTGATTTGATGCACCTTGCCAAATTTTGACTATAAATTTAACTAACCAAATTTTCATGCATGTCACAAAAAATTACGGGGCTGTTTCGATTGTGACTATGTTTGTCTTATGTTGCCACATTATTTTTCCCACACTTGCCACACTTGCCTAACCTGAGTTGCTGTCACATCCCTAGCTTCAGGCATTGCTCTAGGTTAGCTTCATGTGTGCATCATGTCTATATTTTTGAAACTTGAATTGAGGAATATTGGAAGCCTCAAAACCCTAAATAAAAGAGGGGCAAAAACCCTAGAAATCTCATTCATTGCTCCAAAATGCTCCTCTTAAATGTTTGATAATTTTTGGTAAGGGTTCTGGTCCCAACCAAAATATTGAACATTTTAAGGAGTTATTTTTGGGACTTTGAATTTAATTCATTAGTTATTTGAATTTGAATTATATTCATATAATTAGAATATAATTTCAAATATCCCTGAAATATTTTATAAGCTTTTGGAAAAGTCCATCTAGCAATATAAAATATTCAGTGGAGTTTTTGGCATTGTTTGAATTATTTTTAAAATTCAAAACAGTGGCAAAATAATTTAAATAAAACAAAAACAGAAGAAAATATAAAACAGAATGTAAATAAAAGCAGAGAGAGAGTTTTACCTCAGCTTACCTCGCAGCCCACCTGGCCCAACTCCAGTGGCCCAGCCGGCCCAGCCCACCTCCTCCCCCTTGTCCTCTTCCTCCTCTGCCAGGAGGACGAACAGAGGCGAGGCGTGGCGCGCGCCGACGCTGCCTCGGCCACCTCCTGCTTCCCCCTGGCCACCTCCTGCTTCCTCTCGTCGCCCTGGACCCCGTCCGCGACGCCACGCACCCCCCCAGGCCTCTCACTCTCTCCCCGAGCTCCTCTCCTCCTCTGGCTCTCTCGCGCGCAGCCACCGAACACACCCGCCGCCGCCGACGAGCTTCCCCGTGGCCACCGGCCACCCCTAGCCTCGCCGATGCGCCCAGGAGCTCCCCCTCGACCCCTCCTTCCTCCCCACCGACCCACGGCCCTACGGACGCGCCACAACGCTGCCGGCATCGCCGTTTCCATCGCCGGCCGCCGAGGATCTTCACCGTCAATTCGCCACCATCGTCGCTTCCCCGAGCTCGCTGACCCTCCCTGCACGATCCCCGTGAGTCCCTACTTTGTTTCCCCCTAACCCCAAGCCCGATTACGAGCTCTAGCCGCCCCCTCTACCGGAGCCGAGACGCTCCGCCGCACGGACTCGTCGCCGGCAAAGCCCCGGTGACCAAATGGCCCCGCGCGTGCGTCCGTTGCACTCGCAACGACCCGTGGAGCAACGCTAGCGTGGCAGCTAGCTTGTTTGCAAGCTGCAGCGCTAACCCCGCACCCACCCGAGCTCCGGCCGCCGCCTCGGGCTCCATTCCGGCGAACCCCGGCCACCCCCGCACCTCCCGTTGGCCCCCCTAGATGCGCACGGGCACGGGCTACCTTCTGGTGCCCTTCGCACGTCCAGCCGCCGCCCGTAGCGCAACCCCGGTGAACTTCCGCCGCGTTTCGGGTCGCCGCCGGCCGAACTCCGGTGGCCAGTGACATGGCGCTGTCATTAGCCACTAATGACGCGCTAACCAACCCCCTAGGCCACTGACAGCGGGCCCCACCCCTGGTCAAACCCTAGTCAGCGCTGGGTTTGACCGGGATTAGCTCCTGTGTCACTGACGTGTGGCCCCCTCACGTCAGGTTTGACCGAGCCAGCCCAGTTGACCCTGCTGACATCACTGTGACGTGGGGCTGACGCAATAAGTATTTTCTGGATTTAATATTATTCAGGAAATTTCAGAAAATAGCTAAAACTTCAATAAATCATAGAAAATTAACCGTAACTCCAAATTAAATAATTTATATATGAAAAATTATCAGAAAAATTCAAGGAATCCATCTGTACCATTTTCATGCATGTTAGAACAACTTATAGCTGCTGTTTAGCACAAATCATATAAAGGGCATTTAAATATCCACATATGGAGTTTGAATTTGAATCTTGGATTCAAACCAACTCCATTTAATCTGGTTTTAGTTGCATTAGCCCAACACACATTCATTTTGCCATGTCATGATCATGCATCATATTGTGCATTGCATTGATTGTGTTCCCTTCTGTGTTGCCGGTATTTGTCCCCTCTCGATAGACGTGATACCGATGATGTGATCGTTGACACTGATGAAGACTCAATGCTATCTTCAGAAGTGCCAGGCAAGCAAAACCCCCTTGTTCATTCCGATAAAATCCCACTCTCTCGCTCCTGCTCTCTTTTACTACATTAGGACAACATCGATTCATCTGTTACTTGCTGCGGTAGCTGAACCCCTTTATCCTTTGCATGACCTGTCATTCCACAGTAAATAGATGAAACCCACTAGTATGAGTAGGAATTGTTTGAGCCCTGTTGTGCCTACTCATTCATGTTTGTTTGTCATGCCTGCTACTGCTTAGAGTTGAGTCAGGTCTGATTCATCGGGGATGAATTAGAGGTGTGTGAACATGTCCTACTGTGTGTGAGCTAAGTGTGTGAACACGATTTGGTAAAGGTAGCGGTGAGAGGCCATGTAGGAGTACATGGTGGGTTGTCTCATTGCAGCCGTCCTCAGGAACTGAGTTCTGTGTTTGTGATCCATGATTCAGCTACTACCATGCATTGGGCCCTGAAATATGACCCCGCTCGACTTCTTACTCACCCTAGTCCTCTGTCCAGGAGTTGCAAGTAGTTTCTGGTGTTTGTAGCTTACTGGAGGCCGTGGACAGCGCTGACCGTAGGGGTGGGCTGTGATGCGGTAGGTACGTGGCACGGTGTACCGGATGCCCGTTTGGTATCTCGGGAACCCTGTTCACATCGTTTGGGGCTGTGAGCGAAACTCCGGCCGGATCTCCTCATGGATGGAACCCGAATAGGCGATAAACCTGGACTAGAGACTTGAGTGTTTAGGTAGGTCGTGGTCTACACCCACGTCGGCTTTCGCTTGAAGTCTGCCGAGCACATGTCGTGTGCAGACGCTAAGTGGTGGAAACATGTATGAAGAAGTACACCCCTGCAGGGTTAACATCATCTATTCGAATAGCCGTGTCCGCGGAAAAAGGACTTCTGGGTTGCTTATATCAGTTCATAGACAAGTGAAAGTGGATACTTTAAAATGCGCAAGATAAGCGTGAGTGCTATGGATGGCGTTCTCGTAGGGAGACGGGAGCGGATCCATAGTGGTGTATTGATATGGTGAATATGTGGACTCGTGTGCGCCACCTCAAAAGAGTCGCTTGCAGTCGTAGTTTAGGATAGCCACCGAGTCAAAGCTGGCTTGCTGCAGTCAAACCCCTCCACCCCCTTGTTGATAATGATGCATATGTAGATAGATCTGATGTAAGTCTTGCTGGGTACATTTGTACTCACGTTTGCCTATTTATGTTTTTGCAGAGAGACTTCGGTCTCGCTAGTAGTTCCGCGTGGACTTCGACGTTTAGCTTGTTACCTCAGCTACGATCTTGTGCCCTCGGCAGGATCTAGTAGATAGTCAGGCTTCTCAGCCTTTTCCATTTATAGATGTCTGTACTCAGACATGATAGCTTCCGCTTGTGCTTTGATTTGTATGCTCTGAATGTTGGGTCATGAGACCCATGTTTGTAATATCTCGCTCCTCGGAGCCTATTGAATAGATTACTTGAGTCATAGAGTCATGTTGTGATGCCATGTTGTATTTGCACATATCGAGCATATTGTGTGTATGTTATTGAAATGCTTGGTATGTGTGGGATCTGACCATCTAGTTGTTTATCTTTAGTAGCCTCTCTTACGGGGAAATGTCTCCTAGTGTTCCCACCGAGCCATGGTAGCTTGCTACTGCTCCGGAACACTTAGGCTGGCCGGCATGTGTCCTTCTTCGTTCCTGTGTCTGTCCCTTCGGGGAAATGTCACGCGGTGAATACCGGAGTCCTGTTAGCCCGCTACAGCCCGGTTCACCGGAGTCCTGCTAGCCCAGTGCTACAGCCTGGATTCACTCGCTGATGACCGACACGTTCGATGCTGGGTCATGGATGCCTGTCCCTGTAAGTCTGTGCCGCTTTGGGTTTACGACTAGCCATGTCAGCCCGGGCTCCTTATCATATGGATGCTAGCGACACTGTCATATACGTGTGCCAAAAGACGCAAACGGTCCCGGGCAAAGGTAAGGCGACACCCGTGGGAATACCGTGCGTGAGGCCGCAAAGTGATATGAGGTGTTACATGCTAGATCGATGTGGCATTGAGTCGGGGTCCTGACAGCGTTGGTATCAGAGCTTGACTGCCTGTAGGATTACCAAGCCAAACTGGTCGAAGTCGAGTCTAGAAATTCTTTAGTTATATAAGGGAATTGATTGTGGGATGGGACGTAAGGCTCTTTTTACTCCTTATACCTCATGCCCTTCTGATCTGAGTCATCTTATCTTTCCTGCGGGGATTAAGAACTAGGCTATCTCTTCTTTCTATTAGGATCACGTGTTACTAATCAGTAGACTTATAAGATTGTTGGATTTAAGTCTCAGTTCAGTTCCTACTACTTCCGTATGTTAATTGTTGATCTCGGAACCTTGATATTGTGCTTCTGAGTGGTTATGCCACCATTTTTGTGATTGTCTCAAATCTTTTTGAGCAATTATAGCTGTTATGCTGTCCGAGTCATCCCAGGTTTCTAAATAGTCCGATGCATTTGCAAATCCCTTCCTTCTGTTTCCGATGTTCCCATGGGCCAGATTAACCACACTAATCGGTGTGTTGAGGTAATTATTGCCTCGACATATATGTTGGAATTATTATTATGACCCTAAGTGCTTAGGGGATCATCTAGTGGTCTAGCCATGATTTGTGTCCTAGTGTGAAGATTCTGGCCTTTATTCTCGGAAGCATCCCGTGATGCTACTTAGTAGTAGGTATTCTACTCCTGGGTTCTGAACCCGAGATTCACTCTACCTACTTCATGTTGATAGTAATTGCTAGTGCCTTTAGGATATTAGTAACCTTTGTGATAGTCCTTGAAGTCCGTGGTATCTTCTTCTTCCAAATACCATGAACTACTTATGGCAGATGTTTATTGGATCAAAAAAAAATCACAATTAGAGTACTCTTGAGGAGTTCTCCATTCATAAATCGTGACTCTGCCAGTTCTACCTTTCTGCATGGGTTATCCGGAAGAAATATGTTGAACTTGGTTCGACATACTAATCTATGCATCCACAACTCAGAAAGTTATATGTTCCTTTGAGTTGTTCTCTTTAGTTGCATTCTGACCCTCGTCTATCAATTGATAGTCAAGAGTATGCGTGCGTTCGTTCATCGATGCCTATGACTCTTGTGGTCTGTCAAGCCATTCTATTCCGGAATGACTAGGAGAAACAAACTCCAGTACCTCTTCCATATCTAGGATTGGGTCAAAGTAGTTGTATTCCGCAGATCAAATGCCAATCCAGCTTTTGGTTCTGTTCTACCTTGGAGTATTACCCCCTTTATGTCAGAATTGTCATGAGAACTGCACCAACTTTCATGAATTTTGACGTAGTAATACTTCTCACCATCATTAGTCATTCCTCGGCCATCGTGTTGATGCAACCGGAATACCGACAAATGAATTGTGATGTGTGAAATCAATACTCCCAGCAACCTCGTTGCTTGGTAGTTAAGGGACAATAATTTCATTCTTAGCGTGTTGGTTTTTGAATCATCCTTCTAAGACTGATTGTGCTACCTAGTCCTTATTTCGGTGCACCCTTCGATTGATGAGTTAGGATCTTGTCAAGTCCTCACTCATTTGATCATATCGTCTTGCCCTCAAAAGCGAGATTGTTCTCAAGCTTAGTAACATACCGGTGGTTCGTGATTTTCCGAATATCTTCTTGGAAGTATTACCAGGTTGTCACCTGACTGCTATGTTGAGCTCGTGATCAAGTCGGGTTCTTGTGAACCACCCTTTCTCCAAGAATCTGTGATGGTTATCCCGGAGCTAGTTGGTTAAGCTAGACAACAACTTGGAGAGTTGGAAGATAAAAGCTTGTCTGACTTAGTTCATGTTAAGGGATATCTTTCTGTGTATGTGTGTGTGTTGAAGAAAGATGATATCTTCATTAATTGGTCCTTGTGATCAGTTGTTGGACCTATTGTCTTACCCCATCTATAATTTGAGTATGGGCTATCATCCAATCAGACCAGAACCAACGATATTCGTAATGTTGTCTTACTCGTGGTTGATCCCTCGAGCATACACCATTATATCTTTTGGGTCTGACCAATGCTAACACTTGTTCTCTTAACTATGGAATTCCTTTTAAGGGAAAACCCGGAAGAATTGTTGTTGAGCCCATTGACAACATCCTTATCTCCTCCATGATTTTGTTGAACATTAAGTTAGTGTTGGAAACTTTTGAAAGCATTTTCTTCATGCTAGCTCATGAAGTATTTGTGGATGAAGGTAGTGACTTCCTTTAACTCATGTGCATCTGATGCAAGTTGCCGCCGTGGATTCGAGAAAGTCAATGTTGTTTCTTTGGAATCATCCCAAATCAGTCATGCATACGTGCGAAAGTATTCTGTGGTTCGGAGACTTGCAACCTCCATTCCATATGTGTTCCGTAGCACCCCAAGCCACTGACTGATTTGTTCGAGAAAAGGAGTTAAGTGTTAATCCATGGTAATGCACAAGACTTCGATACCCTCGTTGATGGTTCCCCCCCTCCTGAACTCGGTAGTGTTTTATTATAAGACTACTATGTGGTCATGCTTGTCTGGGACAACGTGTTCACATGTTAGTAGCAGAACCAGCTCATGTTTTGGAGCTTGCTATCGTAGTTCATCTCCCGAGAATCCCGCAACATTATCTCGTCGATTTGTGTTGCAAACTTTCATTTTTCTTTCTAGACTTGATGAGTCTGGGGTATCCTGACACCAACCAGATCTGAATCTCAGGCAGATGTGATGGTTGGAACATTTTCCAAGAATTATAATATTGGTCTCTCAATAACCGGCAAGGTGGATGTCGTGGCCAACACACCCATCCGGTAGACCTATTATTATAGTATCTTGTTTGAGGAAGTTGGCCACCTCCCCATAGGGATTTCGTAGGATTACTCCCTAGTTTCCCCTATGGATTTTTGTGTTCCCGAAGTCCGACCTTTTACTTGATGTTTTAGATATCAAACCATATCTATGAATGGGTTATACTAGCACATCAAGGAGAACATTAGAAGCGGAGTGCTAAATGTCTCTCGGTCGATCATCCAGATTTTATTTGCTTGGCCTCGCTAAGGTGAAATATGAGAAAGTGTTATCCTCCTTCGCATCTGCATCGTCCATCGCTATTCATCATGGTAGTATGTTGTGTTGTCAGCACCCTTGACGCGGTTGTTGATAAAACCTTGATGATTGTGGAAATGCTCAAGTTCTTGAGAGCACGCTCAAGCGCTAGGTGTTATCATCGACGCTAACTGGGATTCCTCTCAGTTTCCTCGGCAATGCTATGACCTTTTCAACCAGTGAATTAACTCTCTAGTGTTGGGTTCTTCCCCAGTTACCAGAATCATTCCCAGCATTTGCATTTTGTTCCCAGCTTGCACCGCCAATGTGCCATTCTACCATGGGTCTCTTCCATTTCCGGTGATAAGCAAAATTCATCCATTACGTTGTCTTCAACAAGGTAATCCACATCATCCAAGTTTGAGTATGCCATTCTACCGAACCCCTCTAAATGATCGATTATGATTTGCCTTAAGCTGGTATAAAGAGTTTCAATGATCTCTGAATCAAAGGTAATTCTTTTGCCACTTAAGGGGAGATATCTACGAGTCACGGTTCCGAAGGTGTCTCGTTGTGGTATCATGGCAACTAAACTCCTCGCTACGTGGACAATATTTTACCACATTCTTAAATGTGGAATTGTTGTCTACCTAGTGAACCTTCGTCATCCGTTTCTTTCCACCGCTCTTGATGTGTATCTCGTGTCTCAACTCGAGAGATGGTCCTATGTCTCATTCCGTGAGTTGTTCGATCATCGAGGAGATCGACCCTTCTAGAGTCTCCTTCTTCCCTCCATGTCATGTTGGCAGGATTTCTCAGAGCAAGACATCAAGACAAAGATGGTGATCGAATCAACGTTTCTATGAAGTGCACCCTGGATCGTGAAGATTATACTAGTTACGTTTCCCCTTCACCTTACCCTACGCTTGAATCTCGAGACGAGATTCTTGTTTAGTGGGGGTGAGTTGTCACATCCCTAGCTTCAGGCATTGCTCTAGGTTAGCTTCATGTGTGCATCATGTCTATATTTTTGAAACTTGAATTGAGGAATATTGGAAGCCTCAAAACCCTAAATAAAAGAGGGGCAAAAACCCTAGAAATCTCATTCATTGCTCCAAAATGCTCCTCTTAAATGTTTGATAATTTTTGGTAAGGGTTCTGGTCCCAACCAAAATATTGAACATTTTTAAGGAGTTATTTTTGGGACTTTGAATTTAATTCATTAGTTATTTGAATTTGAATTATATTCATATAATTAGAATATAATTTCAAATATCCCTGAAATATTTTATAAGCTTTTGGAAAAGTCCATCTAGCAATATAAAATATTCAGTGGAGTTTTTGGCATTGTTTGAATTATTTTTAAAATTCAAAACAGTGGCAAAATAATTTAAATAAAACAAAAACAGAAGAAAAATATAAAACAGAATGTAAATAAAAGCAGAGAGAGAGTTTTACCTCAGCTTACCTCGCAGCCCACCTGGCCCAATTCCAGTGGCCCAGCCGGCCCAGCCCACCTCCTCCCCCTTGTCCTCTTCCTCCTCTGCCAGGAGGACGAACAGAGGCGAGGCGTGGCGTGCGCCGACGCTGCCTCGGCCACCTCCTGCTTCCCCCTGGCCACCTCCTGCTTCCTCTTGTCGCCCTGGACCCCGTCCGCGACGCCACGCACCCCCCCAGGCCTCTCACTCTCTCCCCGAGCTCCTCTCCTCCTCTGGCTCTCTCGCGCGCAGCCACCGAACACACCCGCCGCCGCCGACGAGCTTCCCCGTGGCCACCGGCCACCCCTAGCCTCGCCGATGCACCCAGGAGCTCCCCCTCGACCCCTCCTTCCTCCCCACCGACCCACGGCCCTACAGACGCGCCACAACGCCGCCGGCATCGCCGTTTCCATCGTCGGCCGCCGAGGATCTTCACCGTCAATTCGCCACCATCGTCGCTTCCCCGAGCTCGCTGACCCTCCCTGCACGATCCCCGTGAGTCCCTGCTTCGTTTCCCCCTAACCCCAAGCCCGATTACGAGCTCTAGCCGCCCCCTCTACCGGAGCCGAGACGCTCCGCCGCACGGACTCGTCACCGGCAAAGCCCCGGTGACCAAATGGCCCCGCGCGTGCGTCCGTTGCACTCGCAACGACCCGTGGAGCAACGCTAGCGTGGCAGCTAGCTTGTTTGCAAGCTGCAGCGCTAACCCCGCACCCACCCGAGCTCCGGTCGCCGCCTCGGGCTCCATTCCGGCGAACCCCGGCCACCCCCGCACCTCCCGTTGGCCCCCCTAGATGCGCACGGGCACGGGCTACCTTCTGGTGCCCTTCACACGTCCAGCCGCCGCCCGTAGCGCAACCCCGGTGAACTTCCGCCGCGTTTCGGGTCGCCGCCGGCCGAACTCCGGTGGCCAGTGACGTGGCGCTGTCATTAGCCACTAATGACGCGCTAACCAACCCCCTAGGCCACTGACAGCAGGCCCCACCCCTGGTCAAACCCCAGTCAGCGCTGGGTTTGACCGGGATTAGCTCCTGTGTCACTGACGTGTGGCCCCCACACGTCAGGTTTGACCGAGCCAGCCCAGTTGACCCTGTTGACGTCACTGTGACGTGGGGCTGACGCAATAAGTATTTTCTGGATTTAATATTATTCAGGAAATTTCAGAAAATAGCTAAAACTTCAATAAATCATAGAAAATTAACCGTAACTCCAAATTAAATAATTTATATATGAAAAATTATCAGAAAAATTCAAGGAATCCATCTGTACCATTTTCATGCATGTTAGAACAACTTATAGCTGCTGTTTAGCACAAATCATATAAAGGGCATTTAAATATCCACATATGGAGTTTGAATTTGAATCTTGGATTCAAACCAACTCCATTTAATCTGGTTTTAGTTGCATTAGCCCAACACACATTCATTTTGCCATGTCATGATCATGCATCATATTGTGCATTGCATTGATTGTGTTCCCTTCTGTGTTGCCGGTATTTGTCCCCTCTCGATAGACGTGATACCGATGATGTGATCGTTGACACTGATGAAGACTCAATGTTATCTTCAGAAGTGCCAGGCAAGCAAAACCCCTTTGTTCATTCCGATACAATCCTACTCTCTCGCTCCTGCTCTCTTTTAATGCATTAGGACAACACCGATTCATCTGTTACTTGCTGCGGTAGCTGAACCCCCTTTATCCTTTGCATGACCTGTCATTGCCACAGTAAATAGATGAAACCCACTAGCATGAGTAGGAGTTGTTTGAGCCCTGATGTGCCTACTCATTCATGTTTGTTTGTCATGCCTGCTACTGCTTAGAGTTGAGTCAGGTCTGATTCATCGGGGATGAATCAGAGGCATGTGAACATGTCCTACTGTGTGTGAGCTAAGTGTGTGAACACGATTTGGTAAAGGTAGCGGTGAGAGGCCATGTAGGAGTACATGGTGGGTTGTCTCATTGCAGTCGTCCTCAGGAACTGAGTTCTGTGTTTGTGATCCATGATTCAGCTACTACCATACATTGGGCCCTGAAATATGACCCCGCTCGACTTCTTATTCACCCTAGTCCTCTGTCCAGGAGTTGCAAGTAGTTTCTGGTGTTTGTAGCTTACTGGAGGCCGTGGACAGCGCTGACCGTAGGGGTGGGCTGTGATGCGGTAGGTACGTGGCACGGTGTACCGGATGCCCGTTTGGTATCTCGGGAACCCTGTTCACATCGTTTGGGGCTGTGAGCGAAACTCCGGCCGGATCTCCTCATGGATGGAACCCGAATAGGCGATAAACCTGGACTAGAGACTTGAGTGTTTAGGTAGGTCGTGGTCTACACCCACGTCGGCTTTCGCTTGAAGTCTGCCGAGCACATGTCGTGTGCAGACGCTAAGTGGTGGAAACATGTATGAAGAAGTACACCCCTGCAGGGTTAACATCATCTATTCGAATAGCCGTGTCCGCGGAAAAGGACTTCTGGGTTGCTTATATCAGTTCATAGACAAGTGAAAGTGGATACTTTAAAATATGCAAGATAAGCGTGAGTGCTATGGATGGCGTTCTCGTAGGGAGACGGGAGCGGATCCATAGTGGTGTATTGATATGGTGAATATGTGGACTCGTGTGCGCCACCTCAAAAGAGTCGCTTGCAGTCGTAGTTTAGGATAGCCACCGAGTCAAAGCTGGCTTGCTGCAGTTAAACCCCACCATCCCTTTGTTGAAAATGATGCATATGTAGTTAGTTCTGATGTAAGTCTTGCTGGGTACATTTGTACTCACGTTTGCCTATTTTATGTTTTTGCAGAGAGACTTCAGTCTCACTAGTAGTTCCACGTGGACTTCGACGTTTAGCTTGTTACCTCAGCTACGATCTTGTGCCCTCGGCAGGATCTGATAGATAGTCAGGCTTCTCGGCCTTTTTCATTTATAGATGTCTGTACCCAGACATGATAGCTTCCGCTTGTGCTTTGACTTGTATGCTCTGAGTGTTGGGTCATGAGACCCCTGTTTGTAATATCTCGCTCCTCGGAGCCTATTGATTAAAATACTTGAGTTGTAGAGTCATGTTGTGATGCCATGTTGTATTTGCACATATCGAGCATATTGTGTGTATGTTATTGAAATGCTTGGTATGTGTGGGATCTGACCATCTAGTTGTTTATCTTTAGTAGCCTCTCTTACGGGGAAATGTCTCCTAGTGTTTCCACCGAGCCATGGTAGCTTGCTACTGCTCCGGAACACTTAGGCTGGCCGGCATGTGTCCTTCTTCGTTCCTGTGTCTGTCCCTTCGGGGAAATGTCACGCGGTGAATACCGGAGTCCTGTTAGCCCGCTACAGCCCGGTTCACCGGAGTCCTGCTAGCCCAGTGCTACAGCCTGGATTCACTCGCTGATGACCGACACGTTCGATGCTGGGTCATGGATGCCTGTCCCTGTAAGTCTGTGCCGCTTTGGGTTTACGACTAGCCATGTCAGCCCGGGCTCCTTATCATATGGATGCTAGCGACACTGTCATATACGTGTGCCAAAAGACGCAAACGGTCCCGGGCAAAGGTAAGGCGACACCCGTGGGAATACCGTGCATGAGGCCGCAAAGTGATATGAGGTGTTACATGCTAGATCGATGTGGCATTGAGTCGGGGTCCTGACAGTTGCTCAAATTGTTAGACACACTTTGGCTTGCCTAAGGGAATCTTGCCACAATTTTTGTGTCTATGACATGTGGGGTTCACTGCTAATAAAAAAATTCTTGTCTTAGGTGTGGCTAATAAAAAAGACTTATACTTAGGAACTGAGGGAGTAGAAAATACAAATAATAATGCATGTTGGGGCAACCCACGTTTCTGCTAATTTTAGTCGTGGGCTTGTTCACAATTTTTACGAGGGGGTGGTTGTTCATTTAATGGAGGGACTTGTAGTACCAGACTTGAACGATACAAAGTGCGACCTGCACTAGTAGAAAAAGGGTCAAACGTGAAGCACATTAGTGCCGGTTTGTATTTGAGCCGGCACAAATGTATACATTAGTGCTGGTTCCAACGGCTAGCCGGGCCGCTCTCATTAGTACTGGTTCGTGGCTAACCTTTAGCACCGATTCGTGCCACGAACTGGTACTAATGAGAGTGGTGGCAGGATGTTGTCAGTCTGGGCCCCCTCCAGCACCTTTAGTACCGGTTCTTGGCACGAACCGGTACTAAAGGTCATCCTACATAAACCCTTCGTCCACCCGAGCTCGCTCTGTTCTTCCTCTTTCCCCTCTCCTCTTTGTTCTTCCCCTCTTCCTCTCGAGCTCATCACACATTTTGCCCAAAATTTGTCAAGATTTGAAGGCCCGCATCCATTCAAATGATCACAAAGGTTAGCAACTTTGTCCTTTCATCTCTCATTGCTAGATTAGCTCTTGCAGTGCTTTATATAGTTATTAATTTGTGAGTTTAGTAATTTGGGAGGAAATATATATATGTGCTAGTATTTGATTTATATGCAATTTGAGGTCAAAAATAACACTTAGTTTGCATATGTAGGTGTGGTTTACTTAGTGCCTTCTAAATCTCCGTCGTAACCACCGTCGATCGCCCGCACCGTCCTGTCGCCGGCACCACCTTGTGGTGAGCCTCTTGTTCATGAAATTTTATATAAAAAATTGATGTTTGTGTGATTTGGATATATAGTTACTCGTATAATTATCTTACACGTATGTTGTTTGTTATACATAGTGCCATGGTTTTGATATCCGTCCCCGTCGGCCCTTGTCCTTGTTATGATTCGGATGTGGTATATTCTCTTTTAAAACTATTTGTTGCATTTCGTGTTTATGACAAATTATGCCCATCAAGTTGACATAGATATTTTTATCCAGGAGGTATGTGAACCAGAAATTCCAACCGACCCTATTGTCGAGAGGTTAAATTTAGTTGAAAGAGAAAACGAGTACTTGAAAGAAAAATTGAAAAGAATTGAGGGGGAGAAGATGGAATTGGAGTTGCATGTTGCTGATGTCGTTGATGATCACAAGATCAAGATGGAGAAAATGCGCTTGAAGATTAGAAAGATTAGAAAATATGCGATCGATAGTGAGGCTTGGTATCATTATGCTGTTGGATCAATTGTTACCTTAGTTGCGATCTTGATCGCATTTGTTGTTGCATTTAAATGCTTTAGCTAGAGAGTTATTTGTTTGTTGCATTTAAGTGTTGTATGAACTTTATGTATGAACTTGTATTAATTTGGTCTATTCGGTGTTGTGTAATGAAGATGAGCCGGCAATGGATGTACGATGACCGATGCTCTCCCCAGTTCGTTGAGGGCGTGCATACTTTTCTGCTTGCGGCTGAGGCAAACAAGCAGGCGGATGGTTTTATGCCTTGTCCATGTGCTGGCTGTAAGAATGGTTGCAATTACTCTACGTCAAGAACCATTCACGTCCACCTGTTTGAGTCCGGTTTCATGCCCCACTATAATGTTTGGACCAAGCACGGAGAAAGAGGGGTTATGATGGAAGACAATGAAGAAGAAGAGGACGAAGACAGCTATCCTGGCCATGGGTTCCCTGAATACGATGATACAACAATGGGGGAAGAAGCTGAGCCGGTAATGCGGGAAGAAGCTGAGCCGGCAATGCGGGAAGAAGCTGAAGAAGAGGCATCAGATGAGCCCGTTGATGATCTAGGTCGGGCCATTGCCGATGCAAAGAGAAACTGCGCAAGTGATTTGGAGAAGAAGAAGTTGCAGCGCATGTTAGAGGATCACAAAAAAATGTTGTACCCGAATTGCGTAGGTGACAAGAAAAAGCTGGGCACCACACTAGAATTGCTGCTATGGAAGGCAGAGAATGGTGTATCTGACAAGGGATTTGGAAAGTTGCTGGTAATGATAAAGGATATGCTTCCAAAGGACAACGAATTGCCCGAGAGTACGTACGAAGCAAAGAAGGTTGTCTGCCCTCTAGGGTTAGAGGTGCAGAAGATACATGCATGCCCTAATGATTGCATCCTCTACCGCGGTGAGTACGAGGATTTGAATGCTTGCCCGGTATGTGGTGCATTGCGCTATAAGATCAGCCACGATGAGCCTGATGTCGAGGGCGAGCGCCGCAGGAAGAACATTCCTGCCAAGGTGATGTGGTATTCTCCTATAATACCATGGTTGAAACATTTGTTCCAAAACAAAGAGCATGCCAAGGCGATGCGATGGCACAGAGAAGACCGTAAGAAAGACGGAAAGTTGAGAGTACCCGCTGACGGGTCGCAGTGGAGAAAAATCGAAAGAAAGTACGGGAAGGAGTTTGCAGATGACGCAAGGAGCGTATGGTTTGGTCTAAGCGTAGATGGCATTAATCCTTTTGGGGAGCAGAGCAGCAACCATAGCACCTGGACTGTGACTCTATGTTTGTATAACCTTCCTCCTTGGTTGTGCATGAAGCGGAAGTTCATTATGATGACAGTGCTCATCCAAGGCCCTAAGCAACCCGGCAACGACATTGATGTGTACCTAAGGCCATTAGTTGAAGAACTCTTACAACTCTGGAATGGAACAGGTGTACGTGCGTGGGATGAGCACATGGGGGAAGAATTTGACCTAAAGGCGTTGCTGTTCGTGACCATCAATGATTGGCCTACTCTCAGTAACCTTTCAGGACAGACAAACAAGGGATACCACGGATGCACGCGCTGTTTGGATGATACCGGCAGTATATATTTGAATAGTTGTAAGAAGAATGTGTACCTGGGACATCGTCGATTTCTTCCGAGCAGGCATCCCGTAAGAAAGAAAGGCAAGCATTTCAAAGGTGAGGCGGATCACCGGACGAAGCCTCGCCACCGTACTGGTGCTGATGTACATGATATGGTCAAGGATTTGAAGGTGATATTTGGAAAGGGTCCTGGCGGACAACCTGTTCCGAAGGACGCTGACGGACGCGCACCCATGTGGAAGAAGAAATCTATATTTTGGGACCTGCCATATTGGAAAGACCTAGAGGTCCGCTCCGCAATCGACGTGATGCAAGTGACGAAGAATCTTTGTGTGACCCTGCTTGGCTTCTTGGGCGTGTATGGGAAGACAAAAGATACACCTGAGGCACGGGAGGACCAGCAACGTATGCACGGAGAAGATGGCATACATCAGGGTCATGCAAGCTACGCTCTTACCAAAGAAGAGAAGGAAATCTTCTTTGAATGCCTGCTCAGTATTAAGGTACCGTCTGGCTTCTGTCGAATATAAAGGGAATAATAAACATGGCAGAGAAAAAGTTCCAGAACCTAAAGTCTCATGACTGCCAGGTGATTATGACGCAACTGCTTCTGGTTGCATTGAGGGGGCTTCTACCGGAAAACGTTCGATTAGACATTGTGAAGCTATGTGCATTTCTCAATGCAATCTCTCAGAAGGTAATCGATCCAGAAATCATACCAAGGTTACAGAATGATTTGGTGCAATGTCTTGTCAGTTTCGAGTTGGTGTTCCCAGCATCGTTCTTCAACATCATGACGCACGTCCTAGTTCACCTATGCGAAGAGATTAACGTTTTGGGTCATGTATTTCTACACAATATGTTCCCCTTTGAGAGGTTCATGGGAGTCTTAAAGAAATATGTTCATAACCGTGCTAGGCCAGAAGGAAGCATCTCTAAGGGCCATCAAAATGAGGAGGTCATTGAGTTTTGTATTGACTTTATTCCTGACCTTAAGCCGATTGGTGTCCCTGAATCGCGGCATAAGGGCAGACTGGATGGAAAAGGCACGCTAGGAGGGGAACAAATAATATGTATGGACGGACATTCTCTCACTGAAGCACACTACACAGTTCTACAGAATTCCGCCTTGGTGGCTCCGTATATGGATGAACACAGGAATTTGCTATGCTCCAAACACCAGGAGCAGTCTGATGACTGGATTACACGTGAACAAACCAGGAGTTTCGCCAGCTGGTTGCAGACACGTACCATGCATAACACCTCTATTGAAGATGACCTGTACTTGCTGTCCCAGTTACCATCTTCGAATATAATGACTTTCAAAGGGTACGAGATAAATGGTAATACATTTTACACGATCGCCCAAGATAAGAAGAGCACCAACCAAAATAGTGGTGTCCGCTTTGATGCAGAAACCAAGACGGGAAAGGAAACATATTATGGTTATATACAGGACATATGGGAACTTGACTATCGACGTGGTTTAAAGGTCCCTTTGTTTCAGTGCAAATGGGTCAATATGACACGAGGCGGGGTAACGGAAGACCCGCAGTACGGAATGACAACAGTGGATCTCAACAATCTTGCGTATGCAGACGAACCATTCGTCCTAGCCAATGATGTGGCACAGGTTTTCTATGTGAAGGACATGTCTACCAAGCCAAGAAAAAGAAAAGATAAGGAAGCGAATGCATCGTACGATGAGCCAAAGCGGCACATAGTTCTTTCTGGGAAGAGAAACATCGTGGGAGTGGATGACAAGACAGACAAGTCAGAAGATTATGAAAAGTTTGATGAAATTGCTCCATTCACAGTGAATATTGACCCGAGCATCCTGTTAAATGATGAAGATTTTCCATGGTTACGGCGCAAAAGGACACACGCGAAGAAAAAGTTTCACACCCAAAGATCTGGGATGTGATTGGCTTCACTATCATCACTTTCTTCTGTGTTTCACACCCAGGAGGGAATCTCTGTAATAGTTAGGCTAGTTATCTGTTTTGGCATTTGAAACGCGAAGAAATTTTATGTGCAAACAAATTCTTTTCATGCATTTACTGAATTTTTTTCCAGCTAAATGACCCTGAAATTGAAAAGCATCTCAAATGAACATAGAAAAGGTTTGAAAGTTGGCATGGTATCATAATTTTGTACAAATAGCATGTGCAAGAAAGTAGAGAGGGTTACGGCAAAAACTGGATGCACTTCATGTACAAAATGGACAATCTCTTTCGAAGTATCAGGGTTTCCGACGAAAACTGAACTGTTACAAAGGCATTTCATTTTTTAAAGAACCTAAGCATTACTAAATTGAATATAATGATAAAACACACTAATATTAAACATAAGAAAAAAGAATCACTGGAAAAACTTTTTTCAAAGTTAAGTTATTAACAAACTAGTGATTCACACAAATTTCAAATAATTCAAAATTTAAACTATTCAAATTTGGAATCTACCGGCACTAACAGAAAGTTTGTAATTTTTGTACCTAAAGCAAAAATATTCACAAAGAAACTCTAAATACCGCAAAAAACAACTCAAAAATAAATAAAACAAAAATAAATAAAGCGAAAAAAAATTAAGGAAAAAAAGCCCGCCTACTGGGCCAAAGCGGCCTGCATACGACTAGCAACACAACCTTTTGTTGGGCCAGGATGCAGGCCCGCAAAGGCCCAGTAGGCCCACTGGGCGAAGAGGACAGGTAGGCCCAGTAGGCCAGGTTAGGAGAGGAGCTCGAGAGAGCAACCGCACTGGGGCTTATAAACCAGTGCGGTAGCCCCTCGACTAGCGAGGTGGGACTAAACTTGCGCACCGCCTGGAGCCAGCGCACCCCCTTTAGTACCGGGTCGTGGCTCCAACCGGTACTAAAGACCCCCCCCCCTTTAGTACCGGTTGGTTCCATGACCCGGTACTAAAGGGGGTGCGGTTCCCGCCGCTTGGCCTGGCCAAAATAGGCCTTTAGTACCGGTTGGTGGCTCCAACCGGTACTAAAGGTGCCTTCTATATATACAACACTTACGAAAATTTCATTCTCCTCCTCTGTTTCCGTCGTCTCCGTCGCCGTCGCCGCCCCCGTCCCCGTCGCCGCCCTCGTCTCCGTCGCCGCCCCCGTCCCCATCGCCGCCCTCGTCTCCGTCGCCGCCCCGGGCCC